>NC_059557.1:8292333-8608000 GCF_905220415.1 Colias croceus | reverse complement strand
TTGGGAACTATTTTTTGAAGTATGAATTATGTTTGAAGCGTATACAGATTCTCCGGACGGAGGTGAGTATGCTGGGCGAAACCTTCGTCCAGCATACTCATCGAACTATGGCTATAACTTCGCAAGTACAAGAGCACTATTTTTTTCCTTTGGGCACTATTTAGCACTATTTCAGAACAGTTTTTTGACATTCATGAAATATCAGGATTCCATGGTGAGTATGCTGGACGAAGGGACACGATAAATTGATGTGGAAATAGTTAATTTCTAGGCGTGGCTAACTCATTTAATCATTTAACCACAGAATATATGAAAATTTGTCGGAAGTGTCTATGCTTAATCTATTTATGTGAAAGAATCTGGCTTCAAAAATATTTTGGTTATTTTGCTAAATTAATTGTTTTGGTACTTTGTTTTAATTCAGTGCTCTCGTTGAGTGTTGCAATGCGATTAAAATATAAGCAAAAAAGACGTGTGGCACTCGGGGACTGCCGCGGTAAAGCTATTGCATAGCATGCCTTCAAGCCACACCTCCGAGCGTGAGGTTTTTTCGTTACGGAATTTCTCGATTCGGTCCCCGCGCTCAAGGATCGCGATAGAAGCTATGCAATTAATAAAATAAAAGCAACGGACGCCTTGATTCATAACAAATGTTAATTTTTATTTGTTTTTATCCTTTTACAATCTTTGGTGGGCCACTTGCCCCTTTATTTGTTAAAGGTGTAAAGATTAATATTTAGGAAATAATAAAATTAAAATATATTTTTGTCATCTGTATCTAATCTTAGGCTGGTTGCAGAGCTTGACCGACCATCAGTGCGTACCGTCGGTCCTGACGATACGCATCAACAATGTGTATGAATATGACACTAATAATCGTATAGGAGGTAGCAACGTTGACAAGTGAGCATTTTAGTATAGTTGGTTCTTTGATATACTGTTCCTCTTGCTATTTCGGTTAGAGTCCGGGCTGTCTGGCTGGCCGCAGTGGTTGCGTTTAATAGTGCGCATCTTATCTGCACATGAAAATATCCTTAATTTAAAGTCATTTTTTAACGCGTAATTTTTAATCTTTTGCCTTAAGATAGATCCAACAGACATAATTTTTTTATTGCAAGACGTTTTATTCGTTGTTAAATAGGTGCCAGACGCAATTTTTTATTTAAAATAATTAAAATGTCATCGAAATAAGTGAAATTCTATCAAGATGAGTCCCCGTGAAGGATAAGTAATCACTGTGTTACTTATACTATATATAATATTCATTTTACTATTTACAATTTTTTTGCAACAATCTACCATGGTGCCTTCTTTTCCCAACGAACCTCAAATAGGACGTTAATGTAAACTTGATAAAAACCAAATATCATCAAGAAATTAAAGACTTTTTAACGGATTTTAAATGCGATTTATTCATTGTATTATTTTCCCGAGTCTTTAATTTCAAAATGTATAATACTCGCGTAAAATCAAACACTAGAATATACAAATATCATCAAATTCATATTTTTACCCAATAGTGTAGTAATAAATATGAAAACATCTTTTAAAAATTTTAGTTTACTAATTATTCAATCTATGTATTAAAAAAGGATAATATAATATAAATAATAAAGTTATTACTTACCTTTTAAGCGGACTCATGTTGATGTAATTTCACTTATTTCGATGACATTTTAGTTATTTTGAAATAAAAATTGCGTATGGCACCTATTTTACAACGAAAAAAACGTCTTGCAATAAAAAAATTATGTCTGATGGATCTATCTAAAGGCAAAAGATTAAAAATTACGCGTTAAAAAATGACTTTAAATTAAGGATATTTTCCTGTGCAGATAAGATGCGCACTAATAAACGCAACCACTGCGGCCAGCCAGACAGCCCGGACTCTAACCGAAATAGCAAGAGAAACAGTATATCAAAAACCCAACTATACTAAAATGACTTTTTTTTAAACGTTGCTAGCTCCCGTACCATAAGCATGACAATACGCGTGCGCACAGAACTATAATAGTTCTGTGCGCGTGCGTATGGTCGGTCTAGCTATGAACGGTTTTATGAATTTCCATACATATGACAAGCGCGACTGACGTACGCACTGATGGTCGGTCAAGCTCTGCAACCAGCCTTAGTCTTCATATTTTAAATAGTCACATTTTTTACAAAATACTTACACATGCTACGCTAAATAATTCAGTTACAATGCACCCAGCTATATCAGCTTACTCAAGAACGAATGGAATTTCGCGCGTACTTATAAATGCAATCTAAATATAGTTTGGCATCCCCGGCACGCCTGCATTATCTCGTACTGACATGTCGCAGTGTCGCTGCTAATTCGTTTATTGAGTTATATTGTAAAAAATCATTGTTTGGTATACGATAGGTATACGTAGGTGTATGGGAAATGAGTTAGTGGATACTTGCTTTGGTTTAGCCGTTTTAGTTGGTAAGGGTTGGCCGTTGGGTAGAGAAGTAGCTTTCTTATGGTTTACGAATTTTCAAAAACAGTTCAGTAGTTTCAAAGATTCTACTGGCATAATGAACCTCACAAACTCCAAAACTCTGTTTAATATTAGTAGGTATCTAGATATAGTAGTGTGAATACCTGTTTCCCCTGTTGGGTATAGGGATGTATCTGAATCACTGATCAACACTTTATCAGACCAGATATTTTTTCTTCGTCCCAACAGGGTTCCTAGGATCGATCGAGCGAACGCTCACGCGTTAGCCACTGTACCAAGGAGGTGGACAGATATAACCAACTTGTTAAATAAGATAATAAATGAATAATTATGCTCCTAGTCTTATTACTCAAATTTTAAATGTTAAGTGTTTTTCTGCATAAGCTGTAAATCACCTCAACTATTAAATGCGGTGTGCAATCGTAAAAAAAAATTTCATGTTTGATTGAAAGTTTATCATTTATGATTTATTTAATTTCTTGTGAACCGTCCTTGAAATATAACGCACAATCATCTTAAAATTAGAAGGAGGAAAAGTTTGTGAAATCTTGTAATTCTGATGTCATAGTGTTATCGCTTTCATAAATCTTCTTAAGATATTAAATAGTAATAAAGTATTTTTTAATCTTTGTGCGTTTGCATTTAACAAGATTTTAAGTATCTTGATGTGTTTTGAATTTATGCGAATGGACAATGCTTTATAGATTAACATTTCCAATGACGCTCATAAATGTATGCGTCATGGCTTTTATGTGACGTATCTTCTTATTGTTACACTAAAAACGACTGAATCGATTTCGAAAATTCTTCCACCAGCAGAAAGCTACATTACTAATGAGTGTGATAAACCTATAGCAGCTAACGTTTTAGGAGATCTTACGTTACAAACATACAATAAAATAAAATAATGATTATTCAGGATTAAGAGGATGAATAGAAATATTAAAAACTAGCGGTCCGCCCCGGCTTCGCCCGTGGTACATATTCACGTTTTCGCTACATAAGAATCATCCTCGTACTTCAAGGAATGAAATAAAAAAAGAATTAAAGAAATCGGTTCAGCTGTTCTAAAGTTATACGCTTACCAACACATTTTGGGATTCATTTTTATATTATAGATTAAAACCGATAATAATTAAATTTAAGCCTTTAACAGGTAAAATATCAGTGATTAAAGATCTACAATTTTACAATTGTTTCCTTAAATATTATCTACGTTAAAAAATTGTTGAAATTTCTGTAAAACATATCATTAATAGCAGCTTATCATCTATATTATACAATATACATATTAATTATTATACTCTAAGCTTAATGTTACGTTGCAACTATTTAGTTATCTGTGCCTGAACTTTGGAAAAGTGGCTTGGATTTATGCATCGATTAAAGCCTAACGAATATTAAGTAATTTCAAACTTATTTTAAATAACATTAAAGCTCTTAATTCTCTGTTTTTAACATCTCTTGCGTTATCCAGAAATACGCCAAGGCGTGGGAATAGCACGAGTAGATTTTTAAACGCCATTTATTATGACATAGACAGGCAGTTTACACATTTAAGATTAGGTACATTGTGTATAATTGGTAGAATTCTACAGTTTTACTTTGTAGATATTCGAAGCAAGCGTTAAAGAATGTTTAACAACAGCAGTTGACCTTGGACAAAAATAACATTAAACCTAATTTACTTTTTGGTTAATTTACAAGAAGTATTTTATCCGTCTAGTTTCACGATTTTATGATAAAGTAGCAAAGTCAATTACACATTTTGACTTTTTTTTTTAATTAATTATCCGTTGTAACTTTACTTGGCAGTATAATATGCAAAAGACTTCAAAAAAAATCACTTTTTCCAGTTTTCCTATAAATTATTAAGTAGGTACCAACTTAATGAACACTTCATTTAGAGGCAGCTAGGTAGTTATAGTATAACAAAACAAGGACACCTAATTCGCTAATCATCTGCCTAGATCTATAAATAATTTAGCACCGACACGTAAACACTTAAGAGCAAAAAAAGCACCTTGAAGTGGCAACATGATAGTTGTTTTGACGAATATCCGTCCATCAGAGTTTATGACAATGTATTTTTATACTTACATCAAAATATTTTTTTTATTGTCGGAGGCTGAATGTTGCGAATGTGCGTCGCTTGTAAACAATGACGTGTACACACCTGTAGGTATTAATAGATAATCTATACCTATAATTATATGTTAATCTTTACGTGGAAAACCCAGCAGATGTGTTGGAAACCAATAAAAGTTTAAACGAAGAAAATATACGTAGGTACGTCAATTTATGTTTAAGAGGGCTTATTCAATTTAACGCAAGTCAAAATCTCCGCGATCTATTACGATAGATCGCGGCTTGCGCTATCCTTTTACTATGAACAGCATAGGTCCACAGGAGAGCGCCGAGCAACATGTCCTCTCTCTGGAAAGGCTCGCTGCCGACTGATTTTAATCGGGTCGCGCGCAGTGTTTTATAGTACTTTAAAAAAAATTGTAGAAAAATAATAGAGGTACCTTAGTTGATTTTTAAAATTTTATCTTATAAGTAAGACGTTCTTTTATTGCAATATGTAAAAATAATATTAAACTAAGTCAAATATCTTGGTGAAAATAATCATTTTGTCGACTATAATTTCTAAAAAAATTCACATTGTTCGGATTTTAATTTCGTAAGTTAGGAGTCCAAAATAAAAAAATCTTTTAACTAACTATTTTAATAAGGATTTTTGCAGTTAGTTAAAAAAAATTGTGTGTTAGATCTGTCAGCGATTTCAGATATTTTTAGCTTCGAAATTGACACTAAAAGCGAAATCAAGTAATCATCGGCTCAGTTATCTTGATGGTATTCACAAATACTGTATTAATTGAAAAAAACTCTTAACTAACTATATAGACAATAAAATTTCCTAAAATTATTAGTAATTCATATGTTTGTAAGATAAGTGGTTGATGGACAATCTGGTTTGAAAAATCACATATTTGAGCCAAACAGCGCACGGACCGCGTACACGGCCTTAATTGTTTAGGTTTTCCATACATTTATAACAACACTTCTCTGCCTTTGCAAAAATTATTAAATGAAATCACATCCTAACTCTTAATAATTTCGTTATCTTCTTAATGCTTAAGGACCAATGTACCTTTTCATTGGCAAAATTGACCACAATCTCGCCTGATGTTAAGCTAAGTTATGGCCTAAGATGGACGTTCTTCGCTAGTAGGTTCCTGTTCACTATTACGCTTTTGAAACCCGTCCATTACCACTATGTGATTAAACTTTTAATTACAAAGTATACTAAAGATATAATGACGTCATCTAAAGGTTATTTTACTTTATTTCACCAGATAACACAGCAGCAGTAGCAACTAAGCCGAAACGGCGGGCGTATCTTCTCAAGCGGAAGGCGCTCACTACTGGCTTCTTTGACCAGAGTCGAAAAGATGCTGATAAGGAAAAAGGTATGGATGAAGCTATTATTAAAATGTATTTGATAAATATTAGATATCTATAAATATCATAGGTACTTAAAATAGTATCTCGTCGATATTTAGGACACCATGAGAATTGTCAATGAAGAAAAGCTTTAGCATCGGCTAGCAGGTTATTAGTAGCACATTTTCTTCTATTCTAGAAGGTATTTGTTCATTACTCTTATAATACCTATCTGTTTTAAACCATTCCCCAAATGATAGATTAAAAGCGCGACGTGTTCTTTGAGGTAAAAACATACCAAGGACCTCCTTAAACATAAATTACTATCGGTTTTAGAGAACAGCAAAAACTACACTCTTAGAAATGATTTTTAATTGAAATCATTAAAAGAACAGAAGAAATGATTGACTTTACAGTTGTTGCTCGCTAATTCTACAGATATTTGCGACCTATATTAGGGAAGTAGGTTACTACATTTCCCATTAGACTTTTAGAAACCCAGAAGCTGTATCATAAACAGTAAATAACTAAAGAGCATGTAATATGTCATAAGTATTTTGGCGCGTTGTCAGCAGATATCAGTATCATCTGATACCAATGAGTAATCCAGCTATGTGCCAATAATGTCTCAGATTGTAACCCACTTGTATTTACCAATAGCTGTTGTTCTTCATTTTATCTGGATTACTGGGATTACTAATTATTATATATTCAGGGTTAGTGTTTTCGTCTTCTGGACTGTTTATTTTATTTTGATCACAATTTTGATCATATAACCATATTATAACCAACCTGTTTCACTGAAGTAATGCAGAAATCCTTAGTTTTAATATTATAAGTAATTATAACGTTAGCCAAAATAACATCATTAATTTTTAATAACATTATCAATTTTTAAATAACATCAAACTCATCTATTCGTCCTCTAGAAAAATTAATAGAGCATTTGTTATTACAATAAAATTAAAGTATTGGAAAATTATAAATATTCTGAGAATTGTACACAAACATTGATGACAAGCTTCCGCCCACGACTTTGTACGTGCATCCTCGTTTTTCCCCGTTCCCGCAAGAATTTCAGGAAAACCTTTCTTAGCGGATGCCTACGTCCTAACATCTACCTGCATGCCAAATTTCAGCCCGATACGTCCAGTGGTTTGGGCTGTGCGTTGATAGATCACTATATCAGTCACCTTTGAGTTTTATATCATCATCATCATCATCATTATCAGCCCATGTTTGTCCACTGCTGGACATAGGCCTCAGTCATGGCACGCCATTGAGCCCGGTCATTCGCTCGTTGACGCCAGTTATGCCCAGCAACCCTGCGAATGTCGTCACTCCACCTTGTAGCAGGGCGTCCTACGCTACGTTTGCCGAGCCGTGGTCTCCACTCTAGTACGTGTGTGCCCCAGCGGTTGTCCGTTCTGCGGCACATATGACCGGCCCACTGCCACTTCAGCATGCTAATCCGTTGAGCTATGTCGGTAACTTTCGTTCTCTGGCGAATTACTTCGTTCCGGACTTGGTCCCTCAGAGAAATACCGAGCATAACTCTCTCCATAGCACGCTGAGCAACTTTAAGTTGGTGGACCAGTCGTACTGTCAGTGTCCACGTCTCGGCTCCGTAGGTCATGACTGGTAGGACGCACTGATTAAATACTTTTGTTTTGAGGCATTGTGGTAGTGACGACGCGAAGACTCGACGGAGTTTTCCAAATGCTGCCCAAGCCAGCCGTATCCGCCTGTTGATTTCACCGTCGAAACTGTTCTTACCTAGTTGGAGCATTTGCCCTAGGTACACATACTCTTGAACAATTTCTAGGGAGACTCCGTTTATTATGATCGGCTCCGGTAAAACATGATTGTTGACCATGATCTTAGTTTTGTCTGAGTTCATGCGGAGACCGATGCGTAAGGAGGATTCGGCTAGTTCGTTCAGCATCTGTTTGAGTTCCTGCAGCGATTCAGCCATAATGACTATGTCATCGGCAAATCGCAAGTGTGAGATGTACTGACCGTTGATATTGATGCCTCGTCCTTTCCAATCCAGCGTCCCAAACATGTCCTCTAACGCGTTGGTGAACAATTTCGGCGAGATTACGTCGCCTTGTCTCACGCCTCGCCGTAGATGGATACGCTTGGTACGCTGGTTCTGGATTTGGACGGACATGGTTGCGGCATCGTACAGAGATCTCAGCACCTCGATATATCTGCAGTCTACCTGGCATCGCTGCAAGGACTCCAGAACAGACCACGTCTCGATGCAGTCGAAAGCTTTCTCATAATCCACAAAAGCAATGCACAGGGGCTGATTGTACTCTTCTGTTTTCTGTACAATCTGCCTCACTGTGTAGATGTGGTCTATGGTACTGAATCCACTGCGAAACCCGGCCTGTTCCGGAGGTTGAAACTCATCAAGTCTTCGTGCGAGACGGTTGGTGATGACCCTTGAGAACAATTTATAGGCGTGGCTCAAAAGTGATATGGGCCTGTAGTTCTTTAAGAGGGTTTTATCCCCCTTTTTAAAGAACAGCACCACGACGCTTTCGCTCCACGCTTTCGGAGTTCTCCCAGTGAAGAGGACAGAATTAAACAGGTCTCTTAGTTGTTTTAGGACAGGAGCTCCACCTGCCTTGATAAGCTCCGTAGTTACTCCGTCATCTCCAGGGGCTTTTCCGTTTTTAAGTTGCCTCAGGGCCAACTCCAATTCGTCTAGGCTGATTTCGGGAAGCTCATCGGTGTAATGGCGAGTTAAGGTAGCTCTGGGGTCTTTATTGGATGGTACTGGCTTAAGTGTGTGTGAAGTGTACAAGCGGTTGTAAAAGTCTTCAACCTCCGCGAGAATCTCCGGCCTCGATGTCAAGACGCTCCCCGTAGATGTTGTCAGCTTTGTCAGAGAAGATCTGTCTAGGTTTTGCGCGAACACTTTCGATCCGCGATTTTGCTCAATTGCTTTTTCAACTGCAAGAGTATTATAGGATCTAAGGTCGCGCCGAACCATCGTGGATATCCTTTTGTTTAATAGCCTTTGGGCTGGAAAAGCTGATTGTGGGTTTTCGCGTCGCTCGTCCATCAAAGCCAGGGTCTCCCGCGAAAGTTTAGACTTTTTACCGGTGGATTTTATTTTGAACAACCCTTTACCTTCATCCCTGATAATATCAATGACTTGTTGAAGTTTTTGATCAACGTCGTTTGTGGGTTCTAAGGAGGCGAATCTATTGTGTAATTTTAACTGAAAAGTTGCAGATTCAGCAACGGTTTGAAGTGAACTGGGCCGGAGTATTGACCTTATCAACCGATTTCTTTCTAACTTGCAATTGATATTCAGAGTGCCTCTAAGATAACGGTGATCACTGCCAGTATTAAACCTTGTGATCACTGAGACATCTCTGAATATGCGTTTTTTGTCCGTAATGATAAAGTCAATCTCGTTACGGGTCCTACCATCGGGGCTTTGCCAGGTCCACTTCCTTTGGGGCTGTTTCTTGAAGAAAGAGTTCATCAAATTCAGTCCCTCTTTTTCGAGGAAGTTGACCAGCATATGACCCCTCTGGTTTCTGACTCCAAAACCGTGCGGTCCTATCACCGATTCGCTGCAACTTTGCGTTCCTACTTTAGCGTTGAAGTCCCCCATCACAACGTTGTAGTGTGCCTTTTTGGTGTTATGTAAGGCTTTGGATATATCTTCGTATATCTTTTCTATATCTTCGTCAGAGTGTGCCGAAGTTGGTGCGTAAACCTGGATCACCTTAAGGCTATACCTCTTAGAGATCTTAATTATGAGGTACGCAACCCTGGGCGATACACTTGCGACTTCAACAATGTTGGAACAGAGGACTTTGTTGATCAGAAACCCAACACCACCTTCAGAAAGGCGGTCTCCCTCTCTAAAGTACATGATATGTCCCGATTCGAGAGTAATGGTGTCCTCTCCCTCTCTTCGGACTTCGCATAACCCAAGAATATGCCACTTTATATTACTTAACTCCTTTTCGAGCTGCACAAGGTGTTCGTCGAGCCGTAGCGTGCGTCCGTTATACGTTGCAAGGGTCAGTTGGATTTGGCGGCCTACCGTAACCCGGGGATTCTTCGCACCCCCTGTTCTACCGTTACCACGTTACTAGAGTTTTATATATATAGATTCAACTGGCATTTATACATATGACAAATTTCTAAAATCTCTCTTATTCTTTCCCTCTCCAATCTAAGCTAACAAGCTGACTCAGCCTCTCACCAGTATCCCATTTGAAATAATGCAGACCAATGAGTAATTGCATATAAAAATCGCAAATAATTTACGTGTTGTCGGACAGTAAATCAGTATGATGTATTCATTAGACCAGCGCATTTCGCGTTTTATTGAGTTTTAAACGATATACGATTGTTAGCAGTGGAAACTTTACAATTTCACGTATCAGTTACCATGCTAATAGAAATTTTGGATCGAAAATGATCGTAGGAGGCGATGATATTGCGAATTTTCAGTGTGCACTTTTACTAGACTGTGAACAGAATGGAAAACTACATAAGTGTAACAGAACTAGCACAACAATGTATTTTCTATTCGCCAGATGTTTTCTGTATTGTTTCATTGATCATTTTATTTAGAAATTAGATTTCAAAAAGAAAGACTTCTCAACAAAAAATTTTTAAACATCCCCATATTATATTTTTATAGCATAAGAAATTGTACTTACTACTATTGACAACTGATTTACCAAGTACGAATCAGGTGGTAAATGAAAATAAGTCGTACTGTTAAAAATAATTATCAAGTTACCTACATCCAACAATCCATCTCGTTCAAAAATCAAAGCCATTCCTAACCATATTCTCCTAACAAGTACCTTAACAAATTATTCGAAATTTCAACATGTCATTGACCAAACTATTGGCGAAAGTGCAGATGACTACGTACCCTGGAATTCGGTGAAACACATAATCTTAGTAGGCGCCATGGTCGTATTTATAGCAACACTTTGTATATGAGCTTTGTCAGTCATCGAGTGTCGATATATTGTTATGTGTAAACATTTTGGCGGACTTTGTACGCTGTGAAACTTTTTTGCCGGCAATCTGTGATCAATCGGTGTTGTGAATTCATCATTGGCTCGATTTTGATTATGCAATTGTGTTGCAGGATTTGGCCTTGATGCTTGGGGCTTTTTTGTTGCATTTGAAGTTAGATAGATCATCTCGTCTCTCATCAATACATTTTGTGGACCTAGCTTTTCAAATAGTTTTATCCCTTACAAATGTTGGTTTCCTAGTACACTGACTAAACCTATTGTAATTTGGTGACTATTAACTAACTTAAAAACCTTTTTTTTAATTTTCACTGTGGCTTGTATCCTCAAAAGATGTTTTGTTCTTAATAAATCGTAACAGTTTTCGCAAATAGCACATTTCATTTGAAGGTCATCATGTTCAGTCTACGGATCCTCCGCTTCGTTTGTCACAAGAAAATTTTACGTGTAACCCACTTAATATCTGAACATTAAAACTAGGACACTATGAGTCATGGATCCATTTTGTCAACTATGAGAAACAATTCTAACAAAGCCATACCGAACATCGCACTATTCTTCTAGCGGTGGCGTAGTAGTATTTATTTTTAAATCAATATAAATTTATGTATTCTTGTTTACTTGAAACACGGCCAATTTTCGTTAATACATAGTGAAAGTGATTTTGGAGTTCCCTTATCAAAAATTTGGGTCATGTTTGTCAAAATCACTCGCCATTCTTTCGAGTTACAGACCGCAATGTTGATGGAGCAGTAATTAACACAGAATTGAATTGCGTTACATGTTTAACTGCAGTTATTTATAAAGATACTGCGTCAGCAAGCGTCTTTAATGAAGTGGACAGAAAGATATAAGCGTAGCATCACATGTAAATCCTAAACACGAATTGATCGCTTTAATAGCGGAAGAAAAAGGTCACTTTTTAATGTCTGATCACTACAGACTATCTACGCATTTAATTTCACAAGTTTATAAAGTAATATTACAGATAACCTTGGTGTATTGGCTTAGACTATCGTGGTTCGTGATCCTCTTTATATATTATTTTGTTTTTCCAAATTCCGCATTACAGACTACTCAATGAATCAGTTAATTGTTAGCACGCACATTTTTCACGCATAATAATACCCAGTGCAGGAAAGGCCGCGCTATTCTCGGCGCGCTAAATCTACACAATGCGAAATGGCGGCGCTTTTAGATCGACCGACTTAATGTCGCTAGTTGTAAAACCATTACAATCTTCCGTAATGGTAATTGGGCTGATTTTTATGTGTGAGGACTTAATATAATGGGTACTTAATGATATTGAGTTCTTTTTATTCGTGATCTGATAGTTCAATTGTAATTTCAATTTTATCAACTTTTTAATCTTTATGGTCTTCTATAATTATTATTGCTCTGTTAAACAGGTTACTAGTTTGCTACGTTGTATAAAATAAGTTACACTGTTTGAAACATTTATTAGATAAACTTCAACATCCTCAAAAATTTTAAGGTATTCTGATAAATCTTCAAAGTAAAATAATGTTTATTTATTCTACTTGGCGTACCTACTACATCTATCAACTCTATCTCTATCTATCTTCCTTAGTTTCAAGTATTTTTGAATACTTGTCTACAGAACCATCACGCAGCCTATTCAGAGCCCTACCTTTTACTACTTATATTTACAATTCTTTTGCAATAATAAAATTGGTATTGTATTTGTCAGCAGAACCATCAGGCAGCCTATTCAGAGTTCTACCTTCTACTACCTATTTATTTACAATTCTTTTGCAATATACAGCTATAGCCTATAGGTTTCAACTTTGTCTACAGAACCATCAGGCAGCCTATTCAGAGCCCTACCTTCTACTAACTATTTACTACTAGCTGTGTCCCGCGAATTTACCCGCAGTGCTTCTCTCGTGTTAGTTTTAGCATGATTATATTATAAAGCCTATAGCCTTCCTCGATAAATTTTTCTAACACCGAAAGAAATTTTCAAATCGGATCAGTAGTTCTCGGGATTAGCGCGTTCAAACAAACTCTTCAGCTTTATAATATTAGTATAGATTATTTTTTAGAATAAACTATAGGTATCAACTTTGTCAACAGAACCATCAGGCAGTATATTCGGAGTGCCGCTATCACAGTGCGTGGAAACAGAACGCGCGCTGCGGCGGCAGCACGGCGGTTCGCGCGCTTCGCTCGCCTCGCTCGGGGCTCTCGAGAAAGGGGATGATGTGAGTTACATAATATATATGTATAAATAGATAAATAAATAAAAAATAACTTTATTTGTCTCATCACAACATTAGGTAAATAGATACATTGCTTGCAAATAGTGAGTGAGCTTATCAACTAGTGTTGTGAGAGACTGGTGCCTGAAATAGGTGTCGAGGAACCTGGAGTAAAAGTCACCAGATAATGCTTTATTGCACAGATAATATATGTAGTTACAGATATAGTAAGACAAACAGAGACAGGTATGTACAAATAGTAGGCATGTGTATTTATCGCTTTTTCATTCCAGGATATTTTTTGATGGTGTGCTTGATACCCTAATTAATCATTTTTATGTAAATTTTCATTCAATGTTTGTGCTTTTTCCCTGATAAATATGTCCAGAACGTATCAGCTATGATACCGGCTCTTATAGTAACAGAAAATGATATTGTGGAATATTTTTCATGTCTCTATCACTATTGTTTTTGATAATTTTTGATAATTCTGGTTGCCTACGTATTCTATATTTATACGTAGGCAACCAGAAATAACTCTTTGATATAGATCTTCTGGGTTCTCTCTCTAGATAGATGATAAAATGTCTTTCATATGTAAGATATGCCTTGCACATGAAAGACACATAGTATTTCTATTTGATCTTATTAGATTGAAGGCACATATATCAATTATTTTATCAGGTGCCAAATACTTTCCAAAAGTTGTGTTATCTTTGAACGATGACGTCACATCGGCACGAGCGAACACTCTGGAAACAGAAATAGATTAGAATTACTTTACGAGATTTATAAACAAACAGACCGGTAACCTGTGTTTTAATAATAGTGTAAAATTATGTGATATATGCCGAACGGACTTTGAAACGTGTGTAGTGAAATGTTATCTTTTAAAAGTGGTATTATTAAAGGAAAAAGCTTTTCAAATGTAATTTAGATTTCTTCTGACTTTAAAATTAAAAATTCATTTTAGAGTCTTATGGAAAACTGGATTTATTATATCAAATGATATGATTTCCTATAAAGGACATGGAAAATTTCATATAATATGCTCCTGACTATCTTTGTCAATTTTCAGTCATTGAGCTTTGACTAGCTATTTTTGCGTGAAACTAATTACAATTTTTCTCGTTTAATAGTAGCAGAATACCACAGATTGAAGAAAAAATACCACATTAAACTGCTCAGCACAAAAACATCGTACAAAGGGCCTAAATTGTCAATCAATACAATACAATACAATACAAAAAGATTTATTGAGCCAAACAAAACAATGATATGCTTACCTATACATTCAAGACACCATTGAAAAAAAATACAAAAATAAATAAAAAAATTACAAAATTACAAAAATAAAATAACATAATAACAATCGAAATTACATCAGACATACCAAAATTGCATTGTAGCTACAAAAAGGCCCTGGCTCAGCATAAATGTTGCAGAGGCAAACTCCACAACGCTGGTAATTCTGCCAGATACCCACATGGCTAGTTTGCGCCTCTAAGATAGAAGGAGTATGCAATTAGTTAAATAATAATAAGTACATATATTCAATTAATATAATATAATGAATAAGTTATTTAATATATATAGGAGATAATATTTTTGGTCAAGTTTATGGGTAGTTTTGTATGTGTTAATTATGAAATCAATCAGTTCTGACCTGCCATTTTTCCGTGAAACTACTAAACATCCATCTAACCAAAGACTTTCGCGCTCTTTTTAATAATACCACAGATTTAATAAAAACTTTCCTCATTAGATTTTAAGTACCTACAAAAAAAACTTTCAAAGATCCCACAAAAATGAATAATCACAAACACTGAATATCGTTTGGCATTAGCGATTTGGATCAGAAATAGTTGCGGCGCGCGCGCCAACACACGTAGCGTGCACCTGGGCCTATCCACTATGCACCGCACGTTTACGGGATTGTCGCTTTTAACGGGTTTAAAACGGGGTTTATTTTAAAATAGATTAATGAGATTTTTTAAAGAACAGAAAAAAAACATGAGCTGGGATTCGAGCACGCGTCTTTCGCCCGGTAATGTGAATTTTAAGCATTTCAATCCTATAAAGCTATTAAATATGTAGATAAATGTCTTCATGTTTATTGAAGTTTTAAGTTAAATTTAGCAAGTATCTTTACGGTATATAAACTTTCATGCAAGACAATTCTTTTCTCCGCCCCGCATTCAACCCATGCATGACCTTTAGCTTGCAATCATAGCTTCTATCGCGGGCCTTGAGCGCGGGGACCGAATCCAAAAATTGCGTAACGAAAAACCTCACGCTCCCCACTCCGACAGGCACGGAGATGTGGCTTGAAGGCATGCCATGCAATAGCTTTACCGCGGCAGTATACGTATACGTATTTTTTTTCACGCTTATTTCTTTAAGACATTCTTAAACGATGTAACACATTATGTTTGCAAAACAGGAAAATACCGTAATTTTTATACCACCTGCTTACTTCATATAATCGTCTGATTGTATCAAATGGTTTCGTAGCATTCAATCCCAAGGTGATGAAAGTACGTTCATTCAAAAGGCAGTAGTTTTTGGACATAAATATTTCAGAAACATCTATTGTAACTTCAAAATTTGCTTGTACCATACCACATAATTCCGAAGAAAATAATATACAAAACTGAATAACATTAAAATCCGACGCAACCAACGAGGCTTACATTAAGACCTTTAATGCTCGCCTTGTACTAAAATTACTCCAGCAAATTAAATAATAGCGTTAAAAGCGTAACGTCTGGCAGTTGGCTTGATTTTCAACAAAACCGTGAAATAGCCATAAACACTAGTAATACTTGTTTTCTGTTACTCGCTGGCCGAGCTGATTTATCGTTCCTAGATATTGGTACAATGTCGGCGAATGTAAGCAACTATTGGAAAATTCTCATATGAAATTCACATTATTTTTGTGATCGTTTGGATGATTTTGTTTTCATTACGGTGATCATGTACAAATTGTTTGAAAAATTGTTTCTTTTTTACCATCATATGTTTCTTTGTTAAATACAAAATACAAACGATTGCAAACTTACTGTTATCAACTATTAAAAAAAAGGGTTCGATAATTTCACCTAGTCTATAATAATTATTGGTCTTTTTATGAAGCACTTGAGCATTGAGCATACATTTTACTATGAAACCATTAATAAATTGGTCTACTTTTAGAATTACTTCATGTCATGACACATTTTTCGAGTCATGAAAGACATACATGTTCGCATTTGTACCATAGAACATAGGTAACCAATATGTTTACTGTCTTGCCATAGATTATTTCATTAAATTTATTATTTATAAATTATCACCCTGATTCTGGTCAATGGACATGTTGATATCGAATAGAAATAAACAACAGTGACGCAGGCGATACTCTCTGATCATTTATGTGAATCATATGATCTAAAGATCGTTTTTGTAGCAAAGCCAAGACATGAGGAAAATGTGCTTAAAATACAACGTGAAAATTTTTATCATCTGGAAATTTACGCTCGAAAATTGACCAAATAACTGATGAAACAATGTACTTACTTACTATATATAAAGCAGTTCATATTAGGCTAAACTTCCTTTAGCTCTGAAGCAAGTCTGTTCAATACAGATTTAGTCCCATGTACTAAGCTGATTGTTCCCAGAAATCCATAAAGACATTCGAAGTAAATGATACGTATTCGACAAAGCAGACGAAATCACAGACGAGTCGTAGGCGTCATGCGTTTACATGAGACGAGCCAACTAACGTTTAGTCAATAGATCAATGTAATGACAGAGGGTGTTCCGATGATTTATGCGACGGAGGATGCATTACAGCCGAAACTGCACGTCTTATTGCTTACACAAACCGAAATTCTCGTAAATATTGAGAGGCGCCAATTGATTTATGTTAACATCGGGTTTAATATCGATGCAGATATTGCAAGGAATGTGCAATATTCTACGATTATTTGAGCGGGATTGGTAGTTTTAATTCGATTTTTATATACCGAATAAATAGCTGCTATTTATCTCTAGTTATCTGTATCAATATTTTATTTTTGGTAGTCCTAATATGTCGAAACAAATGTTCCAAAGGGAGATTGGAATTATGATGATATTAAAATAACGGAAGAAGAAAAGTCATTTAATTGCTTTTAAAATGCTTATACTCTAATGATATCTATGTATTCAATTTCCCCGAAGCTCAGACTGTTTAAATATTTACCAGTCTAAAAATCACACACATCAAAGTCTGCGAATATAATAATATTCTATCGATCAAAGCGATTATAGCAAAGATGTTTACATTCAACATTTTCGTGTGTTTACAGTAAATCTGGAGCTCTCGATGCTCACATTAATACGGAAGTTGACTGGTAGTGAATAAAAAAGCTATTAAAACGAGTCCAGCCATTGCCAGCTGTTCCCGTGACAGCCCAGTTAGATAATTGAAACATCACACAATCGCTAGAAAAGTCTTCATAGGTCAGATTTGACGTAGCTCATCGTCACGCTGACGTCACAGGTATCTGGTTACCTGGCCGGCCTTTACTTTCATTAAGGCCACGATAATTTTATACGATGACGCCTCGCCCATCCTAATGTCCAGAAATAAACCACCAATAGGCATAGCCGGTTGCTAGCCGAAAATGGCCCTGAACTTTGGGCGCTTTCTCTTTTTACGAGTTGCAATACCACTTACCTCTGCAGGAAGAAGATTTATGCGGTATAATAAAATTTTACGTCTGTTTAGCTACAAATCAGCGTAAGTGTTCCGCTGACGTCGGGCTGATGACTCAAAATGAATACCGTAAACGTTTCCATAACTGCTTACGATTTCGAATTCTGGAGTCGTTTTAATAGCCAATTAACAATAGCAGGAACAACGAATTGCAGAATAGTGGAATCTATTTACAATTTCTCGAATATGAATAATTTAATTTTTATGATACATGAGGGCAAAAGAGCTGTCAATACAAACCAGAACACATTCATTCATAAGCCTAAAAAAATTGAGTAGTAGGTACTTGATTTCCAATTCCAATAATCTTGCTTACGCTGATGATTCCTTCTTTGAAAGGAATACAATGCTTCAGTATTTGATAAACCTTAGCAATTTTGTTGAACACTGTTATTATTCCAATCCTCCAGCTCTCATGTAGTTTAACTTATTCCTCTATCATAGGTATCCTTCAGTATTCACAACATTAAGGTAACATTCGCAGAGTGAATCCTGCGACTCCGGCGAGTGGGGCTGGTCGGGGCTGGACGAGAGCGGGCCGCGGGTGCCCGCGCTGGTATCGGCCTGCCTCGCGCACCTGCGCCGGCACGTCTCCACCCTCGGCCTCTTCCGTGTGTCTGCTTCTAAGAAGAGAGTTAGACAGGTAAGTGCTTGCTTCTTCTTTATGTATTGGTGAAATTGCGTGTTGTGTTGTGTTTTCAGGAGGGCTTTGAATAGATGATAGAATGTAAATGGCTTAAGAGTTTTTCGATAATTCTACTTTGATTTTAAATTCCTTTAATTGAACATGTTATGCGTTAATATTTATAATCTAATTAAATTGATAAGTATCAATTAATTAAGATTATTTTTCTAATTAAAAAAACTGTGCCTAGGATTATCGGTCGCTTGTCAGTTATGGGCATAAATGAAAAAATGATTTTTATCTGCTATATGATAGCCAATATTCATACGACTTTTTCCTTGTTAAGTATCTTAAATGTACGTAATTCACTTCTCTTAAAACAAACAACCCAAAACACAGCTCAGTTACACGAGATGTTTTCAATAAAACCCACTTCCACGAATCGCGACTCCACTAAACCGGGCTATAATTAGCGGAATTAAATACGTCATAACGCGAACCAAAACACTAATTAACTCGCAACAGTTTAACAAAGTAACAAACTCAGGCCAGTTGCTATGACAGAATATACAAGCGTAAGTCTGGTTTGGTTTATGAAGTGGAAATCAACACACTCGGGATCAAACATTGACGGAATTAGATGGGCACGGTAGCGCGTAAATCTATAGGATTAGTTACAAAACGTTCGGAAGCAAACGTTTGTTTAAGTAATAGGGACATAATTGGCAAGAATATTTACAGAAGTAACAAAGATTAAAGTACCGTGGGATAGTAGAGCCTGTCGTTACCATAATATTGTAAAATGGTCTAGTTCATGAAATGTTCAATAATTTTGTAAACAAAACCATTTCTAAGATATTACATATTGGACTTATCTTAAAGTAAGAAATGGCAAAATTAAACTGGGATAAATTAATAGACCGTGTTGTTTACTTGGGGCGTGCCTTAGAGGAGGGTTTCTTCAATAACTCCTCCTTAACTCGAATCAAATGGAAATAAGAAAAATTTGGTGAGGGTCGATAGAAACGAACTTTTAACCTTCAATCGTGTAGGTTTCTAAACATTGAAGAAATAAGTCGATATAAAAAGACTAGTTTGGTTAATTAAATAAAAACAAAGATAATAAAGCTCTAGCCATCGCGATGCAATACCAAATGAAGCTAACGATTAATTAAATGTAACATTGTAATGTAGTACCAGTTTCTTCTAAATAGTAACAAAGTACTTCATCTGGCATTTCTTGTACAAAATAATGAAATAATTAAAAGATTGCCAAAGCTCGCACAATATTCCTTGGCTGAATTGCTTGATATGTAAATTGTAATAATGATGGATTGGTATTTACGCCTCTGCTACAGGCTAGTGTATCGAACTAGATTTTTCAGAACGAGAATATGTAAACATTGCGATGTTTTGTTCGTTGGTAGAAGCACATTTTATTTCACACACAAGTGAATGCAATTTTCCGTTTTAGCTCAATAAAAGTGGTGTTCCTGAAGATGGTACAAATATTGTCCCTGCATACATTCGGTGTCATGCAGCTCGAAAATGATAAAAAACTAAATTGCAAATTAAGATATTGAAACACTATGACAAGAAATAAACGATTACCTTTTTAAAAGTAAAATGGTTTTAGGTAATTGAATCACAGCGGAAATATTGAATGTTTTCTCAATTTACAAAGCTTTTCATACCATACAACAGTGAATAGCCGTTGGCCCAGATTGGAGTAATTTATTAAGTCCTCCAGTGTTTGTAATCTAAACGGTGCAATATATGAGATAGATTCCAATCGGTAGATCGTTCGAGAAACATAAAGGTACTTAAGGTTCGCATTATTTCGATTGTTCAACGAAGAGTTTAAGGAATATTGACGCACGTGTATCAGATCTGGATTTTCTTACTGATAATTTATTTAAGGTATCATAAATTATCTGTTAACCATATTCCCAATTCTCCTTTGCGCGGTTTTAACATGAACTCAAGTGCAAATATCTCTCCAATAAGAGTAAACGTAAAGTTCAAGTCAACGATACACAGAATACAATCCCAAAAATTACTCGAGCGCTCTTAATGGTCCGCGCAAATATTTTCAACATTAACAACCAGCTTGAAATATGGTAATTTTAAAGAGATGACTGTTGAGAGTGGGAGGATATTCCATCTCGCACCTGGCAACCTCCCAGCGCTTAAGATGTTAAGTGATTCGTCTATCACAGCACAAGTCATTTTACACAATTTATCAAACCAGAAACATTGTCCCTGCCAAAGATTTTAGATATGCACTTATATTAATTTCCTGTTCTAAATACGCTTCATAAATCATTGTTTGTGTAAGAAAATAGGTATTTGTAAATATGACACATGCGGCAAAACAGGAATTTACAATGTTGAAAATGTGGGTTTTGGGAGTATAAATGTTTACAGCAGTTTAGAATTCGTGGCAGTTGTTGTAAAATTGCAGAACTCTTTGTAGGATACATTTCTACCCTAATTAGTTGATGTTTTATTTTGTTAAAATGGCAATGTGACCAATATGGCTCTTAATCGTCATAGGAGACAATATGGATCAATGATGATAATAATGACATGGACCCCAAATATTGAATGCCTTATGATTCTGCATTTGGAACTATTTCCGTGATAATTCTTGGAAGAAACATCTTATGTTCTTAAACATTCTTTCCATCAATTGGAATTCCATCACCTGACCTAGTTCGTCTAACTTTCCAGCTACGTGAAGAATGGGAGAGGGGTCAAGAAGCAGCGTTAGATGAAGCTCTTCCACATGACGTGGCCACATTATTGAAGGAGTTCCTCCGGGACCTCCCGGATCCTCTGCTGTGCCGGGACCTATATCCCGCCTTCTTGCAGACTCAGAGTGAGTGAAGGTTATTCGATGTGCCTGTCACTATTTCTTAATGTTTGATGAATTAAGTTTTTAAGTCTGTAATTTGTGAAAATTATTTTGTTGATGATTTTTTCTAGAAAATTTTAATTTAATATTTTTGTTTATATTTTTGTCAAAACATTTTAATATCTTCCAGCTTATCTTCCAGTTTGTCTTTAGTAAAACCAAGCTTTTCCTGCATTCTGCAATCTTTCGACAAATTTTGACACGTAACATATCGCTTACAATAACGATCGAAAGATCTAACGACTTTAATTATAAGCTAATGTTATGGATCACAATTTTAGATTTGAATCAAAGTGTTTACAATCTCACGGCGACGTATATAAACTGTATTGTCGTTCAGAGATAAGCAACCGCAGCGTGCAGTGGGAGGCGCTGCGGCTGATCGTGTCGCTGCTGCCGGCCGCGCACCGCGACACGCTCAGCGCGCTGCTCGCCTTCCTCGCGCACCTCGCCGCGCACGCCGCCGGCAACCGCATGGACGCCGCCAACCTGGCCACCGTGTTCGCGCCCAACATCCTGCACCGCAGCGGGCCCGGCGAGGCGGCCAGGTACACACACACACACACACCGCACACAACCGCATGGACGCCGCCAACCTGGCCACCGTGTTCGCGCCCAACATCCTGCACCGCAGCGGGCCCGGCGAGGCGGCCAGGTACACACACACACACACACCGCACACAACCGCATGGACGCCGCCAACCTGGCCACCGTGTTCGCGCCCAACATCCTGCACCGCAGCGGGCCCGGCGAGGCGGCCAGGTACACACACACACACACACACACACCGCACACAACCGCATGGACGCCGCCAACCTGGCCACCGTGTTCGCGCCCAACATCCTGCACCGCAGCGGGCCCGGCGAGGCGGCCAGGTACACACACACACACACACACACACACACACACACACACACGCACACACACACCGCACACAACCGCATGGACGCCGCCAACCTGGCCACCGTGTTCGCGCCCAACATCCTGCACCGCAGCGGGCCCGGCGAGGCGGCCAGGTACACACACACACACACACCGCACACAACCGCATGGACGCCGCCAACCTGGCCACCGTGTTCGCGCCCAACATCCTGCACCGCAGCGGGCCCGGCGAGGCGGCCAGGTACACACACACACACACACACACACACACACACACACACACACACACACACACACCGCACACAACCGCATGGACGCCGCCAACCTGGCCACCGTGTTCGCGCCCAACATCCTGCACCGCAGCGGGCCCGGCGAGGCGGCCAGGTACACACACACACACACACACACACCGCACACAACCGCATGGACGCCGCCAACCTGGCCACCGTGTTCGCGCCCAACATCCTGCACCGCAGCGGGCCCGGCGAGGCGGCCAGGTACACACACACACACACACACCGCACACAACCGCATGGACGCCGCCAACCTGGCCACCGTGTTCGCGCCCAACATCCTGCACCGCAGCGGGCCCGGCGAGGCGGCCAGGTACACACACACACACACACACACACACCGCACACAACCGCATGGACGCCGCCAACCTGGCCACCGTGTTCGCGCCCAACATCCTGCACCGCAGCGGGCCCGGCGAGGCGGCCAGGTACACACACACACACCGCACACAACCGCATGGACGCCGCCAACCTGGCCACCGTGTTCGCGCCCAACATCCTGCACCGCAGCGGGCCCGGCGAGGCGGCCAGGTACACACACACCGCACACACACACACACACACCGCACACAACCGCATGGACGCCGCCAACCTGGCCACTGTGTTCGCGCCCAACATCTTGCACCGCAGCGGGCCCGGCGAGGCGGCCAGGTACACACACACACACACACCGCACACAACCGCATGGACGCCGCCAACCTGGCCACCGTGTTCGCGCCCAACATCCTGCACCGCAGCGGGCCCGGCGAGGCGGCCAGGTACACACACACACACACACACACACACACACACACACACACACACACACCGCACACAACCGCATGGACGCCGCCAACCTGGCCACCGTGTTCGCGCCCAACATCCTGCACCGCAGCGGGCCCGGCGAGGCGGCCAGGTACACACACACACACACACACACACACCGCACACAACCGCATGGACGCCGCCAACCTGGCCACCGTGTTCGCGCCCAACATCCTGCACCGCAGCGGGCCCGGCGAGGCGGCCAGGTACACACACACACACCGCACACAACCGCATGGACGCCGCCAACCTGGCCACCGTGTTCGCGCCCAACATCCTGCACCGCAGCGGGCCCGGCGAGGCGGCCAGGTACACACACACACCGCACACACACACACACACACCGCACACAACCGCATGGACGCCGCCAACCTGGCCACTGTGTTCGCGCCCAACATCTTGCACCGCAGCGGGCCCGGCGAGGCGGCCAGGTACACACACACACACACACACACACCGCACACAACCGCATGGACGCCGCCAACCTGGCCACCGTGTTCGCGCCCAACATCCTGCACCGCAGCGGGCCCGGCGAGGCGGCCAGGTACACACACACACACACACACCGCACACAACCGCATGGACGCCGCCAACCTGGCCACCGTGTTCGCGCCCAACATCCTGCACCGCAGCGGGCCCGGCGAGGCGGCCAGGTACACACACACACCGCACACACACACACACACACCGCACACAACCGCATGGACGCCGCCAACCTGGCCACTGTGTTCGCGCCCAACATCTTGCACCGCAGCGGGCCCGGCGAGGCGGCCAGGTACACACACACACACACACACCGCACACAACCGCATGGACGCCGCCAACCTGGCCACCGTGTTCGCGCCCAACATCCTGCACCGCAGCGGGCCCGGCGAGGCGGCCAGGTACACACACACACACACACACACATACACACCGCACAAAACCGCATGGACGCCGCCAACCTGGCCACTGTGTTCGCGCCCAACATCTTGCACCGCAGCGGGCCCGGCGAGGCGGCCAGGTACACACACACACACCGCACACACACACACACACACACACACACACACACATCACATACACACCACTCGGCAGAGGTGTACTGCCACGTGGCGCGTCCCCAGGTTGCGGATAGGGGAATGCCCAAGGCTCGCATAATGCGACACAGGGTAGGGGTGAAATAAAATAGCCCCCGCGGACAAAACACAACCCGATGTCAGTGGTCTAGCGTGCCCAGGACTGGAAGGCGACAGGGTATTGTCGTCGCTAGCGCTCCCCCCTGAGGGTACCAGGTCCCACCTCAGGCGTAATTAAGTGGCCTTACTCCGGCAACCGGGGCTCTGCCGGAGCGGACTGTTTATTCCCTAGGTTCTCGTGGGAACAAGATGGAGTCAATTTCAAAAAAAAATAAAAATAAAACGATGGAAGAGGAGGAATTAAAGAAGGTATTAGAGCGACATGAACAAACAATCGTTGCTCTAGCAGAATTTATAAAAGGGAAAATGAATGTCCACGGTGAAATCCGCAAATATGTAGCCACACTAGGTAGCTCCTTCAAGAGGGTGGTTGAAAAATTGGAAGTGCAACAACCGCCAACTTCTGCCATAGAAGTTCAAACCTCGCCGTCGCTCTTCAGAACATATTCTGAAACAACAGCGAAGGATACCGAAGTGGAAGAGATCAGCAAAGCGACAACTCCCCAAAGTAGGAGAGTGCGCAAGGCGAAGAGAAAGGAGCGAACTTCACCAGAAGAGACGACTAGACAACAGAAGAAAATTAGAAGAAAGGAGACATCTCTGTTACTTGTGGACCAAAAACCGGAATCCGGAACAGAATGGACAGAGGTAAAGAGGAAAAAGTGTAAAATGAAAAAACCAATGAAGCGAGAAAGACCTAATGCGCTCATTATTCGCCCAAAGGAGAAGGAACAATATGCTGATATCCTTAAACGAGTTAAGCGGGATCCATCAGCGAATCAAATGAGCGAGTGCATCGATAAGATCCGCAGGACCACGTCCGGGGATGTGCTCCTTATCTTGAGTAGAAAGGACACAGATAAAGCTCCTCAACTAAAAAAGGCCATATCCGAGCTACTCGGCCAAGATGCAACAGTAGTAAGTAAAGTCCCGGAAGAAGACGTGGAAATAAAAGATCTCGAGGAGTCAACAACGAAACAGGAGATCCTAGAAGCACTCCAAAAAGTAGTAAGTCAAGCCGATGTCGATAATATCACACTCGACAGCATTAAAAACATGCGCAAAGCCTATGGAGGCACTATTACGGCTTCGGTAAGACTACATTCGAAGGTGGCCAAACAGATCGTAGGAAAAGGCAAAATAAAAATAGGATGGGTCAACTGTCGCATAAGAAGCACACAAAAACCTATTAAGTGCTACCGGTGCTGGAATTATGGACACCTCGCACACGGTTGCAGCAGCAAGGAGGACAGGTCAAAGTGCTGCATAAAATGTGGTGAGATTGGCCACAAAATTGCCGAGTGCACCAGGGAAGCCAAATGTGCACTGTGTCTAGAGCACGGGTCAACAGAGAGCGTTGCACATATTGCAGGTTCAAGCAAATGTCCTGTACTGAAAAGAGCACTCCAGGCGGTAGAAAGGCGGAGCCATGCTTAAGGTTATGCAAATAAATCTTAACCACTGCGAGGCCGCACATGATCTACTGATGCAGATGGTACGGGAGCTAAATTTAGATGTGGTAATAATATCAGAGCCTTATAAAAAGCTTAGCAGTGGGTCCTGGCTGTCTGACCAAGATGGACACGCCGCCCTATGGGCCTGTGGTAGGAGCCCTCTGGAAAGTGTTGACCTAATCACCAAAGGCTGTGTGAAAGCGAAGATCGGTGGAATACATTTCTACAGTTGCTACGCCGCTCCTAGTCTTACAATACAGGAATTTAACGATTTCTTAGATACTATTGTAGATGATATGCAAAGCAACTCCCCAGTGGCAATAGCGGGAGATTTTAATGCCTGGGCAATTGACTGGGGCAGCAAAACCACAAATACTAGGGGAAGGGCACTGATAGAAGCAATGTCCGCAATAGATGTGGTCCTTTTGAATAAGGGGAATGAACCTACATTCAGCAGAGGGGAAGCAAGTTCAATAGTCGACCTTACCTTTGTTAGCAGCGTTCTGGCGAAGGAAAATACCTCATGGAAGGTAACTGAGGCCTACACCGGCAGCGATCATCGGGCACTGTACTGGGAGGTATCGAGCAGGCACAAAAAACCCAACCCGCTGAGGAAGAAATCCAATGAAGTTGGTTGGAAAGTCAGTTCATTCGACCCCGAAATCTTCCACATAACCCTTGAAGATCGACCTTTACAACCAGGGCATGCCTCAGAGAAGGTACGGGAAGTTGTCAAGAGGGTAACATCTGCATGTGATGCAACCATGCCCCGTAAACGAAGCAGGAACCATTTGCCACCGGTTTACTGGTGGAATGATAACATTGCGCAACTAAGGCAGAAGTGTATCCGTGCCAGAAGACTTTCCCAAAGATGCAGAAAGACACCCCACTTCGAGCAAATATACCAAAAATATAAGGAAGCTCGCTTAGTCTTAAACAAAGCTATCAAGGAGAGCAAAAGGAACTGCTGGACAAAAATGCTTGAGGAAGTGGAAAGTGATCCCTGGGGTAGACCTTATAAAGTTGTCATGAAAAACCTTAAATATAATCGACTTACACCACCTACTGACCCAACCCTGCTGGAGAAAATTGTGACTGTGCTATTCCCGCAGCAAACTAAACTTAAATATAAGATGGCACACAATAAGAAGGAAGTTATACCGCCTGTTACAGAGAAGGAATTATCAGACGCCTGTGGCAGAATAGGAAATACCAAAGCCCCCGGATTAGATGGCATACCCAACGTTGCTCTAAAACAAGCGATAAAATCTGTACCAGGAATCTTTATAGACGCCTTCAACGCTTGTCTCAAGGAAGGCCTTTTCCCCGAAGTCTGGAAGAGGCAAAAATTAGTATTACTCCCGAAAGGTAATAAACCTTCCACTGAGGCGTCATCCTACCGCCCTCTCTGTATGTTGGATACAGTTGGAAAAATGCTGGAGAGGATAATTCACAACCGAATTGAAGAAGCAGTCGAACCCCTCTTGTCCAACTCCCAATACGGATTCCGAAAAGGCAAATCAACCTTAGATGCTATCGGACTAGTTATCGACACCGCAAGACAAGCGATTACAGGGACAAGATGGAGAGGAGGCTCTAAGAACTATTGCCTCGTTGTAACACTCGATATTAAAAATGCCTTCAATTCCGCAAGATGGGATGTGATAATGTCCGCTCTTTCAAACTTGAAAGTGCCAGATTACCTTAGGGACATAGTAGCTAGCTATTTTAAAAACAGGGTCCTCATATATGACACTGAAAGTGGACCCAAAGAATACAACGTCACCGGAGGAGTCCCACAAGGTTCAGTGTTAGGTCCACTTCTATGGAATGTTATGTATGACGGACTGCTCAAATCGGAGATACCAAGTGAAACACAACTGGTGGCATTTGCTGATGACCTAGCAGTAGTTGTAGTAGCCAAATACTTGGAAGAACTGAATTGGGCTTTCGATAGGACCTTCCAAGTAATTAGTCAGTGGATGAAATCGGCCGGACTGCAGTTAGCTGAACACAAAACCGAGGCCGTACTTATTACTAGCAGGAAACGGATAGAAACAACCTCACTCAGAGTCGGTAATTACGAGATCGTAACGCAACCATACGTTCGCTACCTGGGAGTAATGCTGGACACACGCCTGAGCTTCAATAAGCATGCAGAACATGTTGCTACTAAAGCAGCAGTAGTTGCAACAACACTATCCCGACTAATGCCGAATATTGGAGGCCCTAAACAACAAAGGAGAAGGCTCCTAACATCGGTGACGACGTCAGTGCTCCTGTATGGCGCCCCACTTTGGTCAAATGCGCTGCAGCTGCAACAGCCCAAACGTCAAGTTGTATCGACGTACAGAGTTAGCGCACTACGCATTGCCAGCGCATTCCGCACTGTTTCTGTAGAGGCATCATGTGTCATCTCTGGAATGCTGCCAATCGAAGTCTTGACAGAAGAACGAAAGAACCTTTACTATCGCCAGAAGAGCGGCACCGCACTCACAAAGACCGAGCTGAAAACGGAAGAAAGACGGAAGAGTATAGAAAAGTGGCAACGGATATGGGACACCTCTACCAAGGGAAGGTGGACCCATCGCCTCATTCCACGGATTGAACCATGGGTCAATCGTAAGCACGGTGAGGTTAACTACTATCTGACCCAAATGCTTTCTGGTCACGGTTGCTACCGAGATTACCTACATCGGTTTAAGCATGAAGATTCTCCAGAATGCCCCACCTGTGGACAAGACGAAAATGCAGAACATGTTTTCTTTATATGTCCAGCATACAAAGAAGCCCGGGACACCTGGGAAACAACAATGGGAAGAAAAGTATGTCCTGAGAACATAATCGGAGTGATGTTGTCAAACAAAGAATCGTGGGAAGCAACGAGCGCTTATGCAACGGAGGTTCTGAAAGAATTACGAAAGAAAGAACGGTTGCGAAAAGCTTGACGGCATAGAACATTAGTGAGAAAAGCAGCAATGCTATACGTCCCCCCGCGAAGTAAAGCCTAACGGCCATCCCGCGGGGATATGGTCGGGAGAAAGAGGGTTGTTTTAGTCGGTATGGACCATGAGACCATGATCGAGACCGACATACCAGGTCGCAGATCTTGACCTGAGATACTTAACAGTATTTTTTCCCTCTATAATAAAAAAAAAAAATAAAAAAAAAAAAAAAAAAAAAAAAAAAACACATCACATACACACATACACACACACCGCATACACACATACACACACACCTGTCAATATAAATTTATAAAGAATACAAAAAACACCATCACGAGACGGGACTCGAACCCGTATCCCTTCACGCCAATCCGTATTTAGATTAAGTTTTATTGTACAATTAACCACTTAATAAAGAAATCCAGGGCGGACGCTTGACCAACTCAGCCACCCGCCTCGTGATCGAATTTTTTCTATTCTTCATAAATTTATATTTATACAGCATTTGAATGTCACAAAACCAAAAATATCTAATTTTGCATTATTGTCGACAGTGCGGAGCAGCTGTCGGAGCGCACGGACGTGATCAACGTGGTGCGGCAGCTGGTGGAGCGGCACGCGGAGCTGTGGGCGCTGCCGGCCGAGCTGCTGCACGACGCGTACGTGCTGCTCGCGCGCCAGCACCCCGCGCTGCTCGACTCGCTGCTGCTCAAGCGCGCCGAGTGAGTGACCCTAGTGTTGTGCGCTGTACTGAGCTGTGGAGCTGTGGGCGCTGCCGGCCGAGCTGCTGCACGACGCGTACGTGCTGCTCGCGCGCCAGCACCCCGCGCTGCTCGACTCGCTGCTGCTCAAGCGCGCCGAGTGAGTGACCCTAGTGTTGTGCGCTGTACTGAGCTGTGGAGCTGTGGGCGCTGCCGGCCGAGCTGCTGCACGACGCGTACGTGCTGCTCGCGCGCCAGCACCCCGCGCTGCTCGACTCGCTGCTGCTCAAGCGCGCCGAGTGAGTGACCCTAGTGTTGTGCGCTGTACTGAGCTGTGGAGCTGTGGGCGCTGCCGGCCGAGCTGCTGCACGACGCGTACGTGCTGCTCGCGCGCCAGCACCCCGCGCTGCTCGACTCGCTGCTGCTCAAGCGCGCCGAGTGAGTGACCCTAGTGTTGTGTGCTGTGGAGCTGTGGGCGCTGCTGTTGTTAAAAATAGCTACATGTACAACTGTGTTATGTACACCTACATTTAAATGTACACAAACATATGCATCGATATCTACATTTATATCTTCAACTACTTTTACAAATACAGTATTGTCATCAACGTTTACCTTAACATTCAAATTTACACTATCTACATATTTATTTACATTGAAATCTACATCTTCTTCTACGTTGTTGTCTACGTCGATATCGACATCTACGTTTATAACTATACGCTCTCCAGGTATAATTACGTTTATACCTTTATCTGTGTCTACTTCTACATTTCGAGCTCCTTGTTTGTCAGTAAATCAAGTATGATACAATTTTGTTCACCTATCGGAATTATCAAATGTAAGCTCTAAGTCTTTACATTTGCACTCTGGAGTAAAGCATGCTTAAAAAAACATTATAAAAATCTTACCATAAACTTAAATTTTATTTAAAACTTGTGAATTTAGTTCCCTACAGTAAATAAAGCATGCTTTAAACAGTCATACAAAAATCCCCCTAATCACAAACTATAAAATATGCAAGTTTCAACACCCAACATCAATAAAGCATGCCCTCATATGACAGAGTGGCGGAGGCCCAAGCGAGCGCAGACACTGGGGGGCGCCGCGTGTGGGCGCGGGAACACTTCCTGCACGCCAGCGCTACACCCAACACGTACGTGTCGTGTACATTAACATATGCTTGTACAATGTGTCTTACATGTTTTACCAATCGCCATATACAGGGTTACTTGTAAAACACCAGCAACCTCGCAGGGCAAGATAGCTAACATCATAAGTAACAACATTTGTTCTACGACTTTTGATAATTTGTTAGATTTTACACTACACTATACGTGCGAAACATTACATATTAAAAATAAACATTCATTTAATTTTCCGTTTGAATATTATAAAATCTACGCGCATCCCAAAAATGACGTAAACAAGAAGCGAACGAGAGGGGGAAGGGGGCGTCGCGTCGTCCATCCGATAATGAATAGAACATAGACTTACAAATGTTAGGAGAGTACAATAAAAGCACAGATAAAAGCTTAAAAAATCATTTAAAAATAATTTATTACATTATGCCAAAAATCGTAGAACAAATGGTGTTACTTTTGTTGTTAGCTATCTTGTCCTGCGGGGTTGCTGGTGTTTTACAAGTAATCCTGTATATCAATATTCTATCAAACACCTAATCGAAATCATTTCAATATTGTTAACAGTAATTTCATTTCTTTTTTTTTTGGACAATACAGACAGATTTTTAACGGATTTTCAGTCAGTTAATCTCTCCGTGACCACGCTCACTGCAAAGTGTGCAAACCGTCGGGAAAATAATGTAATGAATAAATTGCACTTTCGTCCGTTAAAAATCCGTTTTTAAATCTTTACAATGCTAGCGGAAAATCAAACACTAGAAAATACAGTACAGACTGATTTACATTATACTTGTTAACTACACTATACGTGCGAAACATTACATATTAAACACTACATTTTACATGCAATTGAAAACTTTTCCAGCTTAAAGATTAATCAAGTCTGTATATTTACTCCAAGTTAATTCATTTCTCGTGGTAATAAAATACTTTTGCTATCCCATTTCAGTGACAAGATTTTATACTTATTCTTAATTGCATCCATAAACAAATATAAAAAAGATAAGTGGCCCAATTATACAACCTTGAAGGATGCCAAAACTTTTGAATCTTCGCCTAAGTATTTTAACGGTTTTAAATCATAAAGAAATCTATTAAAATGTTCAATTTATTGTATTTTAGTATTAATAATGATAAATTATGTTTTACAGGAATGACCGTAGCACAGGAAGACGCACACGTGCGCGGGACACTACGTCAGATGCTTCGTCCGCATCGCTCTCCTCAGCTATGACTATAGTTACTAGGTAAGTTTTTGTTACTTTTATAATTTAAAATTATTATTTTTTTGTAGTAGTGTAATTGAGATTTACCCTGAAATATTTTAGTCACGTTACAAGGGTAGAATAGGATAAATTTTAACAGATTAATACATGTCGAAAATAGTTTATCAAATTGTACTTCATTGTAGACGTTAGAAGGTACAATTTTACAATTTGTGTTTTTCACACACAATCATAATTAATTTTGTTTTAAATGGTCAAATACCGGCTGGCGTTGATGAAATGCATGTAATTAACGTAGGGTAAGTGGAAGTGATAACTAAAAATAACTAGTTTTTTTTAATTTTCCCAAAAAAGAGCTTCGTGGATTTCCAACTTATTGTCAATACCATTAAAAATATAGAAAACATATTTTTTTTTATTGGACGCCAAGTCTCGATTTGCGCTACTCTAATAAATATATTTATTTATTTTATTGAAAGTCTCTTATTTATTTGTGAAGGGTTCGTAGCAGCGAGGAGAGTGGTGTGGCGAGCGCGGCCAGAGATTCAGCGGCCGACTCTAATGATTCCGCCAGTGACTATAACGAGGTACTTATACTAATATTATTTTCTCGACCTATTTTAAAGAAAAAAATGAAAAAATATTTAATCGCAAAGTATAAGGTGCAGTAAAATCACATAAAAAAATATTATTAGGTAGATCAGAATGAAAAAATCTTTTTTTTCTTTTTGTCATTGTAGGGACACACATGTGCAATTAGAATAATTATTAGTTAGTAGTGCATAACGGCTAGCTTTAACAACACATGTATTGTGAAGGGCAATAAAGTGATTAAAGAAAAGGCATTATTATTTGGGCAACCTTGGGGGCAGAAGCGCTACTCAACAGTCATTTTTGCATTAATATGTGTATATAGTTTAAAATCTCAATTTTTTAAAACTTGACTTGCTTCAAAATAACCGACTATAGACATGTGTCTAAAATAATAATGTTATTATTTACATCGCTATATTACCACAATTTTATTTTTATACTTGCTTTTCCAGGCGGGCGTTGGTTCAGAAGACGAGTGCGTGATCACAGCATCCTTACACATACCAGCAGTTCGGCGTCGTTCTGTATCTTCCGCCGGTTCAGCCAAACGGGACTCTGCAGTGGGATCCTCACCAGCATCACCAGGGTCGCTTGGGTCTATCGGGTCCCCGGGGTCGATAGGGTCCCCAGGGTCCCCGGGGTCGGTGGGGTCTGCGGGGTCCGCGGGGTCATCGCCCCCGGCCAGCCCGCCGCCGGTAGTTACTCGCTCGCAGAGGGATATTGAAAGGCTCGTTGCTTTTGGACGGTGAGTACTAACTAAGATTATCACCATAATTAACTCATTTTTTAGAAAAAGACATTGGTTATATATACATAAAATTCTGGTCAAATTCTAGTAATAAACTGCCAATTCTTTAATTCCTAAACAGTTATGAATTTATTGTTGTGTAAACAATATAAAGTTAATATGCAATTAATCATGTAAATATCTACTGACATTTTTTTTCATTCGCATTTCTCTTGTATAATATTTCTTCTGTTTGATAATGTATTTTTATCACATTTCAGAGAACGTAATACCTCAGATGCGAGAGCAGTAATCGTGAGACAGCACGACGAAACCTCCATTTCACGCGCCACCAGAATATCACGCGAAGTGCGGCGTGAAGAAGTCAGAAATGACCATAGTGTCAGAAATGACCACAAAAGTGACCACGCTCGAAGTGACAGTACCAGAAGTGACCACGCCCGAAGTGACAACGCCAGAAGTGACCACGTCCGAAGTGACAGTGTCAGAAGTGACCAAAGTGCCAGAAAAAGTGACATAGCTGTTAGAACGGACCACACGAGGCGGGAAGAGATCAGACACGAAGTCAAAAGGAACGACACTAGCAAGAAAGATGACCATTCTGTCAGAAGAGATGACAGAACTGTCAGGAGGGAAGAGCAAGCTGTCAGAAGAGAAGATCAGATAGTCAGAAGAGAAGAGCAAGCTGTAAGAAGAGAAGAGAGAAGAGAAGAGAGGAGAGAGGGCACAATGCTTTACAAGCGGGGCGAGCTTATCTCAAGCGCGCAGACTCGGCCCGCATGACACATTGTATACATTGCTTTTATACATAAACGTCTATTTATCTTTATATTCGTTTTATTTCATGAATTTAACCCCTGTTAATTAGTGTCAATGCATAGTTAATAAAGTTGTTGATTTAAGCAAAAACTTGCTTAATTTTTAGTTACACACTTTCATAATTATAGGTTACGTTGCTTAGGATGAATTATTTCTAACCATAGAAAGTTATTATACAGACACAAGAAATCATTTTAATAACCTTCTACCACCTTCTACTTACACAATATATCGAGAAAATGTTATATGTTATAAGTTATAACAATGTAGATATTAAACATAGGTAAGTAATGTTGCAAAAGCGCTATGTTTTGAGAAATAAGGTAAACTTGTGGTCTTTAGACAATCAGTCTCAAATCAAATAGTAAAGCATTTCATAAATTTACACATGTAACCATCTTATTGACCATCTCATTGATATGAAATAAACTTAAATTTATAAAGAATAGAATAAAGCATTTGAATGCCATAAAAACCAAAAAATATAAATTCATGAAATAAACTTATAAATAAAACAACAATTTACTATAGATCTCTCTTTAATAAAAACTCAAAGATCAAAAACACGAAGATTTCTCCAATACACTGCTATATCATCTTCTATGTAGTTTGTCTCGCATAATAATGCCTCCGAGCTTCGACACTCCATCCTGGTACTCGGTCTTACCGAGCGGAGGCACGGCTGACGTAGTTTCTGTAAAAATATTAAATTGAAGAATAATAATAAAGAAATTATCAACTTCAAAATTTGATATTTCGTGATAATTTTGTTGATCAACTACAATCATTATAATTAGTAAAAACTAATCGATAAAACATAAAATGGCAATACCCAGAACTGGGCACAGTCTCTTCTTCTGTTAAATAAGAATCTGTATACAATCTGTTACAAGCTTTTATTTTTCTAATTCAAACTCCAACATTTATTTCTACAATTACATACCTACATAATTACAGCCAAATTCTATTGAATACATTTAACATAAATAAATATATTTTACACTATACAATAAATATTATATAGTAAAGAAAATCTACACACCGCATTTAGCCCTCGGCTCGCTAGCGCCTCCCCCTTGCTTGGATATCGTCTTAGGCGTAGTCATGCGGGGTTTAGGCCCCACACGGCACGGGTCGCCCGGCAGCCGCATGGGCTGCGCACATGGACCCGTACCGCTCTCGTCAGCTGCACGTTGGAGGCCTTCGAACTTGGCGCCTGGACCTGGATGAAATAAACTTATATTTCATTCGCGTTAAGAAAATTGTGACTCATCTACCATTCGAACTTGGCGAGATGAAATAATAATAAAAAAATAAATAAAAATAAAATAAAATAATATTTTAATTCCAGATATTTCATCCATATTTGTGTTAGTATACATTAATCTTAGAAACTATGTTAGTAATACGATTATAAAATTAAATTCCATACAAATTAAATTCAAACACAGATTAAAACCATTAAATATTATTCAAATTATCCATTATCCAATTATACTTATTGCATACAATGTAAATTTGCCCACCGCTTAAGGAATAATAAGCTTAGTATTTTAAAAAGAGTGATTGCGATGTAGGGGATGCGATGTAGACTAAGCGAAGTGTGACATAATATATTTTTTATAGATACTGTACAATATTAAATTCGTAATTGTTTACAAAATTATTAAGTATAGTTACTCTGTTAAAACATAATGAAAAGTAGGAAAGATATAATAATATGTTTATAAACAACCGCAAGTTGTATTATAATATTACAGAGGAGTTTATGAATGGGTTCTACTAAGGGCTGGTATAATAATAATGGTACTAAGGGCTCGTGCTATGTCGCAAAAACAGAAAATGTGATACAGTAGATTTAATAAGTTAAAAGTTTTATTAAAAAAATAGGTATCATTTTTTTTTTACAAATGAACACGTATGACTTATCTAAAGAATTGAATAAGAATGTCAATCCATACTAATATTATAAATGCGAAAGTAACTCTGTCTGTCTGTCTGTTACTCAATCACGCCTAAACTACTGAACCAATTTTCATGAAATTTGGTATGGAGATATTTTGATACCCGAAAGGACATAGGCTATTAATTTTTAACCCGAGAAAATGACGCAATCCCGGAAATCCCACGGGAACGGGAACTATGCGGGTTTTTCTTTGACTGCGCGGGCGAAGCCGCGGGCGGAAACCTAGTTAAGGTGATGAATTAATTTTTCTAACATTTACGGCCCTTTTTAAACCTTCGTAATTTTTATATTATTAAAGTTGTCGTGATGAAAATTCTTGACAAGAAAGTTCAATAGTAACACAATACGTGTACCGTTTTAGAAACATGATTCCATGATATTTTCTCGATAGAAAAAAAATACAAAGTTCTCATTGTTATTTTTTTTAAATCTCTGGCATCTTTAAAATAACAAACGTAAAGTTACGACTTTTTGGATATTAACTATAAAATATACAACCTATACGTCTACCGAGTTAGAATTTTGAAATATGCGATGGTTTTGAAATAAACAAGAAATACTTGAAATTAGCGCGCGACCAGCCAATCTAGCGAGAGCCGTCCTGTACCTTCCTACCCCGATCGCTGCACGAGTCATTCCCGCTACGGCCGTCACACGGGGAACTTGTGTCGCTTGTCTTCGAGTCGCACAATCGTAACAAAGGGTGACAGCACGATAAGACAAATGGGGACAATAAAGAAAATAAGAAGAAGAAACATAAAGGTTGGAGGAAAAAGAATGCTTACAATTGGAACAAATTAATGAAGTAAGTTGGTTTTATTTTAAATTTGATGATATTTGTATTATAGACGATGTTTGATATGTACCCCTGTTTTAAGTACATAACGAATGTGTAAGATTTTTTAATTTATAGCATAGATAATCTTTTCAGAAATCCGGAATCCAGAAGGAAAATAAACCCACTAATTGTTCACAATGTGAACCCACTCCTTCGTAAGCACCTTCATTCAGCCAACAATTTATGTTATCAACGCTCTACTGGTTTTATCGCATGATTCCATTTTTAGCAAAAAGCAACAAAGTGCAAAGAAATAAAAAATCATGGTGAACTTAGTGGAAGTATGGTGGACGTAATATGGAACAGGAGCTCATTGGAGTAGTATTATATTTAAAAAAAATACGAAAAAAATTCAAGAATTACATTTCTTAGTAGGTGGTAGATACGTATGTTGTATAAAGAATTTAATGTTGATATTTATTTCATTTATACTTACTACACCTGTGCGGGAAATTGCTTAGTACTAAAACAGGTTTATCTTATATTTACATAGTAATGTGAAAGTTTTTCGAAAAATTTTGTGTATATTAAATTGAGTTCCTGGGTGATCTGGAAACAATTGGGCCCGGAAGGTGGCGCTGCAGTCACTCCTCCTAATCACATGAACCGATTTGGATGAATATTTGTGTGCACATTTCATTGTTGTGGGTGATAGGTTGATTCGTTTTCACATTAAATTAAGTATTTAATGTGAAATATGTATTTTTGTTGTTAGAAAGTAAACTTAATTTAATGTTTATAATACATTATTATTGGTATAAATAAGCCAGTATTCGTCTCACATTGCTGTACCTGCCTACCTACCCTACCAGGGCCTATTTTTGTTCTGGCTATTTTATTTTGATTATTTGTTGAATAATTACCATTATAATAGAGTGCAAAAAATAAATACTTGCGTGAATATATTTTGTGTGTTTTTTTTAAATAATTATTTTATTTAAAAAAATATCATTCCGACCGCGGCTTTGCCCGCGTGGAATTAGGTTATACCGTGAATCCTGTTTTATCCCACAGGAGTGTTCAGTCCAATTAAATATATGTATAACAATATTATAGCTGTATGACGACTCCATACATGTTTGTCCCGAGTCGGCCAGCGGCAGCGCGGCGAGTTTGCAAGAATGACTTCGCGCAAGCCCGCGTTCGCGATAGCGAGCTATTAGACTCCGCCCACCAAGCAGTGGATTTTTTTTTGTGTATCGTCTTAAAAATAATTATTATTACAAACCTGATTCGCAGAAATCAACCTGGTACGTCGTCTTATTTCTGTCACGATCGATTCTCTGTTTCAATTCTGGTGAAGCTTCATTCTGTAGGATGCTATACAGCATTGGATACTTTGACTGTAACTGTGGAAGTTAATATAGGAATAATAAAAAAGAGTTAATTTTCTCACACCTGTTAGTTACATAAAATAAGTTTACATATTTAATACACACAATAAGTAACAATACATACAATTATAGTAAGTTGTACCACAGACTAATAATAATATACTAGGTTGTACCTACTGTTGTCTCATCATCATCATCACTACATAAGGTAAAGGCTCCTAATACGGCGGTAGTCAAAATCGCTTCCTAATACGGTGGTATTTCTATTTTCGAGTTTTATTCCTGTTTTATAAATTTTAAGTACACCAAAACGTAAGCTATTTATTCCAAATTTATTACTCCATGACTTAACTAACGTTTGCAAGTATAGCACATAGACAACACAACAAGATCAATCAATCTGTGTAACGGCATCGACATGAGAGGTGTTTCCATACAAACGCGAAACAACAAAAGTAAGTACACTAATATTTATAAACTAAGTTTTTCGTATTAAAAAGCCGTTCAAGTTTGTATATGTATTGTTTATTGCATTTTCCTACTATTACACTCACTATTTAAATAGCTTGTTTCATATTTGTAAGTCATTTTCTACCCAAAAAATAAGAAATAAAATACCGCCGTGATATGATACAAATTTTATAGATTAATCCTAATACGGTGGCATAACTCCGAAATAGGAAAAATACTGGGCATGTTTAATTGTTTATAACTTTCATTTTATTCACTTATTGAATTAATTCCAAGATTAGTTGGAATAATTATTAATCTGATAAATTAGAAACCATATTCTGCGGTATGTTTTCTTAATTAGAAATCCTGTTAAATATGAAAATGGTTGAGTACAAAATGTTTGTTTCTTAGAAGGGGTAAAAATAGGAAGGTGTATTTTAATGTATCACAAATCATTTATTTTGTATAACTGTTGATTTGAGTTTTACACATCTGAGCCAAAAAACTGTTATCATTTGATTAAGCATTTACATTCTCTTGTTTATCGAATTTTTGGTGGGTCAGAATTAGGATTATTAAAAACACGAGTAGTTTTCCTATTACGGTGGTAGATATTTCCAGGTAACTCTGTATTAGGTTATATATGATCTCCTATTACGGCCCTATTTCATAGAACTTAAAATTACCAGATTTAGGGTTGCGTAAATAAATAAGAAGTTTTGTGTCTTTTTTTGTGGATTCTTATTTGATATGCGTATTTTTTTTTCCGATAAAACTAAAAGCATAAATGAAACACATTAAAAGTGAATCAACGTAATCAAACCAATGGTTAATGAATAAAAAACTTACAATTTACTTTACTAACACATTCCTATTATTTAACAAATATTATTTGCACGGAACTTCAATGTATATAATATCTGACCCTCCGTATTAGGAGCCGCCTACCGCAGTATTAGGCTCTGACCAAAATCATACCTCCGTATTAGGGAAAATCGACATGACTATTTAAATATTTTTTTAAAATAAGAAATATCATGAAAATAAACATAGACTCAACAGCAATACAAAATTTAAGTTCCACTTTTAACGATAAAGTGGTTTGGCACCTTTAGAAAGACTTACAAATGCTTATTTTTGATACTTACTTTCAAATGTTGCGAAATACCTCCGTATTAGGTGCTTTTACCTTACTATAAAACAAAGTCGCTTTCTCTGTCCCTATGTCCCTATGTTCCTTTGTATGCTTAAATCTTTAAAACTACGCAACGGATTTTGATGCGGTTTTTTTTTAATAGATAGAGTGATTCAAAAGGAAGGTATAGGAAGGTATAGGTAAGGTCATATAGGGGACAAAGCGGGCGAAGCCGTGGGCGGTAAGCTAGTTAGTATTATAAACGTGAAAGTTTGTAAGGATGTATGGATCGATATTGTATATTTAGGTATCTATTCTTTTACGGAAAAGCACTGAATTGATTTTTATGATCTTAGCAGTTCTGTATAGCTTAAATTGCTATGACACATTAGCTATATAGAAATACATACTATATAGTTACAATAGTAAATTAAATAATTATAATGTTAATGATCACTTATTAAATTTATTACCATGATATTAACTGTATTATGTAATACCTATATTTGACAATAAATATTATTTTAAAAACATAATTTACTCAACCTAATTTGCGTCATTACCTTGTCCAAGAATGCATTGGGCTGATCATACCGCGACGTGGGTGACTCCGGGCTGGCTGCCACTCGTACTGGGTACAGTTTTGGATCCAACATCGGTCCCATCAACTGACAAAGCAAAAAATATATTATTCAGAAATTACTCAAAATAATATATTATAAGTACAAAATTCAAAAACAATAGAAAAGCTTTTGAACTTTATAGTACATAATATACCGTAGGGCGTTATAGGCAAAAGGCTTAATTTATCGATAAAAAATTGTATACTGTGTGTTATATACGGCTTTTCGGTGCTCTTCGTAGAAAAACTTAGTAGCTGATTTTATGGAATATGGTAGACACGATACCACGAAAAAATCCTAGGTTTACTATGGGACAATATCAAATACTCTATTTTCATTAGAATTATAAATTATTGCATAAATAAGATGATAATATTTTTTTATGCCTACTAGGAATAATTTAATAAAGAACTCACTCTTACCTCATTCCGACTCCATCCTCCCTCCTTACCCGGCGGCAGCTGCACCTGCTCGCCGGAGTACTGCGGGCAGCGGCAGTCCGGCGGTCTCGTGTGCTGCATGCATGCCTGGTAGAAGGCTAGCTCCTCCCCTGATAGCTTGGGGACACTATGTGGGAAAAATGTATAGTTTATCTGTTCAATACGTTGTTAGATACAACGTTATGTGTTATATTATCTTGTTTAAAAATAAATTAATTTGAATATTGTAGCTGTTATTCCATAGTAAGTTATTACTTAGTTTATTTTTCCACAATGTGTGTTTATTGAACAGAGTAAAAACATATAGTGTGTGTGATTGAGAAGAAATCAATTTGAATACATTGCTGTTATTCCATTTAGTATGTACAACAAATACATTAATTATGCACATTGCACACTCGCGTGCATTTACTGCGTGTATTGTAACCTAACTATGGACTTTTTAATCTTTTTTAATGAGTAAGTTACATTCATATCAGTGAACTAAATGTGTAAGTATATTGCTATGTTTGTCTATCTTTCACGCCGCACCGTAGCTTTATTATGATATGATTTTTGTGTCTATAGTTAGGAGCCTAGAGCTCTACACCACTGTGTAAGCTACTTTTTACCACATCTCCTTCCTTAATTTCATAAGATTACGCGGATGGAAAGCTACCTAGTCCATACTAATATTATAAATGCGAAAGTAACTCTGTCTGTCTGTCTGTTACTCAATCACGCCTAAACTACTGAACCGATTTGCATGAAATTTGGTATGGTGATATTTTGATACCCGAGAAAGGCTACCTTTTGTTGCGAAATAGGTACCACGGGCGAAGCCGGGGCGGACCACTAGTACTTTATACTTTAAAAAAACATACTCTGCAATACCGCCTCCACCACCAGCTCCGGGCAAATTGGGCCAAAGATAGTCCTTCCTGTATGTTGTTAAATAATGATCCATGATTGTGTTTGCTTATACTATATAATTTCCATCACACTATTAATTTTAAACGATTCACATTGTGTAAAACTATAAGTTGTAAGTATCAAATATTATGGGCGCTACATTGTGACGTTGTTAGGTGGATGTCACCTAGATTACAACTTCAAATAATTGATAGACCTCATTTGTCGATATTAAAATAGTTTGCATGCAAATTGATTACAATTTTGAAACGACGTCAAAAAGGAGGAGTTTCTCAATTCGACTGTACACATCGCCCACACATCGATGAACTCAAGAGATTTTTACGATATTTTTTTCATGTAATAAATAAGTGGTGCATAATATTATTTCTAAGTAAATTGCCGGGTAAACTAGGAAGTTAATTAAAATATATCGAATTGTTTCTTAGAAGAGCACGAACAAGGGTGTTTTATATAATAAAAAGATGTATGAAAATGAAAAACGCAATGTCATTTCAAATCTTTATTACCAAACCAACATCATACAATCCATCAAAACTACAATCTATACGTATAAAAGTATCGATTCTTCCACCGTCCATATTTGGGTTCCTCCCGTGGGGGTCCAAAGGGGTTCTTCTCTAACACAACTCGCGCTAGTAGATCGTGACTGACGCCGTAACTTGTGTCGCCGGTGCGAACGCGCAAGATGCGACGTAGCTCCTCTGAAAATGAAATAAAATTATGTTTGTTGTAATTAAACTTGTAATGAAACTTAACTAAACATAATTTATAATAAATGGAATATATTCATAAATTAATTGTTTGATTGTTAAGGTTAAGTGGAGTTCAGTTTAAATAATATTATGGGTTTAATGTTTACTCTCATTATAAATATGAACATTATTGCATAGATATACAGATTGAGTTGATTTATGAAAAAAACGACGATGGCCATTAATGACATCATAGATTCACCATACGCACACGCATTACTTACATGAAAAATAAAACATTTTACAATTAAACAGTTTACCAAAATCTTAAACACAACTTACTCGACAACGAATTGTCGAACTTAGGTTTCATAGACATAGCGGCTGGTGGGTCTGCGTATTTCTCCGGCTTAGGGGGTCGATACGACCCCTTCTGGCTAGTGTCTGGTATGTAGATGTCGTCTGGTAAGCGGAGTGTCTGCAGCGCGCGAGCTCGACGCGCCAGGTTTACGGACATGAAGGGTAGTTCTGTATTTAGCGATGTTTTACTTTTTTATTTTATTTTTTCAAACAATTAAATAACATAGATCACTTTTGATTATTGGTAAAAGCGACAATAGAATGAATGTGGAAGGAAAGATATAATTGGATTAGGCAAAAATTTGTAATGATAATGCGACTACATTTTTAGTCTGGGGTAGGTATTTTATATTGACATGACCCATGTTCTAACTAATAGAAGGAATGTTTCTGGTTAAATTATGTCTCTGTTCTCGCTCTTGAAAAGGTGCCTAGGTCTCAAACTTATAGGTAACTTTTACGGGAGGTATTATATATGCAGTTAGTGTGTTTTAATATTTGAGATTTATCCGCAACAGGCATCAGCATATTATGAGAGATACCTAAAATACATAGTTAATAATGATAACCTAATCAAAATTCATAAATTATATAGTTTTTATTTTTAATGATTACCTCTGGAGCAATATTTCGTTAGATACTCGGTCCTTTTCAAGTCCTGAATCTCATGATCTATAGGAGTCGGATCAATGTCCTTGCTCATGTATTTTTTCGTTGCTACTGGGTAATCTTCAGCGAACTGAATAATGTTAAAGAATATTTACAGTTTCTTATCATAATTTTAGGAACTGCGTGAAAACCTACCTTTGCGTTGACCAACTTTGAAATTATTTTTTTGTGTGGAAATCAAAAAAGTTACAATGGTAGAGTAGACAGTAGGTAATTAATATTATGTACGTACATTATAGTATTATATACACATTCTAAATTACATACAGGGATTGAAAAAATAAAATAAGTAGATACCTATCACTTTTTATTATTAAGAAATAAAAGACCATAACCCTCTCAACAGCTGACTTGTAATGTTCAAAATCGATAGGGCACAGCACATCAGGGCATTTGCGTGGTTCCTCACGGGCTTTCAGAGAATCGCGACTCAGACCTACGATGAGACAATCGTCGTCTATTGCCTTGCGACGAGGACTCTTGCTGTAAATTAGATTTTAGAAGTTTTGTAGAGCGTCGTAAATACGGCTTTAGAAGGGCTCGTATTCATGGCAAACATTTGTTGAGTAACGAATATGTGATTTGGCCGTTTCGTAAGGCACAAAAACTATGGTATGGTACCTACCTAATGAATTATTAAATTTTACCACCCGTTGGTCAGAAAGCGGCAATGCCAAGTATTTTAGGTTAGAGTTAGCTACTATTAACTAAGTATTCTGTGCTAAGGTGTAGTTTGATAAGTTAGAGCTTATAGAGACTAAGAGTTAAAACATGTAAAGTTGGACGGTTTGATATTAGATCTAATAACTTTTTCTTTGAGCTTTGAGCTCTTGGCAACATTTTAAATGAAAATGTTTTTGTTGGGATTTTATTTAGGGATGTCATATTATGTAATAATATACTTACGGTTTATTTTTCTTTGCATAATCAACCATGTAAACAGACTGAAATTCGATTTCGCCGTCGAAAACGGACATTGTACACGATTGGATACAAAACTTGAGTAAACAGAAAATACAAAATGTATTGATAAAAATACAAATAATGACTATTGATTTTGATTGACTTTACATAAAAAATTGACATTAAAAATGGCATAAAATAGACTGTTTAACACTGTGGTTTAACAGATTTTTTATATTGTTCATATTGCCGATAGTCTGTACTGGTTTACGAAAAAAAAGGAAAGTGATAATTTTTCGATTTTTTATAGTTTATATTTTTTATACCTCTAGTGTTAATTAAAATTGCTTCTGGACCATGATGTCGAATATAAACATTAAACATGTTGTTTTGTTTATCTCAAGCTTTTCTCTTAAGTTTTTCTACGTGACATTTTTAGTAGGTAAAATTTGAATGAGTTAGTTACAATTGAAAAAAAAACAATGTATTTTTAATAATTTTAATCGAATACACATTTGTTTGACAAAGAATTGAACATAATATAATATTTATACAAAATTAGCTTTTTACGAACTAAAAATATACAAATTTCTTAAAATAAGAGCAACACGACACATTTTTAAATAATATTTTTTGGTAGAAAATTAACTGGTTTTAATAAACATTATTTTCAAAAGTTTGGTAAATATTTTAATGTAAATATTTCTGACTTGGTATGAATGCCATGATGCCCTTAAGTATCAATTTACAATTTTATATACAAAGTTTAAAATTATTAATTCAATATACGACCTAACTAATAGCAGTATCATTAAGGCATTGTTTGATATTCAACATACAATTATTATATTTTTGGCGGCAACGAATTAAACACAGATTATTAAAAATAATTCTTGGCATATTTAATATTTTTGATAATATTTTATAATTATAATTCGAATAATGCTTAAATCATTTTTTTAATTATGAGTCAATGTGGACTTTATACATTCATTTCACAAAGGTTACCATTTTCGTTTCATGCATTTCACACAAGCAAAAAGCAGCGTGTAGCATGACCACACATGAATTGGCACTATGTTGACATCTCACTAATATTAAATTTTAAGTTTGTGAGAAAGAAGTAGATTTGAGATGTTTGTATTTTTTTTTTCGTAATAACTGTAGACAAGATTTTGACAAAACTTCTCTTTGTTAATGGCTCTGCAGCTCTGCTCAATAGAGGGGTTCTAAAGTCGTTAAGTACTAGTTTTAAAAATGGTCAAAACGGGATGTTGTTTTTAAAAAGATCTTTTCGTTTCCATTATATGGAATAAAATGAAAACTGCGTTACGATGCATTTAGTTCATTAGAAACATGTTCACACGTGTTTTGATATTTCTCTTAGACGTATATTTGTTCTAATTTGTCTGATGTCTGTGTTAAACATAAGTTATAAACAGCTGGAATACATAAGTACACGTAATCTTTCTTTAAATAAGGGCCGGCGCAGATATGGCGGAGCGCAGCGCATGACATTTTTCATTGTCAAAACTATTATCGACATTGTCCTCGTTGAAGTAATATTAAAAAAAGAGTGTGTGTACTTATGTACACGCGTTAGAAGTTATACTTCTTTGGCGTATGGAAAAAAATACTAGAATATACAACTTGAACATAGTTATCAATTTTCATACCACATAGAACTAACTTCATGCTGTTAAATTTAGGTGTCGGTGTGCGCGCGCATCGTAAAAATTCAATTTTCTCCATCGCGCCAAAAGAAGTATAACTTCAAAAATTTCGCAAGTAATCGCTTCGATGCTCTCCGAAAATATTTTTTTGTTATTTGATTTTGAATATTATTTCGATGAGGACAATGTCGATAATAGTTTGAAAATGAAAAATGCGCTGCGCAGCGCTCCGCCATATCTGCGCCGGCCCTAAAGGTATGTATTATAATATAACGACCTCTTTTATTTGAGTTGAAGAATTACAAATATGTAGCCACCACTTTAAAGAATTTTTTTATTTAATGTACAATTTTAAATGTTTTTGAGATGATTTCACAACTTACAAATTACGTTCCTGATGGCCGATTGAACATAACTGTCAGATAAGCTAAACAGAATATATCCAGAAGATGTGAAACTTGCCAATATATTGACTTTGGTAATGGTTACGCTTTTAACTTTTAATTTTAGTTTCAAAGTTGAAGTATTTTTAATAATATTGCAATATAACTCTCTCGCTCTAATCACATATAAATAAGAGAGAGGAGATATATTGCTTACATTTTATTTCTGATCAAATATCGAAGAATATCTGTAGAAGGTTCGAGATCGAATTAATCGTGTTTGTCACAGTTCAAATTTGGGCTTAAATAAATGCCTTTTGCCGTTAACATATAATTAATATAAATAATATGACTTGAAATCGATGCAAATATTAGTTTTAAAAGCTAAATATTATATTCACAAACGGATTTATAACCCATTTGACTATAGAAATTAATGAATAAACATACATACAATACAATAATTATTATTAACATGAAAAAAAATGACAGGAAACATATCATTCACATATTATAGTTCAGTCGATTAAAATATCTTATTGAATAATTAGCAAACATAACAAATGATTATTTTATTATTATTTAATATTGAAACCACTGACACTTTTTTACTTGGAAGGGGGGAGGTGGGGATAATTTTATACTAATTTATTAAACTTTCCCTGACCATTAAGCTCGTTTTTGGGAAATAATGTACTTACAAAAAAATGTTATTAAAATCACTTGATTTCACCAATATCCTTTTAAGAAATATATTTGATAAATAAATGAAAATATAATATTCACAAATTAGAAGCATTCCAAGAAGAAAATAATTAACGAAAAATAAACATACATTGAAATATTACGGGTCGTTTTAAATTTTAACAAAAGTACTTAATATTGATGAAATCAAATCATGTATTTATTCCAATTTTTCCATAATAATATTATCTTCTAGCCAAAAAGACTATTTTCTTTAGCATAGCAGTTCCTACTTGTTTTCTAGTCAATTTACAGTTACGTTGATAGATATCGAACCCGCGACCCATCACATATAAGCTTGAAGCTTTTAACAGTCACTTTGTAAACCTACACGCAGGGACGATCAAAACCACGTTAAATATATAGTCAGATCATAAAACCGACAAAATAGTAAATAGTAGAAAAAGCTTTCATGAAAAAATATTTTTGCATTTTTTTTTTTATTTGAAAAAAAAATTAAGTAATGTATTAAATTGTCAAAAGCAAAAAAATACTAATTCAACAATTTACTATATCGTTTTTTACCTTTTTATTTAAAAGCATAGTTTTTAAAAGAATAAGTTAAACAAAAAATCAGTTATTTATATTTTACATATTTTTTTAAAATATTCAAACGTGGTTTAGTTCGCCTCTGCTAAGCACGATTTACATAACAATATTAAAATTTTATATCTATATTACCCCCTATTTAGTAACTCATACACTTTTAGCTAAGGCTGCGTTGACACTTGTGCAAAGTTGAGAATTTATTTTTATTTTTTTTAACCAAAGGTTAATTTATTTTCTGTATTGCTACTTATTGATAGAAAAAAGATTTTAGGGTATTAGATTATTCTATAAAACTAACTCAACACGAGCAAGAGCATAAAAGTAGGTCATAGTAGTAGGTTACTTATATGTATAGGTAATACCTATTTTTTTATCCTCCACTTTGCACTTGCTCCATTTAAACGCAGCCTTAACTCACATACATGTCTGTGTCACCGTAAAATTGTAAAAACCGGTAGATTACAATCTAACTCGCGAGATTGGGGATTGTCGAAAAACTGTGATCGGTAAAACTATTCGTACACAAGTCATATTCGATGATTTTAGTCTCCAAGCGACTAAAATCATCGAATATGACTTTGTATGTCGGTAATAAATCAATTGAGGTCCGAAAAAAATTTGTACGTCAGCTGTGGTTAGAGTGCTTTTCCACCTTGTGCAAGGACGCGTAGCGACGGATATGTTTGTAAAAACCAATTATATCGTTTAATTTAGTGTTTGAAGTGATACTATTGTTTCTGTACAAACACATCCCTCGCTTCGCATCCTCGCACATCTGCGGTGGAAAAGCACCCTTAGGCTCGGCCCAAACGGGCCACCGACTCGCCAATCAGTCTGCAGTCACCAGTGGCCGGTAGCCAGCGATAGAACAACAACTTATAACGTAATTTTTTCACACGATTTTAATAATCAAACGGTATTAACAATTTAACGGCGACATACTCACCATACATACTAATATATACCTATATACTATATTATATATGAGTGTCAGCAGGCGGGCTCAGCCTGCGCTAGGGCACCCGGAACGGGACCACGAGGTCCTCGTGGTGCTCCACGCGGAGCTCCGATATAGCGGCTGCCGCTTTTTTCACTGCGTTCGTTATCTGTGGGGGGAAAATTAAAAAAAAATAATAATAAATTGTGATAATTTGCAATAATAATAGAATAAATCACTAAATAGTAATCAATGCTATAAATACAAAAAAAAAATTCATTTGACCCATAGTAAAAATATTTAATGATTTATAAAAAAAAAAAAACGTTTTTCGATAAAACTCATCTGATGTTGAATCGTTTTATAAAATCTAGTTAACTTTACTAAAATTTCTTTATAATTAATGATCAAAATTATGTCGGTTTATTTAAATCAGAAATGAAACTCAAAACCCACTAAAAAAATAAAAAGTAAGTAACTTAGTAGATTAGTACAAAAATTGTAACAAATATATTTTTTATTATTTCTGTAACTACCACAATATTAACAACTTACCAGTTCTTTGTCAGAGATTTCAGGTGGTGGTCCGTTGAGAATTATTTTGGATGCCGCCGGTGGTACGTCCGCTAACAATTTTGCAGGTACCTGGAAATGAAGTATAGTTTTAAGTTAATAATATGTGCAAAAAATAAACATAGATTATACAACAAACATATATATGTAATTACTAGTTATACCGCACAACAACATTTGTCTTTACTACACCGGGCCACTACGGTAATACTAATTTATTGAAGCATGTTGTAATGTAGTCTATATGGAATTCAAATGAATGCCATAAAACCAAAAAATATAATTCGTCTTTCTGTCTAAATAGGTCAGGCATCCGCCCCGGAATGGCGCGAAAGGATGCGGGTTCGAGTCCCGCATCGATATCGAATTTTTTCTATTCTTTATAAATTTATATGTAGTCTATATATTATAGCCTTCTTCGCTCAAAGGACTATACCACACAAAAAAGAAATTCAGTTTCAAATAAATATGATTAGTGCGAAACTTTGTAAGAATATGTGAATGTATGTTTGTAGCTCTTACAAAATTATGGTATTTTTAAGAAAATTGGCCTCTGTAAACTCGCTTGGATACCACACAAGTGAAGCCACGAGATCTAGCTAGTGTACTATATACTTACAGGAGGCGGTAACGCAGCAGCAGCTGCGCGCGCAGTGTATGCGCGCACACGCTCGCTGTACGCATTCGCTTCTAGCGAGTACGGGCCTAGCGCGCCCACGTCGATCACGTTACTGAAATTTTTATATTGAATACTGCAGAAAATATATTAATTACATTATATTTTAAATATATATAGCGGAAAATTTGGAAAATATTTTTTTTTGCCCAGTCCAGTAATTGAATTATTGAATTTCATTCCTGCAATGCATTTAAAATAACGCTGAATTATAGTAAATTCACAGAAAAATTAACTCTACAAGACATTGTAATTAAAAAATAATATGTACATTGTTTAAATCTAATCTACTAGGGCAGTAGGACAATCATTCATTAGTATAATTCAATTCCTCAACAAGTTCGATTACTATGTTATACAGTTTAAATTGTAATTTATTTGTATAATATAGAGTTTTTAAAAATACTTGTTTTTATCGACATGAAATGAGGCTGTAACTATAGTTCTAAAAAATATCATATTATACAAGTGAAAGTTGGTCTGGCCATTTCCAATATTAGATGAAACAAAATGTCATATAATATATTGTATTCTAATATGATGAAAATAATAAAAAAATGATAAGTATATCTATTGAAAATATTATGCATTTTAAATTCAAGGTGTTGTCTTGATAATAAACAGGAACTGCAATTTTTTTCAATATTGTCTAGATCAAACATTATACATAGAACTTTTCGTCAGTGCTTATGCAATAAAAAAAATTATTTCTAGTGACTTTGTACAAGATTAAAACTGAATTATCAGGTTTTTGATAATAGATCTATACGAAGATATTATTACTATGATTTATTAAGCATTCTTGTGTCTTTAAAATCAAATGAATATTTAATACAAAAAATATATACATAATATATTATGTTTTTTGGCTAATACATTTTATATCTTGCATCAGTAGGTCATGACATTCATATTATAAAAACAGACATCAATTAGAGATGTAAAGTTAATGGAAGCATGCTTAAAAACATCTTGTAAGATCTGTATCAAAATGATTAGTGATCTCATAAGCAACCAGCTTTCAAATAAATGATAAATATAGAAATCTGTTTCCTCACTACACTTAACTACATAATATAAAACAAAGGCGCTTTCTGCCGTCTTTGTGCCTGTACGCAATCAAAATCTTCATAATTATGCAACAGATTTAGATGTTTTTTTTGAAGAGTGATTCAAGAAGTAGTTTTTAGTGTACAATTTATTTGGAATCAAATAATGTACATACAAAAAAATGTTTTAAAAGTATTGTTTAAAAGTGTAAAAAATAACTCACGTAGCAGTCTCATGTAATATTCTATTGAGTGCGCTCTGCTCGTCCGGCTTGCGTGGCGGCGTGGACGCGCACGTCGTCGGCGACGGCGTCTCCTGTTGCTGCTCAGGCACTTCTAGGAGGTGCGTCCGTTCGTTCACTACATTTTCCTGGAACATTGTTAATGATATTTAAATCGGACAAATGAAAAATGTTCACATGTTCATTTCAAAAAAATCTGAAAAAAGTTTTTTTATGCAATAGGTGAAGATATATAGTGATAAAATATTGTAAACAAAACTTTTAGTAGTCATTTGTGTTCCACAAAAGTTTTAAATTTTTAACATACACAGAACAAAATTAATGAATATTCTTGTGTTAGGTTATTATTTTTTGTAAGAATAGAACATATAATTATGTGCCAGAGTCATCTGAAACTTCAGAAATATAACAAATCATTATTATTTAATAAATTATGATTTTGCTATGTGCATTTGAATCCAATAAGAATAAAACACCAACTTCATTAAACAGCTTAGTGACCATGGAAAATATGGACAGTGGAAAAATTTACTATGAAATATGAAGAAAATGCATGTCAAACTACATAATATACTAATATTCTATGAGAAACAAACTTGAAATTTTAATATAAATAAACAAAAACCATATTACCATAATATACACAATCATTTCACATAACAGAAATATGGAACAAAGATATAAAAATCAACAACAATACAATAGTAATGATAATGTTACAAACATTACATGTATAATATTTGCGTGGGGAATGACTCATCAAAACAATCCACTGTATATATAAAAATATTCAATACACAGTAAATTGCCCTTAACTTTACATCACAGTATATAATATATATAAATAAACCTGCACTTCAAGGTTGTTAATTAATTTGATTTAGTTATGTCCACTTTATTTAAGTCTTTAACCTTATTTAATTGCCCCACTTATTAACAAGTAAGAATCGGTGTCAATACATCACAATAAAAATTCCAATAACCTGTACTTTTATATAATGATTCATAACAAAGTTCTTTGTAACATGTAACTAACTAGTTGGAGTGCATGAGAAACAATTTAAACGGAGGAATATCATTGACTTTAAAACAGTTCCAGGTTCAATGGTTAGTATATGATAATAAGGCAATCAACTGGGAAATAATGATAACAATGCTCTTGCCTTACTGACAGTTTGACGGAAGTGCAAAAACTCGTATGAATAACAACAGTATCAACATTTGCACAATAGCGATTACTACAATAAGTAGGTAGGTGATAGATACATAGTAGTATTAATAAATAGGGGATCTACATGTGTAAATCTAGTCAAAATACCTGAGGATCTGAATCTTTGTGGCATATACTATAACAGCACCCCATGACTGCACTTTTTACGAAATTGAAGCATGTATGCAACGTACAGTTTTCACCGTCCGACTGCATAAATATTTTGTTACTTTGCCGATATAAATAGAAATTGATGATATCCGTCGTTCGCAATGAAAACGAAATTTTAATAGTATACGTCAATTTCTACTTAAAAACATGACACTGTACGTTTGACATTAAAGTCAAATGTCATGTCAAGTGTCAAATGATGTCAAGACTAGCTGTTTTTGCCGCGTTCGCACGCTTGCCAAACCTTGGCCAAACCTCATTCCTCAACCTAGCCGTATCAAATTCAAAAGTTTTGTGATGGCTAGCAAGCGCTTGTAGCAATGCTCTAAGCTTGTAGCCGATCCGATCAAATATTGATTTCTTCACAAATCAAAAGGAATTTGCCGCAAGTGCTTGCGATACGTCTGCACCTAGTGTGGTAACCGCCTATAATAGCCGACGAGTGAAGGTGTGGAGCTTGTGTGGAGCCTTTGTGGAGCGGATTACTGCGCATGGATAATGTCGCGCCCGTAATACTATTTCTGTGCAGGGTTCTTCTAGTGATAAAGAAATTTCAGTTGCTTTTACTAAACTTCTTCTTCTTTCTTTCTTAAATGGCAATTCCTGATCCCAGTGAGGACGAATTCTGCCTGTAACTTGTTATAGATTTTTTTTGATCTTGCTCTTTGATTCCCGGATGTGTCACCAGTCACCCAGATGTCACATTTCCATCATTATTGACAAATTTTAAACATCACTTTGACATTGACAAATGACAATTGACTAATCTCAACTCTCAAGGAACACGTCTCGATTTGCTTGTTGTGTATTTGCAAATTGCAACGATATAGTTATTTTAATTTCTGTGATAAACAAACTTTCAAAACAATGATAAGATACCGTGGCAAGAAAACCGTTATAGATAAAGTAAAAGAGTTGGATGCGTTTGCAAAAGTCCCTGATGAATACGTGGATAGTACACCGGTAGGAGGGACGTTTTCGATAATAAGCTTTATAATTATAATGTACCTAGTATACAGTGAAGTTAGTTATTTTCTAGATAGCAATTTAGTGTTTAAATTCATGCCAGATACAGATATGGATGAAAAACTTCGTATAAATATTGACATTACAGTGGCAATGCCATGTTCTAACTTAGGAGCCGATATTCTGGACTCCACGTCCCAAAGCGTGTTTGGCTTTGGTGAATTACAGGAAGAGGATACGTGGTTTGAGCTGACTCAAGAACAACAGGATGCATTTGACGCAGTAAAATATATAAATTCTTATTTGAGAGAGGAATACCATTCACTGTGGCAGTTACTTTGGAAGAAGGGCCATGGATCTGTGAGAGCTACTATACCGCCCAGAAAAACGAAACCAAATCGTCGACCAGATGCATGTAGGCTTCATGGAGTTCTTACATTAAATAAAGTAGCTGGCAACTTTCACATAACAGCTGGAAAAAGTTTACATCTACCGAGGGGTCACATTCATTTAAACATGTTGTTTGACGATACACCACAAAATTTTAGTCACAGAATACACAGACTCAGCTTTGGTAGTCCAGCCAATGGGGTTATTTATCCACTAGAAGGTGATGAAAAGATCACCAATGATGAAAACATGCTTTATCAATACTTCATAGAAGTTGTACCAACAGATGTGGATACTACATTTGAGTCAATAAAGACTTTCCAATATTCTGTTAAGGAATTGGAGAGACCAATAAGTCACGCTAGAGGCTCTCATGGTGTTCCCGGCCTATTTTTCAAGTATGATATGGCAGCACTAAAAATTAAAGTGTACCAAGAAAGAGAAAATCTTCTGCAATTTATGTTAAGACTGTTTTCGATTATAGGTGGTATATATGTTATTATGGGTTTTATTAACACATTAGTGCTTACAGTAAGAACTGCATTTGTGAAAAAAGCTGCTCCTGATGTTTATCATCGAATAAATGAGAAGCCAATGCCTGTACAACTAAATCCTTTACTAGTAGCACAAAATCTAGATATTCCTGACGGACATTTAATAAGACAATGATATTTATTGAAATTTAGGTTTTAAGCATAAAATGAATAATTTCTGTACATAAAAGAGATTTTGTAAATGTATTATTGTGACATTCTTCAGTTATCATATATAGAATAATCATTGTATTTTTACTGGTATTCGTAAGAATTAAATGTAAATACTGGTATTTTAAATTGAGTTGATTTATTTTATTTTCAAGATAAGATTTCGCCAAGTATATAAAATGTACAAAGGTGGCAAATAGCAAATTATGTTGTTTATTTGATAAAATGTGTTTTTAAAGTTTCAGTACATATTGTGTTATAATAAATGAATAATAATAGGTACATAAAGAAAATTGTTAAAACTGATAAAAAACATTGTGATACATTATTTTATGCTTACAATTTTGCTTGACTATAATTTACAATAATATATCCTTACATACATATTGCAAAGCACAATTTTCTTATTTATTTTTTGAATATACATATTTTAGTAAATTGAATTCCAATTAGAATAAATATTTTATGCCCAATTTGTAATTGAATCATGTAAAAAGAAATTAATATTAATTAATTTCAATTGTTAAATAAATAAAGTCTGATATATTTAAATATATTTTTCTTTTATGTATTTAAGATTCATTACTTACTATGTATACAGTAATTTATATTGCGTAACGGTAATAAATAAATAATATGTTAAATGCTTAGCTGAATTATAACCCTGGCACGTACCTCTGACCTTATGTGATAAAAGTACCTAATCTTAATTTCTGACCTGTTAACCATCCTGTTACAAGTCAATTTAATCATTAAACTTATTTTTTTTTAAAGTTAAATATGCTAATATATTAAATATAATTTGGTATTAAATTTATCAAAATACAATTATAATTACTTTATACTAAGTTGGTTATTTTTATTTAAATATAGGAGATTTTTTTTGTCCTAAAATTACATTCATTAGTTTAATACATAGGTACATAAGTAGCTCTTTCTGATTAATAGGGTAATCATTTTCCATCAGCAATTATTCGCAAAATTGTTACATATCTGATTGCTTAGTGATATAGGTATAAATAATGATAAATTCATTATTAACAACATTTTAAATACACTATTTTTATAACTGTTAGAAACATAAGTAAAGCCTACATTTTTGAAGTAAATACGAAACAATAAATTTAATTATTATTTATTTAGTCGTGTGATTTATACAGGTGCTAAAAAGTTTATTTCACATCTAGGGAAAGGGGGCAGGATGGCACCTATGGTGAACGGTCATATTTCGCGCTCTTTCTAGCCCAAGCGCTAATTATATTATGTGTCCTTTTCGTTCATTCTTCTCAAAGCGCGACCACCGAGTCGAGACGAAAGCAAAGTTGCGACTGCCGACTAGACGCTGCCATTTGCGCGGCGGCATCGCCCCAACAAGTTGTGTCGTTGATTTCAAACGTACCTATTCCGACATCCGAAGTTTTGAACTTTTCTCCAGCGGCCCAGAGTTGTAAAACTACTTTATAACCTCAAAAATATGAGTGCGGTGCTTTTGTGATTGAGTCGTTTAGTGTTTGTGCTGTGTGTATTTTTTTGCAATTGCAATTTACCGTTTCAATTGAACGTTACTGTTTTGTTGAGCGTAATAAGTTCGCCTAACGAGAGAGGGCCGTATATGGTTGATGCTTTGGTCTGACGATCATCGGCGAAAGTAGACCTTTTGGTTCATAAGGACACGGCTGGCAACTAACTCGAAACAACGCGTTTCGCGTTCAGTTGCAAGAAGGTGAGTGGCTTTTCGATATTACCCTACTTATTAACTTTGCCAATTACAGTTAACTTTTTACCATAATTATTTTGCACATAATATAATGAACGATAAGTTGAATATGATTATACACTCGATATCCACGCAAATGAAGTCTGCATTTAGGGTTGACATTGAATAACGTCTAACTTAACAAATAGGTAAAAGAAATAGCCACAATAGAGCAACGACTTAATCCACGCAGTTGATAGAACTTTATCTAACTTAAATGAAATAAAAGGGTTGGCTTTAGTTAACTGCCGCACGAATTTGTTGGAAATATTTATATTGTTAGTTAGCTAGGAAATGTAAGATTGTAATTCCAAAATATTATCGTTAGGAAACTTGTAGTTTTTTAGTTATTAATTTTTAAAGTTAATAATTTTTTGTGCGAAAAAAGCGCATTTATCCGTTTTGTTGTGCAAAAAAAGCGGACCAAGACGTTCCATTTCACTGTACTGTGACTTTACTCAGCGGCCGGCGAGTGCCAAAAGCGACTTTAGGGCGATTCCCACTCAAACAAAAAAAAAAATCTACGTAAGTAGGTTAAAAAACTATTAAAGTTTTATTTTTAATATCCAAATAGGTAGCGAGGAGCGAAGCGACGAGCGTGTTAGGTTAACTCTTGAACTGCCGCACGAGCCGAGCGAGCGAAGCGAGCGTGCCGCGGCAGCGGCCGGCGAGTGCCAGAAGCTACTTTAGGGCGATTCCCACTCAAATAAAAAAACTGCGTAGGCTTACACAACTTGTTTGTATTTATGTATCGTAAATTTTTTGTTATTATCGTCTAATGCTTAGTTAAAATGATTTAACACCAATTCCATACATTTTGAGGTTAGAATAGGAAAATTGATTTTTCTCCAAAACTATTGGTTTCCTAACTTTCCCCTTTTGGGGGGAGGGTCCCCCCCTCCTCCTCCCCCCTCCCCTCCCACAAAAAACCTATAATACGTGCGGCAGTTAACTAAAGAAACCCCAAATAAAATTTTACAGAGAATTAAAAATACTCAAACAGGATTCCCTAATCCTGTTTAATTCCATCAGCTGAACTTTCTGTTGCCATTCATAGCATCGTCGACTGTAGGTCAGTGCCCTATACCCTACCTGTTGACTTGCCGTTCCCCCGTCAAGCCGGTTCTCCCACACCGACTGCGGTCTAACTGAAAAAATATGTCAGGTTTCAATTCCACACTAAATCCAATAGTCATGTGATCATGTCTAACATCGTCTAACAAACTTTAACTTCTGAATACACGACGACACAGAACAAGAACAGAGTACAGACGAAAACCGAAAACTGAAATCCGAATTCCAAATGTTCCATTTTTAAAAATAGCACGATTTGTTAGTTGACAGATAAGGAATTGTTTGCAGATAATTAAAACTAATGACGTATAATTATGGGCGAAAGATAACGGTATCTCCACAGGGTATCTCATTGAATGCACAATTTTATTGCATTTTGTGTTAAATATTTAGATGGACTTTTAATGTCTTTTAAGTACCTAGGTAGGTAAATAGTTTCGTAACCACACACAACTAGCAAAATAAATATTTTATGAATTTTAAGTCATGTTCATCAAAACGTAATAAGGCATGACTTCGACACAAAACCAACCAGAAAGGAAACGAATTCATGTTGCTCTGCTTTTATTACTTCCAAAAAAACTAATTGTACCTACCTATGACAGTTTTTGTACGACAACTCAAGGTCGTTGTGACTCAACGTTGGGTTTCTTATCTCAACTGTTTACAAAGTTTTGTTGATTCTAGCCACCTGCGAGTAAAAGGGTCTTAATTTACTTTGAAATGTTACTTTCCTTTGTGTTGACGTTTTACGAAACTTTGATAAAAAAATAATTTACAGCTAGGTAGTAGGTAAGTACCTACTTCATCTTTTTTATGATTAATCACTATAGTTTTTGGCTTCACTTAAGCGTTCCAAGTTCAAATCTCTTTAATATTTTGCGCTTAAAAAATAAGGTACCTACCTAGGTAGTTTATGGTCTTTACTCTCTACTTTGTACCTTGAGCATAGACTATATTATCCAATGCCTCGTCCATCCTTTCTCTAAAGCACTGTGTAATGTACCTAGGTATCTAACCGAAGCACCGATCTAATATTAGAAGAAAGCAAATCAGTCACAAAACCGGAATACCCTATAAAAATTAGTCTTGCATATTTAATGATATTATGACTCATCTGATGAATTAATTATTTATAACGAAATGTATGATAACGTTTAGTTAAATCACCGAATATATGTTACTAATTCATTGAACTGATTAATTATGCAAAATTAGTTTAACTTGTATCAGACATCAGTTTCCTATACTTAATTAATTGAATGTTTGAGTTTTGCATTTAAATGCCTAATTAATTTTACTTCACACTAGCTATGCCCCGCTGTTTTACCCGCATTGCTCCGCTCCTGTTGGTCTAAGCGTGATGCTATATAGCCTATAGCCTTCCTCGATAAATGGGCTATCTAACACCGAAATAATTTTTAAAATAAAACCAGTAGTTCCTGAGATAAGCGCGTTCAAACAAAAAAAAACTCTTTAGCTTTATAATATTAGCACAGATAATATAATACTAGGTATACTAGCAATATTAATATAGATTATTTCTAAGAGCAAGTTGAGTCAAAAGAAATCTAAGTCTTAAAATAACAGACAAAAAGTGGCAAAATAATGGACTTAGCTTTCTATCATTTAACGCGTACAAAAAAAATCAATATTATAGACTATGTTCTTGAAAATCTGACACTATACGTGAAACAATACCCTCTCTGGTGGAGGGATCAGATGTCTAGACAAGTAGGAACTTCAACCCGCATCCTGCTTGTAAACTGTCAATAAGTTGTTTAGAATAAGGTTGCAGCTGCTTTTCATTCGTAACTCATTCAACCCACGTCTATTGTTTCAATTTACGTTAGTATCAAGTAGGAACATAATTTTCTGCTAACAGCAGGCTGCCTGCAACTAAGTCTTCCGCAACAGTTTTGGTTTGCCTGGATAAGAATAAAGAGCCTTTACTACGCCTTCGTCTTCGATACCAGTGCTCGAAATGCTTAATCGCGATAGTAAATAGTTAATTACATTTAATCAGCTAAAAGAGAATACTGAAGTAAGTAAATGTAAAAATCAAAATAACAATGATAATATGTTTACTGACCGGTTGTGGACTGTGGTGGAAATCCTTGAGGGAGGCCTTTGTCCAGCAGTGGACGTCCCACGGCTGATACGATAATGTTTACTGATTTAAACTGGGTTTCAGTATTTCGAACCCAATTTATAACAATAATCGATGTAGTAGAAACAATAAAAAAGTCTTATCCCAAAGAAACAAACAATACTTGTAAAAGCAGGTCTGTTTGCGGAATAAAGATTTAGCACGATTTGGGCTAAACGGCACAATTTTGACGAGCAAAGCAGTAACAGAATATAAAGCAAAGTAATAATACACAATCAAACCTAGTACCTTTAGGACATGACTAACACCAGCAACGGTGACATATCATTAACAATTAATCTTGAAGACGTCATCAGCTCGGCATGTAACGTTTTACCTTGTATGGCGAATTTTTCCACATCACATACTGTAGGTAATCTACCTTTGTTTAACCATTAATGGGTGTAAGTGTAAACTACCTAGTTGATAAGTAACGTTTCGCTTACAATTGAAATATTTTAGCTGGTTTTATTATCTTTATGATAAGAGTAACCTCTACATAATATTCAAGGTTAAAATTAAGAGAAGGACAGTGAGTTTTTATATTGGAAAGCTGCTTCCGAGGTTGGTACATTTTGTACAAAATCAAGCTATGTACCGCATTCGCAACGGATAAGGATCTGCTTCATGTTGAGCAAGCAAAATAAAACACGAAGTTGCTGTTGATCTGTTCAATTCTTTTCTCGTTTTCCAGCAATTGTCATATAAACCTTTCATCAGATTAAGTTCTACTAAATCGATGTTTACGCACGTGACGCGGCGGCTTTTTTGATAAATTGGGATTCTGGGGTAAAGTACAAACGTGTCGTATTGTCACGGCCAGCTATTTTCCTCCAAATTCAACCAGGCCGCGTTCCCCAAATCTAAATATCGCCATACCGTTTATAGCGAAAAAACCATTTCAAAATACGCCGTGTACAACTGGAGAGTACCCAAAATTGGTAGTTCGTGTAAAAATCCCACGACTTCCGTGTCCGTGACGCTGAATTGATAGTAAAACACGAATTTGATGGTTTATCGGCACTTATACGTTTTGTGGGAAGCCATAATAGTAAATTCCGTAGCGAATACTTTATCAAGACTCGCTTTTATTGGCGTCGTACTTTGTAGGTATGAGTACAGTGCTGGTAATGCGTCACATGTCTCTAGTAGGTTTATGACTGATTTTACGAATCATTGAATTGGACATAAGTACTATTTATATCTCTGCACAAATGGAGCTAGAAATCAATATAAAGTGACCTATACATAAACCGAAAATTAGGTTTTTCTAAATATTTTATTGTAAATCCTCTCTTCTCGCGATGAAGATGAAAGATAGTATACGCTTATTTTATTTTTATCTGTAAGAGCAAGTCAATGGTCCTCCTATAGAGGTCAGTGATATGTAACATAATATAACAATAGAGCGAAGAGAATGTCTAGATTTATTGTGATCTGTATTTCTTTAGTGCAGTCGTGCATGCTACAATTTATTAGCAGAACAATTATAAATACGCAATTTCGCATGCGATTTTTTATACCTCGGTGGATCATCTTGACAAATGACGGTAGATAACTTTTCAGTTATTGTTTCCGAGAATTTCTTGCTAGCTTGAAAAGCGAAGAAATTTTATTGTACAAATAAAACTTCCAGCTATCGTATTTATGAAGCCTTTCAAATATCGTCGATGATGACGGTATTTTAGAAATACCTTTATAAATACAAGTACATAAAATTGTATTATGGCCAATAGCAAAGTATGAGAAGTAATACAGATTATAGAGCAATCAAATATATGGCGTATGCACATAAGTTTCGAGTGGCCTTTGTTCTCGATGACTGGTATCGCACCCATTGTTGTTAAAGTACTTGTAATACGGTATTATGTTCCGATTTATTTCATTTCTCATTACGAAATTATGTTACTGGAAACCAGATCTTTGGTTAGTAATAAGCTGTGACCGAATTTTGTTCAATGCATTCAATCTCATTTGATACTTTCTGAGATATATTTAAAAACACTACTATGCGTACCGAGTTCATGCGTAAGTACCTAGTGCCCAATAGGGTATTAAATACCCCATTGGGCACTACCCGGCAAATAACCGGTATTTCTTCTTCTTCTCTTTCTTAAATGGCAATTCCCGATCCCAGTGAGGACGGATTCTTCCAATGTCAAGTTATGGGTAGATAATCAAATAGGGTATTAGAATAAGGCTGGAATGGACACGATTTGGAAATACCATTGCTCATATTGTTTATAGTACTGTAAAATCATCAACATATAGTTCAATAAAAAAACTGGAAATAAGAACTACATAGTGCCGTGATTTTGGCCCGAGTTAATCTACCCTCGTAAAGCCAAGTAGCACGAGTCCTTCTGATAGTGTTATCGGGAATTTTAAGCGGTTTTTAATAACTTTAACCATTTTAACTGGTTGTTCTATTAAAATATAGTTTGGTTTCCAAGTAACTGATTGTTTGATTTTCCTTATGTAGTGTTATTGTCTGTGTGTTATTATTCAGAATTCCCTTTATCATTACAATAATATTTGTATAATTTATGTACATTAGTAAGCTAAGTGTTTTGAGGCTTAGGTTTATTTGATAATAAAACTGTAATATAATGAGATAGTCAAAACAGAGAGTGTAGATAACTAATGTAAGAAGCTACATAAAAAATGTTTTAGTTGCATAAGAAATAAATCTTCAAATTGAAATACTCTATTTATGAAACGTAGGTAGCTGATCATAGCTCGATGCTACTGAAATGCTGAAACATTATAGGATATTACAAATTTCATATAATATACTAGCGGTCCGCCCCGGCTTCGCCCGTGGTACATATTAACGTTTTCTCTACATAAGAACCATCCTCGTACTTCAAGGAATATAATAAAAAAAGAATTATCGAAATCGGTTCAGCCGTTCTCGAGTTATGGAATTACAACGAAAAGTGGCATTGATTTTTATATATTAGATATGAATTTCCGAGCTTGATTTTCCGTCCCAGGAGAGTTAACTCTATTCGGGCACAATAGAGAACTTTCCGTCTATGCAGACAAACGTCATTATACCTCAGTAAATGACCATAGAACTTGTACAAGAGTGTCCTTCTAGCCACAGTGTATAAATCTAAATGCGATCATGACATGTACGCAAGTAATTAAGGTGCGTTAACTTAAGCCAGAGATCGCGACAAAAACTCCGACGCACGATTGATCGCACGCCACACTTTCTGAGTAAGAATTCAGAGTCGTCACGTTATGTTAGGTGATGGAACCTTTTCTGAGCGTGTTATCCTTATCAGTTATCAGTAATGAGTAATAACGTAAATGTTTTTATTAGTAATACTTCTGGGCATTTCTTGTGCCTATTAGGCAAATCGATTAGCAGAAGATGGTACCATTACGGTTAAAGAATCCCAAGATACAAGCCATTGTTACACAATTTCGGTAATAAGGTAATATAATTGGAATTCGGCGGAGGACGTTCGGTTAAATCCCGGATCGGGATGGCGGCAATCCCGCAACAAAATCCCTTATCCAATCCTAGAATCCCTGGATCCATTACGTGCCGTGTAGACTTATGATAAATACTACGAAGAATATTCTGTTATAACTACATATTTATAAAGTCTATATTAAATATTGTGTGAGGTGTTTGGTAGTTAGTTTGTTTTTACTGCCTGGTTGGTTATGATTTTAATGGTTAGGTAACCTTTGTATGCTATGCTTAGACAGACCTGACAAGGTATTTTCATTGATGTTTATAGTCGTTGTGTTATGTTCGGTAGCCAGCTAGATATTATAATGTTCGTCACGGGGGGTCGAATGTGAGCCCAGATGTAGAGCTTACACCAAACCACTTCACATTTTTTAACTTTTGTTTTAGCGTGAAGGATTTAGGGCTGATTTTTCAATCCTTGGTTAAAACTTATTCGTAGAATAACGTATTAAACTACCATTTATGAAATGTATTCTAAGTGCCAGTATTTGACAGTTTACAGGTGACATTTTAATATTATCGTGTAATACTTTATTGGACGGGTAAGTTTTATCCAAGGATTGAAAAATCGGCCCTGAGTATTGTATAGGTGATCGGACAATTAAAGTTAATTTGAATATTCTAATTTTAATCTTGACTCAGTGAGAAAGTTGCAGATAGGCATAAAATACATAAGTACGTGCGCTAATTTGAGAGTGACAAATGCAAGGAAGAAATCCAATAAAAGAGAAACTTATGTGGAGCGCGAAAATCTAATAATAGATGTAAATCCGCAGCTTAATTTGCCACCATTGGGAATTTATACATGTAAGCCTATTTGCTTCACTTCCGTGACTGGGTTATATCGCTAACTCTGAAGCTAAGGTCATGTATTTATACGTATTACTAAGGGGATTATTATACGTAATAATGGACTGTATGAATGTAAAATATTGTTGCAAACAAACCCTTTGAAGCATTTGAACAAAAACATTGTTTGGAAGAAATAGCTTTTTAACGATGAAGTAGAAAGCTAATAGTATCAATTTATACATCTACTTTAGTTTAGTTTTATATTTCAGTGCAATAATATTAAATTGAATTAGTAAATTAATCTTTAAATGCATTTTTTCCAATAGAAAACCTTCACTATGCGATGTCTTCGTACCTATCCAAGACTTGGTATCCAGATACAGTCCAGGCTCCAGATAATAGTAATAGGTCAATTATCTTAATTAAATCGGAGAAATTAACATTTTCACTCCTTTACGCTGTTACTTTGTTAACATCTCTTATCTAGAGTGAGATTATTTCATTATTTTTAACGGTTTTAATAACACCATGAGAACCTAATTGTCAATAGACGTGCGTATCAGATAATAGTTTCCCAAGAAAACCGATATTTATAATGCGGAACGCAGAAATTGTTATTGAATTATACACAGACAGACCGTGTAATACCATGATTGGAAAGAAACATCTATCGATGGCAATCGTTCAATTTTTTCGATGTAACGTCAGCGTAAAAATATTCCTCGGATATTTGATGCGAAATTATTTACTCGATTTCTCAGTATAATATTTTTGGATGTGCAACATCTTTTGATACAAAACGCGTCACGCAAAATAGACCTTCATATTCCTTTTCCAAAAGATACATATTCCATATAAATCCAAGGCTAGTTTTGCTATACTGCTGATAAATTTATGGGAGGCATAAATTTATCAGCATTCTCCACGCACACCACACATCACATAGGTATGCCTCCCATAAATTTATCAGCAGTATAGCAAAACTAGCCTTGGATTTATATGGAATATGTATCTTTTGGAAAAGGAATATGAAGGTCTATTTTGCGTGACGCGTTTTGTATCAAAAGATGTTGCACATCCAAAAATATTATACTGAGAAATCGAGTAAATAATTTCGCATCAAATATCCGAGGAATATTTTTACGCTGACGTTACATCGAAAAAATTGAACGATTGCCATCGATAGATGTTTCTTTCCAATCATGGTATTACACGGTCTGTCTGTGTATAATTCAATAACAATTTCTGCGTTCCGCATTATAAATATCGGTTTTCTTGGGAAACTATTATCTGATACGCACGTCTATTGACAATTAGGTTCTCATGGTGTTATTAAAACCGTTAAAAATAATGAAATAATCTCACTCTAGATAAGAGATGTTAACAAAGTAACAGCGTAAAGGAGTGAAAATGTTAATTTCTCCGATTTAATTAAGATAATTGACCTATTACTATTATCTGGAGCCTGGACTGTATCTGGATACCAAGTCTTGGATAGGTACGAAGACATCGCATAGTGAAGGTTTTCTATTGGAAAAAATGCATTTAAAGATTAATTTACTAATTCAATTTAATATTATTGCACTGAAATATAAAACTAAACTAAAGTAGATGTATAAATTGATACTATTAGCTTTCTACTTCATCGTTAAAAAGCTATTTCTTCCAAACAATGTTTTTGTTCAAATGCTTCAAAGGGTTTGTTTGCAACAATATTTTACATTCATACAGTCCATTATTACGTATAATAATCCCCTTAGTAATACGTATAAATACATGACCTTAGCTTCAGAGTTAGCGATATAACCCAGTCACGGAAGTGAAGCAAATAGGCTTACATGTATAAATTCCCAATGGTGGCAAATTAAGCTGCGGATTTACATCTATTATTAGATTTTCGCGCTCCACATAAGTTTCTCTTTTATTGGATTTCTTCCTTGCATTTGTCACTCTCAAATTAGCGCACGTACTTATGTATTTTATGCCTATCTGCAACTTTCTCACTGAGTCAAGATTAAAATTAGAATATTCAAATTAACTTTAATTGTCCGATCACCTATACAATACTCAGGGCCGATTTTTCAATCCTTGGATAAAACTTACCCGTCCAATAAAGTATTACACGATAATATTAAAATGTCACCTGTAAACTGTCAAATACTGGCACTTAGAATACATTTCATAAATGGTAGTTTAATACGTTATTCTACGAATAAGTTTTAACCAAGGATTGAAAAATCAGCCCTAAATCCTTCACGCTAAAACAAAAGTTAAAAAATGTGAAGTGGTTTGGTGTAAGCTCTACATCTGGGCTCACATTCGACCCCCCGTGACGAACATTATAATATCTAGCTGGCTACCGAACATAACACAACGACTATAAACATCAATGAAAATACCTTGTCAGGTCTGTCTAAGCATAGCATACAAAGGTTACCTAACCATTAAAATCATAACCAACCAGGCAGTAAAAACAAACTAACTACCAAACACCTCACACAATATTTAATATAGACTTTATAAATATGTAGTTATAACAGAATATTCTTCGTAGTATTTATCATAAGTCTACACGGCACGTAATGGATCCAGGGATTCTAGGATTGGATAAGGGATTTTGTTGCGGGATTGCCGCCATCCCGATCCGGGATTTAACCGAACGTCCTCCGCCGAATTCCAATTATATTACCTTATTACCGAAATTGTGTAACAATGGCTTGTATCTTGGGATTCTTTAACCGTAATGGTACCATCTTCTGCTAATCGATTTGCCTAATAGGCACAAGAAATGCCCAGAAGTATTACTAATAAAAACATTTACGTTATTACTCATTACTGATAACTGATAAGGATAACACGCTCAGAAAAGGTTCCATCACCTAACATAACGTGACGACTCTGAATTCTTACTCAGAAAGTGTGGCGTGCGATCAATCGTGCGTCGGAGTTTTTGTCGCGATCTCTGGCTTAAGTTAACGCACCTTAATTACTTGCGTACATGTCATGATCGCATTTAGATTTATACACTGTGGCTAGAAGGACACTCTTGTACAAGTTCTATGGTCATTTACTGAGGTATAATGACGTTTGTCTGCATAGACGGAAAGTTCTCTATTGTGCCCGAATAGAGTTAACTCTCCTGGGACGGAAAATCAAGCTCGGAAATTCATATCTAATATATAAAAATCAATGCCACTTTTCGTTGTAATTCCATAACTCGAGAACGGCTGAACCGATTTCGATAATTCTTTTTTTATTATATTCCTTGAAGTACGAGGATGGTTCTTATGTAGAGAAAACGTTAATATGTACCACGGGCGAAGCCGGGGCGGACCGCTAGTATATTATATGAAATTTGTAATATCCTATAATGTTTCAGCATTTCAGTAGCATCGAGCTATGATCAGCTACCTACGTTTCATAAATAGAGTATTTCAATTTGAAGATTTATTTCTTATGCAACTAAAACATTTTTTATGTAGCTTCTTACATTAGTTATCTACACTCTCTGTTTTGACTATCTCATTATATTACAGTTTTATTATCAAATAAACCTAAGCCTCAAAACACTTAGCTTACTAATGTACATAAATTATACAAATATTATTGTAATGATAAAGGGAATTCTGAATAATAACACACAGACAATAACACTACATAAGGAAAATCAAACAATCAGTTACTTGGAAACCAAACTATATTTTAATAGAACAACCAGTTAAAATGGTTAAAGTTATTAAAAACCGCTTAAAATTCCCGATAACACTATCAGAAGGACTCGTGCTACTTGGCTTTACGAGGGTAGATTAACTCGGGCCAAAATCACGGCACTATGTAGTTCTTATTTCCAGTTTTTTTATTGAACTATATGTTGATGATTTTACAGTACTATAAACAATATGAGCAATGGTATTTCCAAATCGTGTCCATTCCAGCCTTATTCTAATACCCTATTTGATTATCTACCCATAACTTGACATTGGAAGAATCCGTCCTCACTGGGATCGGGAATTGCCATTTAAGAAAGAGAAGAAGAAGAAATACCGGTTATTTGCCGGGTAGTGCCCAATGGGGTATTTAATACCCTATTGGGCACTAGGTACTTACGCATGAACTCGGTACGCATAGTAGTGTTTTTAAATATATCTCAGAAAGTATCAAATGAGATTGAATGCATTTTTCTTACTTTTTTTCTTACTTTAATCTTTTCTGGATCTGGTCTTATACCTTCTGGTGTAACGATGTGACCTAGGTACAAAAGATCTTTTTTCAAAAAATTACATTTTAATGGGTTTAATTTCATATTTACTTTTCTTAAACGTGAGAATACATCAATAAGATTTTTATTATGCTGATTTAAATTTCTTCCCATCACAATAATATCATCCAGGTAGACTATGCATTTTTCATAATTTAATCCTGATAATGCAATTGTCATCGCTCTACTGAATGCGCTAGGGCTTGTTTTTAGACCCATTGGTAAACGTTTCATTTGATAATGTTTATCAGCTACAAATGCTGTATATTTTCGGCTTTCTGCATCTAATTTCATTTGATAATAGCCCTGATTGAGATCTAAGTGACTAAAATACATAGCTCCTGATAAAGAGTCCAATATTTCGGTAATATTTGGCAATGGGAACTTATCGTCTTTGATACAATCATTTAGTTTTCTGTAATCTAGTACAACTCTCCATTTCTTTTCACCATTTGCTCCTATTTTCTTAGGCACTATCAGTAATGGGCTGGACCATTCTGAAGTTGATTCCTCGATAATATCGTTGTCTATCATTTCCTGTATTTGTTTACTAATTTCCGCTTTCTGTGAATGAGGTAGTCTGTAAGGTTTAGAGTAAACTGGATTGGTATTTTCTTTTAGGTGTATTTTCTGTTCGTATAAATTGCAAGTGTTCAGTCGATCACCCGACAAGTGGAATATATCTGCAAACTTAGCACATATACTTGCAATACTTTTCTGTTCTTCTGTGTTCATGTTTTCTAGTTTCAGTAAATCGAATAACCTTATAACTCTTTCTCCATTGTTTGTTACTTCTTCAAATGTAAAGCATTCAAACTCGTCTAAAGGTATTATTTCGGGTGTGAAACAATGTAAAACTACTTCTGTTTCCCTAGTATTCATAATATGTATCGATATTTTTCCATTTCTGGCTTTATTCAAAGTATTAGCTATGAATACTCCATCACACACCTCTTTTGAAGTTATTACACAGTTGCTAGTATGGTTCGTTTTTATATTAATTATTTTTTCACATCTGGGTGGCAGTTTTATGCTTGTTGTGTTTATATCTTCTGTTGAAAACATGTCTATTGGTATTGTTGTATACTTTGAATCTGTTTGAAGCGTTAATGTTTGGTTTTCAAAATTTAGTAATGATTTGTATCTCGACAAAAAGTCTTGCCCGAGTATACCGTCAATGTTTAATGGTAATGTTTTAAATATATGAAATTTATGTTCAAATTTTTCATTTTTACATTTCAATGTTAATTTTGTATATCTGTCTGAGGTTATTTTTCCACCAATGCCCTTAATTTGTGTTGTTTTTTGGGTAACTTTGTGTTTAGTATGTTGTATAGCAATATCTTTAATTATAGATAAGGATGCTCCAGTGTCTAATAGAAAATTTAGTTTTTTATGATTTATATAAAATTTTACTGAATTCATGTTGTTATAACTTAATACGAATTCATTATTGTCGAAAAAACCACTTCGGTATCGAGCTTTGCTCATCTTCGTCCTCTTCGTTTTGCGAACTTTGGGCCAAATTTACCTGCTGATGCTGGTTTCTGTTTTTATGAGTATATGGTTGAGTACTATACGTATTTGATTTATTCCTTCCGTTTGTTTTACCTCGACCTCTTTGAAAATTCCCTTGATTCCTACCACATGAATAGTTGGTGAATGTATTCTTAAATTGTGTTTTTGGTGACCTTGAATTAGTATAGGAATATGATTTTCCACAGTGTCTAGATCCTTGGAGTCCCCGATGATAGGGTCTTCCTTTTGCAAAGAATACTTGGTCAGATGATGGAGAAGTCATCGTTACTTCCTCATCCTTTGCGCCTTGAATAGCGTCCTTTAACGAATTGTAATTTCGTGCAGCTATAACAGTTTTCAATCTGTCATTCCGTAGACCATCGGCGAATTTATGTATTGCCTGTTTTTCATTTATGGATTTCAGAATACTGAACGTGTCTGAATTTCCTTTTGATTGTGAGATGGTAAGGTTAACAAACAGTTGCTCGAGCTCTGTTCCAAATTTATCTATCGACCGATTTCCTTGATAACAATTTAATAGTTTTTTCTGCAGAGCGATTTCTGACTTAGTAGTTAGGAGGTGCTTTTTCATATCACTAACCATTTCTTCTACGCTACTATAGGTATCTTTTAATCTTAATTTCGCGTTTCGTGACAACCGTGTCTTGCAAACAAATTGAATAAGATTTGTAATACTTTCTTTTGAAATCATTGTCACATATAATTCAATAGCATCTATTAACTGCAGAGTGACATTTTCTGTGTCGTCCATTACGGGCAACAGAGAAACTGCCGTTTTTAATTCAAATTCTGGTTTTGTCGACATGATTGTCATAAGATTTTTGATTTTATCAAAAAGACTATCTATTTCTAATGTTACACTTAATTCTTCTACTTTAATTTCTACCACTTGTATATAGTTTTTATACTCCTTGTATATTTGTTTAGCTACTTCGTATTTTTCGAATGCTGTTTCACTTTTAAGACGTTTAATTCCAAACTTAACTAAATATTGCTTAATTTCTAGCAAATCATTTAAATATTTTTGTAATATTATATTAGACATTTATGTTTATTATTATATATTTATATATATTATTTTTTTTAAACATAAGTTTAACTAATATCTTAATTATATTTCTACATAAAGGATAAACGTGATTAAATAAAAATAGATTACAGAGAAAGGAAAAATTGCCACTTACAAGTATACTGCGAGTCACTGCACACACTAATTGCCACTTTTGAACTGGGTTTTCAAGTTGTGTATTACTTTTTATATCCCTTTAAACCGAGGCGCGACGTGACTTCAAAACTATTTCCGTAGCTTGCCGCTGTATCTTCTTTGTAAGTCGCTTGTGCATCTTCTTGTAAACAGAATACGCCAATATTATTCCACAAATGACTGCTATTAACACGGTCAAATTGAACATAGTTTCTGATTTTTCCCAGGGTGCGATGTTGTTTGGTGCGTAGTTGTTCTGTCCGCTCTGTGTTATAAATACTTCTTCTTTTTCGACTTCTTTAGATTGCTGCTTGCCCATTTTGTCTTTACCAATCTGCGTATGTAGAATCTCTTTCCCAACTTATTTTGTATAAAAATAATTCTCCAATTCGGTGTAATTCTCCATAATAATTTATTATGAAGCCTTCGGCTCTCCGTATGAAGATGAAACTCCGATTTCAGCGCCAAATAAGGAACGTAATTCTAGAACACTATTATCCGACGCGCTCGCACTGGCAGGGTCGCCATGTGATGTGTGGTGTGCGTGGAGAGAAATAAAACGAATGATGGTTGGTTATACACTGACTTTTATTAGAGAAATTACCCCTTTTTATAATAAAATGTAAATAGGTACTTAAACTAAATATCTATCCGATTACAGGCGTCGGATTACTATCTCTAGTTACTAATTAAGGAGAAATAATATGATATTCCAGTAACAATTAAAATAATTAAATATAATATTCTTTATAGTTTTTAAAGACACGTGTGACCTAAATTCCTTAGTGATATCTGATAGGAGTCACATTATATTTATATATAGGTATAAGTACACACCTATACCTAATACCTACATTACACCTAAGTGTATCTTGTGTGTGTGTACCTATTGTTTCATACAATAGGTACACTCACTCCGGCAACGCCTTTAAAGAACTGGGATATAAAACACTATGTGTAATTCGGGTTACTACTATTACATTAGCTAAATTTGAATTATTGATGTTTATATCTAGTGTAGTATAGATGTATAAATCTAGTGCAGAGATGGATTATTATTAAAAAATATTATCATTAAGCTGTTGTTATGTTATGCTCGTTATACAGTGTACCTTTCGAGTGAAGCTATGTGCTAAATATACCTAATTCTTTCCGAGTCCAATGAATCAATCCAAACCTACATTTTCACATTTATGGTAAGTAGGATACAACTAACGTAAATTAAACTTATATTAAAATATAAATCTATTAAACGTAACCTGATTACAACTAAGCTTGTTTGCTGACCGTACAAGTGAAGGTATGATGTGTTCAGCTGTGATAACATTAACCTCCTAACACGCAGTATATTTATTTGTTAATAAAAATTTATCTTTCGCACCGTAAGTAAATATCGGGCCCGTTGAGTGATTTATTTTTATACCCTTTCTTTAAAGGGTGAAAGTTCAAGGTACGTTGTGGTATCTACCTGTTTTTTATCTTTTGATTTTATAAATATGTATGTAAATCTATATAATTATTATAATCTTATAATATAAAAATGAATCCCAAAATGTGTTGGTAAGCGCATAACTTGAGAACGGCTTAACCGATTTCGATAATTCTTTTTTTATTATATTCCTTGAAGTACGAGGATGGTCCTTATGTAGAGAAAACGTAAATATGTAACACGGGCGTAGCCGGGGCGGACCGCTAGTTGTTAATAGTTAGTCATACTTTTATCAAAATTGTTGTTTTTTTTACACAACGCGACAACTGTACATGATAATATCTATCTACTATTTAAACGGCTGTATCTTATAAACCGTAAGAGCTGATAGCTTATAAAAAAATATTAAGGTCCCCCATACCTAGTATGTATATATGTTTATATAGTATACCTACAAAAAACGTGATTTTCTATTATAGATGATAGTATGGAACCCTTCGTGCGCGAGTCCGACTCGCACTTGGCCGGTTTTTTCTTACAGGTGCGAGTAATAACATTTAATTTTATTGTCGTCAATGTACTTATGTAGAGTGTTATTACGTATTTCATAGGAAACAATAGGTACAGAAAATACTGTTTATGTATTTAAATACAAAATGCGTATATAAGTTAATTTCGTGTAAGAAAAAATAACTTTCGTAATCACACACCGTAAGTTCAACGACTTTGAGTAATAATGTATTGAATTAAGAAAAATGAAACGCTACATAACTGTTTACCAAAGATAACGTTATTTTCATAACCTTACACCGTAAAATATATTTCGGATTCGAATTGAGTTATTATACTGTTTAATTTACATGTTCTGTGTTTATTATTATAACGTTTTCGGATTTTAGTTATAGCTTCACGAATTTACCTAAATAACATTTTGTATTCCAGAATATAATCTACCCGCATTTCTACTAAATAGAATCGATATCTGTTCAGGAGTTTACGCGTGAGATAACTTTTATAAGATCATTCGTGGCATATAAGCATAATATTGTTATAATAATTTAGTAGTTTTTGCCATTTTTTGACTTTGGAGAAATGATTAATATAGGGACGATATTGTTTTTTGTTCTACGTAGTCCCTGTTCATCGGCCGACTTGGCCAAAATTCGTTAAATCCGTTAGTGTGTCATTATAATAATAATGCCATTAATTAATATTCACTTTGTTTTTATTTTATTTTTCTTATATAAATTTATTTTATTGTTCAAGTTTAAATGTAATTTGAATTAAACAGAGCATAATATTACCTAGTTAATGCATATAATTGGCACACTAAATTATGCCCTTGTAATTTTTAAAAGGTTTTGTAATGCTGTTTGTTAATGTTACATATTAAGATTTTAAAAAGCTGTAAATATTTGAATAAAATATATTCCCAAATGCGCTGACTGCTTTTAAGCGTATCGTCGGGTTTTCTACCAAAATATTCATACTCCATAATCACTTACATCATTTACCTACCAACAACTTTACTCATATTTTCATTGATATAACGAAAACCCATAAAATATCTACGTCATCTTTTCTTTCAATATTTGCATCTAGAAGCTTCTCACTAATAAAAGCAGTAAGTACTTAATAGAGAAAATAACACCTCGTCCAAATCGCGGTAAATCATGAATACGAAAACTTATGAAATAATACCGTAGTAATGAATCCGTTAAACATTCATTTCTATTGATATATTCCCATCACGTTAAAACTATCCAATGTCGGCCAGATCCGTGGCAGCAGTCGAGTGTGACAAGCAACGACTGGCGCCTACTATGGTGTAGTGAGTTGCTTTCGAGTTGTAAGCGAGACTGAGTCTGTACTTTGCAGGCGTATGCGTGATCTGTACGCAAGAAGATGTAGGGAATGTAGGTATGAAGGTTTAAAATTGTCGTGTGCGGTGTAAAAGACAATTTAAACCTACTTACACTTGAAATTCTATCTGTGACGCAGAGTGTATATTTCGTGTAATAACAAAGTAATTCATTATTTGAAAGTGTCTAATTATTATTATTTTTTTTGATTAGGAAATAAAACATTGGGGTAGTGTACTTTATTGATTCGTAAATATTTGTGTTATTTTGACTCAGCTTGTTGTATAGGTGTGAGTTATATTTTGAAATCGAGTACAGAACGAGTGAGATAAAAGTGAGCTCCCATGGTAGTGGCACGATGCTGTCTCCGTCACACACCATAATCATCGGAGCCAACAAGCTCTTTCGCAAGCCTTTTAGTGCATTGTAATGCAGTTTCATCACTTTAACAGGGCTTAGATATTATTTAAAATGTTTTTATTGATTTAATAACTATGTATGATGATTAATTTAATGTTTAAAGTATTTCGGTTTAAATTTGAATAAAAGGTGTGATATCCAAGGGCATGAACGATTTTATTTTGTTATTTTATACGTGGTTATTTTTTAAACTTTTGCCATAGGTACTACATAGACTACCTATTCTTAATTTTTTATAATCTTCTTTGTAACATAAATTATTAAATATACTATAGCCAATTACTTATTGATACTATACCTGTCTAGTTTATTAAATATCTTATTCCATTTCATGTTAAGATAAAAGCTTTTTTCTTTTTCAAAGTTTTATTTTCTTTAACTTCTCAAAACAAACTCCAATGCATCGAAAATCTTAAATATTAAAAATGAAAACAAACAGGCATTTCACAACCCTAGTGTTCAAATACTGGAGAAAGTTTTTTTTTGTGTCTGCTCTAACAATACTTCAGCAAAATTATGGCCTAAGCTGTCCGCAGATTGCTCGCGAAAAATTTATGAATGGACTATGAATGCCAACTAATGAATGACTATGAATCCAACTAGACTATTTCTTCTTTGAAGAAATGATTTGATACTTTTCTTCATGGACTATGAAACTTGAAATGGTTTCATACTTTTGTTGTAGTTTTGTCTTTTGTTTTTGTTTTAGTTAAATACCTCTATCAGATATGCATTTTTTTTATATTTACTTACGTACTTCTATGTACTACCTACTATGTACTAACCGCTCGCTCCTTTGAAAGTTTTTAAAATTTTTAAGTTTCCAATTTCTATAATAATTTCCATTTAAGACAGCAAAACTTTGTTTGCATAGTTACTCTTATTAAATTGTCAATCACTCGACTTAGGTCTGTTTTAACTTAAACTATTGAAACTTTGTGTTTCGCCCTGTTTCGCAATTATAATAACACGAATGTAGTTAGTAGTTTTTAACTTAAATTTTTGATTATTATTTTATTAATTAGGAATTTCAATCATACCATTAAATACATACAGACAGTATGATAAAATGAAGTTGTTACATTATAAAACTATTTCTTGATGATACTTAAATGCACTATCATGATCATATTACCGACACAGGAAGTAAAATGCATTACAAGTGCATTACCTACACGAGCATTCATAGATAATATAATATTTGTTTATTATTATTTGACTACCTGAGACCCGCGGCGGCGTCCGTTTACATGACGTACGATTTAATACAAATCTAAATACAAAAATAATGTTTTCTGAACATACAACTCAAAACTTTGTGTTATTCAATTAATGTTTAGGTACTATGTTAGTAAACTACATATTAAAACAGTTCCTAATTAGGAAACAGTCCCTAATTAGGAACATTTTAAATTGGTAGTTTGCTATATATGTATACAGACATTATTTAATCAATGTGTACTATTTATTTAAGATTCGGTGAACATCTAGGACGGCTAAAAGGACCTTTGTTCTGTTTCCGAGAAAGGTTTGAGTCATTTCTTATCGTAATGCAATGAGCCCTTTGATAATTGTGTGTCGAAACTTCCAGAACGTTCCAGAGGTTTCTCTTGTATTCGGTTCAATAAAGATTTTTATTATGAAATAAAATCTTACGCATTTTTATGGTCAAATCAAAGGTCAAAGGTTAGGTTAGGTTAGGTTATTTTTCAAATTTGTGATTGACTTTACATTTGGCATACTTAAGACTTGTGTATTTTTAACCGACTTCAAAAAAAAGGAGGAGGTTATCAATTCGGCCGGTATATTTTTTTTTTTTTTTTTTTTTATGTATGTACACCGATTACTCCGAGGTTTCTGAACCGATTTACGTGATTCTTTTTTTGTTCGATGCGGGATGGTGTCGAATTGGTCCCATAAAAATTTTATTCGGCTAGGTCTAGTAGTTTTTATTTTATGAGCATTTTTGTCTGTACTCGATGACTTAATTTCAATGTAGCAAGTAACTTTGATTCACTTCCCGGTAACCGATTGAGCTGAAATTTTGTATACGAATGTAAATTGGATAGCGATGAAACATTATCATGACATGGAGCTGATCTGATGATGGAATCGGAAGGTGGCCATAGGAACTCAGTAATATATTGACTCAATTTTATCGAGTTTGGGCTCGTTTGATTCGTGTTGAAAAATACACTAAAAAGTATTAAATAAAAATAACTGCGTTAAAAACAACCGACTTCAAAAACGGAAAAGTAAGAAATAAAAAAGATTTGATATTATTAATTACTACATATTATTTTTATGTGCTATTTATTAAATAGGTTTGAAGTCGGTGCCAAAGGTATTTCTTACTTTTCCGTTTTTGAAGTCGGTTGTTTTTAACGCAGTTATTTTTATTACAATTTCAATTATAGCGCTGTGCGATTAACGGTTGCCATAGAAACGCTTAAACAAACAAGATAAAGCCATTGACTTTTTGTTCAATTCTACTGTCTTTTAACGGACTTAACGAGGATTTATCACGCCTGCGGTAGTGGAAACGTTACGTTAAATTAAATGTCAATTATGTATTTGAAATATTTATTTAACACGCTTTTATTAGCTTAACCTGTATGTATGTTTGTATGTTACTGACTCCTTTAGACTCGAACGAACAGACACAGACGACAGATCTAATTCAAACTTTGAACACTTATTAAGGACCGGTGACAACACCTATAGTAAATTTATGTGTTTAAGTCTGTTTGTTACCTAATTATTATTTAACGATACAGGGTAAAAAATTAAATTGCGTCATAAAACTATAGTAAAAACGTCATACAGTAGGTATTATTTTCTTAATCATAAACGAAAATACAATGTATTCACGTTATATTTTCGCGGTTCATTAGGTAATTATATTTTACATATAGTTCATTATATAAAGTTTCGCTTACTGTTGCGTAAAACAGTACTGTTTATCGTATATCTAAGTTATTTAATATGCAGATAACTTTTTACCTGGTTAAGTGTATCACGACTTTGTTCTAAGTTGTAAATAACATAGCGGGTTTGGAATTGTAGATAATATATTGATTTGAATGTAAATTTTGCTGTCTATGGAATATTTTTAAAGGATTTTAAGTCCTCACAAAGAAGGAACTTCACTATTTTGCAGAAAATCGTACGATATTCAGCCCTGAATATACATGGATGCTTACTGTTTTACAATGTAGCACACCTACATGTGACATCGAATCCTTGCGTTTTAAGAAATCTACATTCTACACAGGTTCAACCGAGTGAAACAATAGCTCTAACAAGATAGCAGCGTCAAAATAGCAAAATTTAATATAAAATTATGTAAACTTTGTAGCTTTTTTGTTGCTAAGAGCTAAGACCGCATTCCAGACCAGTTTGTCCGTACGTCAATTTACAAATAAGGACGCGTTTCACTGCAACAGCCGACTATATCGTATGTAAATATATTTAGCATTAATTACGCGGAAGCTACAGATGCACATGCATTGTTTATTTATATTCTAAATATCATTTGATTAATGTGTTGAATGGTCGTGTGGATGCATCTTTATTGTAATGATATACGTAGAATTTTATATATAGTTCGCGTGTCCGTTTGTTCGACGGTTGACGATCGTTTGATTAACATGCGAATGTGTTTATTTCTTAGATTTGTAAGGTGTTTTTAATGCTTTTTTTCTATCCAAGTATTCAGTATTCTTCAAAGTCAATCAATTCAAGAATTTCATTTTACACGGATTAAATGAACTCTCGTAAAGCAGTACTTACTTTACTTATAAATGTCTGATTTAATTTGGGGCTAGAATTTACGCCTTTTAACCAAATAACCTTTGACGCAATAAATAAAATGAGTACCTACCATCTATAATACCTAACCAGTTTAAGTAGGCAAAGAATACGATACATAATAATATATTTTTATAAACAACAACTTACCATCTCGGTACGCAAACTTTCCCCAGCTAAAATTATTCGATGTCAAACAATACAATACAATTGCTATCAAATCTGAATAGAAATCTGACCTCCTTCGGCTTGAATCTTATTACAACGGGTTAAAGTTCAAAATAGGTTTCACTTTATGTTTAAATTGGGATTTATGACGTTGTATTGCTTAGGTGCTTACTATTGAGGTACAGTAATGTTAGATTACTGTTTGGTATCTACTATGTCTGGTGGGTTATGGGACAAATGCATGTCATATGTTTTGATGTTTTAGTTTTTTAATACAAGTGATCTTCGGAAGGAACTATGTTACTTGTATTGAGACATTTTGTTTTAGTACTTTACTGCAAGTTCTAGTAAGACTTCGATGCAAGTTCGTTAACCATAGTAGATATTAGGTACTTAGAGTTACCTAGTTTGGTAACTAGATAGGTATATAAGATTATTTTGTAAGTGCTTACTAAATGGCATAATAAACAAAAAAATCATAAAAGCAATTATGATTTTTTTGTTCATTATGTCAAGAAATCGGATAAATTGAATGTCTACAAAATTGTTTCCTGGTTTAATGCGCAATTCGTTAAATTGTCTCCATTCAAATCTCCTGACAAACTTTTCTCTCCCATACTTAAAATAAACAAAACTGCTACCGGAAGATTTCCATTTCCGTAGAAATATTATATCGGCTAAAACAATAGTGTTGTAATATCGAAGGATCGAGAACAATCGGTACAATATGTTAATGTTTTCGATTGGGAACATAAACACATTGAAGATTCACATCTTGTAGCAACCCATTACTAACGGACCTATTTATTTTTTAACTAGTTTGCACGCGGTTCTGTCCGCCTTAGGATATATTATGAGAATTTGTTAAGGAGTAGCAAGTTGTTTTGTGAGTTATCTGCAACTGAAAGTTTCATCAAAATGGGTCTAGTCATTGAGGATATCAGTGGACTTAACATGAAGCTTCGTTGTTATTTCTTTAATTGTGTTCAAAGTTTATTTTCTCAATATATGTATTGGTAATTAAACAAAGCAAAAAGGAGCAGATTTTTTTACAACGCAGAGAAAAAATCCTATATCCAGGCAAAATCACGTTTAAAGCAAGTAATTTTAAACTACTTCGGTTCTTATACCTATATATATACAATATCTAACGATCCAGTGTCGCCAAAGTATATAAAAAATATTAACTAAGTAAATAAGATAATGACCTAACTATTTATAGATATCACAAGGGCTTACGAAACATCGTCACAACCACAAGCTAATCATTATTCCATGTAACGAACACGGTACTGCAGTGAAAGGCTCTGTCCAGCATTTATGCATCATCAGATTACGTAAATCTGGATTACGTATGCACCTAGTATATCTGTAGTGTGCACTAAGGTGGCGCTAAGCGGTAGGTATACGGCGCCTGATAGACGTAGATTATTTACTATGTTACAAAAAAAATGTACGTATTGGACATCTAATCTGCGTCCAATAGTAGTAAATGGCAATATTTAATAAAATATTTAGTTAAAAAACACGCTTTAAACTCATGAAATTATCGTTATATTGCCGATCCTTGTTGTGTACAAAGTTTGGATTAAATCTGAGCATACAAACATACAGATGAAGCTAATTGTGGGTTAATAAATAACACTGAATAAACACTCAAGCATTTTATTAAATGTAATGTTTTTGCCGAGGAAAAATTTATAAACTTACCAATAGATATTATTCATAAATGCCGCGAATCTATTTCGGAAACGCATTTGACGTTAAAAGTTGCGAGTGATGAAAAGATTAACATAAATTGCTATAATTATGTGTTAATTTAATAAAGAAAATACAGAATATAGAGGAAATTATGCAGATTTATATAAGTTTATTATAATTAGATCTCAACTTACATGTAGGAAGGAAGGCATGCGATGCCAAAGTATTGAGGAAATGAAAGGGGTAAATATTCGCTTAGGTAATATTATATGAAGTTTGTATACGTATTTTGCGATCGTTGATGACTCTTTAATAAGTTTGTATACAGTTCTATAGACTTCTGTTAGGTAATAATCATTAGATTATTATCTAGTTGGGTAATTGTGTATTTTTTATTTTCAAAATATGTAGTTAATATTATTAGATAGTAAATTAAAAAAGTTATGTTTCATTCAATTCTATAAATAATGTAAATGCGAAAGTTTGTATGTTTGTTTGTTTCTTACTCTTTCACGCAAACCTGCTAAACCGATTTTCATGAAATTTGGAACACACAGAGGGTAACATGGATTAACACATAGGCTAGTTTTTATCCCGAAAATTCCACTGTAATAGGAACTGCAGGTTTTTATTTAAGTACGCGGGTGAAGCTGCGGGCGAAGAGCTTAGTAAATAAATAATATCTTAAAAACATTAACTCCTTACCGATTGTCCATCAAGCAGACGGATTATATCGTATATTATCGACATATCCATTTATTCCGGTCAACGGCTGTTAGGCGAAATTCAATTTGCTCAGACCACACGTAGATTGCTTTTGACCGACTGCGGACAGGGGAGTAATGTGTTTATGTTGTGAACTTTTTGGATGTGGTGTGAGTTTTGAAATTGTTTTTCTATGTTTTCGAAGTAATTGAAAATTTGGTTGAGGTGATTTTAGATTAATAAGATCTTAATACTTTATATTGACAATATCTAACCGAACCGAACTATGGCACTTATTATAATTGTAGATTATTATGTATGTATGTCTAAATAAACATGACGGTATATGACAAATCACATTTTGGAGAATGGCGAATCTGGGCCTAACTGTTACAGAAATCATAATATATTTAAAATTCATTATGTTATTTTTAATAATTCTTGGTAAAATATTGACTTCTGATTCTATGGGAAAACAAATCTTTGAAAAAAAGGATAATGTGTTCATTAACGGCATTGTTATTTAGATTTCTATGACTACCGGTCTTATCAAGCAGAGATTGTCAGTGTTGTCAGAGTAAAATAGTCGATATATCGATTAAAACGAATGAATATTTATTTTCATTTTTAGTTTTATATAAAATTCAAATGCTTTATGAATCAGAAATATAAGTTAACTGCATTACATATTTTAATTTTAACTTTTTAACACGCTATTTATTTAGGTAATTCTATACATTTTTACTTAAGGAGGCCGCACTTTGTAAGAATATTTCTGAAATGTTGCTGGCCGCTTCAATTTAATTACAATGTCATGTTTGTCGTTTGACTTTTCACATTTGATTGATGTTTTTCAAAAACTTTGTGCTTGTTGTTAACTTAATTTCTTCATCTTTATCCACTGTGGTATTAATGCTAATCGTAACAATGCTATACGTATGCATTTGTTACAAGATAACGCAATAATATCAATTATACAAGGGTGGGCTGCTCCTCTAACGGTTAGTGGATTAGTATTATCTAAGGTTAGGTTATTCGCATTCAATCCAGGCATAGAAGTAGTAAAACTTATTTTACATATATTTTAGTCGACAGTGCTCTCATAGGAAGGGAAGCAATAACAGTTTATTGTTATAATTGTTTAGTAGGAAGAAGAACTGTAGGTTGCTGCTGTCCAACTGCTGTCACGTTATGTCCACAATATGGTACCTTAGCTGGGCAAGGTATCAACCAGATTTAATGCCGCCAGCACAGTTTCTGGATGATGTGTTAATTGTTTATGATGATAATGATGAATAAACGATTTATGAAAAAACGTGTTTTATTTTATATATAAGTACCTACGATGTTTTGGTTGGTACTCTAAAAGAATAAAAGTTCTATCCAATATCTTTATTACCTAACTGTTCTTCTGTTACACTCTTTATCTAAATAATGTATATTATAGAGTATAAAGTTACCTCTACTTAGAAAGAAACAAAGCTATTCATTGAACTCGAGCAAACCTAACCTCAATTTTTGTGACGTTACATGCTCAATATCTCTGCTATCCCATAGAAAAGATCTTTAATTGTTATATTTATAGAATCTGTATATTTTTATATATTTAACCCCACATATATCATCAGTGTAACGATTAGGCCCAAAGTCCTATGGGAGTTCGCCATTCTCCTTTCGCCATTTTATAATTATATTTGATTTCATTTCCAATCGCGATAGAGTATTTTAATTAAGTAGTTCCTAAAAAAGTTAAATTAAAACCTATTTGATGCAAGCGTAGAGTACACGACGACAGAGCAAACTTGTTATAACATCGATTAAAACATTCATGGTTCATTGATCGGCTTAAAAACTTCTCTGTGACGTGAACACTCTGTATATAGTCATATAGCTACATATAGACTTGTATTTGGGTCACTGATTTTTCTATTGCACTTGATTCCTTGAGGAACGGCGGAGTTCGCGAAATTTCTGTTTTTTATTTTTTCTGATTAACCGATTAATCATGTTATGTGGCTATGAATTATTTTACGTGTATTTTTTTTCATGTAGGTATTTAATATTTATTTAAGTTGTACGTGTAGTAAGTTATAATTATGATTTACTAGCTTACCGCCCGCGGCTTCGCCCGCTTTGTCTAAAACAATAAATTATATACTAAAACCTTCCTCTTGAAACACTCTATTGGAAAAAAAGCATCAAAATCCGTTGCGTAGTTTTAAAGATTTAAGCATACAAAGGGACATATAGGGACAGAGAAAGCGACTTTGTTTTATACTATGTAGTGATAGTGATGAATTCTATAGGTAAGTATACAAAATTATTTAGATAGGTAATTAAAATTTGAAGCAATGATAGTGGGTTTAAACACTCTTAATATATGATGAGTAGGTTAGTTGGTATAAAAAAGTAGAGATTTATAAGTAAAAAAATGAAACTATACCCAAAAAATACCTATAACTATACAAATTACTGTTTGCTTGTCTTTTTGTTCCGAATTACTTACCAATTATAGAACTTTCAAATTAGAGTCTAATTTCTCATCAGTAACCATCGCACGGGCCTTGTTATAATAAAATAACACGTAAATAATTGCTGCTTGTTAAAACTGTCACGTATTGATATATGTTAGATGCGCAGGCGTCAGTAATTGCTTGCATAGCTTTGTGATGTGGCTTTGCTTGTGCTTCTTTATTGCGTTTTATAAAATGAAGGATATGTAAAAATTATTATCAGTATATAGGAATTTGAAATACTTACCTGATTTTATTCGCTCAGGGTTCTGTTGGCCTATAAGGTTGATCTGTGGCTTTGCTTGTAGTTATGTATGTTATGAAACACAAGCAAACATTCGGTACTTAGGGATTAGAAATATCTGAATTTATCTGTTTAGAGTTCTGTTGTATTTATTTAAATTCGTAATTAAGGTGAACATTATTGATTCATCACAACTACCTAACCAACACACCCCAAACCTTCATCTATTTTAGCCCTTAAAGTGTAATCATCATAAAATTAGATTTGCGTAGATCTGCCAACATAACCTATTTCATGTGATTTCATGTCGTTGCTGTAAAAATTTTCCATTCTCCAATACTAGTTACACTAATTTATTAAATAGTTTAACTTACTTTACAGTGTAATTGCTATAAAAAAACTAATTAGATTTTCTATTTACAGGTAATAGAAAGTCGGAGCATCGTAAACAAGGTTTGATTACGTCGAAAACACTTTCGTCTTAACGAGAATGTAAATACAGGCATTTATAATGTATTTGCTAATGGCTTAATATACTGTTCTTTGATGATACTGATTTCGTGTTAAATAGAAAAATAATCGATAAAATCGATAAGCTAGTGAAAATGAATTTTGTGTAGATAGATTCTTAGTTTCATTTAATATTAGTTTGATTGAAGCTGAATCGGTTCTTATTATGACTGACAGAGGTACCTACTACTTACTGGAGTAAGAGAAGACGAGATTTTCGATTACGTACTCTAAACTGCATACAAATCAAACTTATAATATATCATATCTTTTTTTTAACGCTGGGAAATGCATTTACGCATCCCCCTCGGCAGTTTTGCTGTCCAAGGGGATATGGGACTCGCACGAAGCCATACCTACTAAAACCCAACGGTGGCCGTCTTTCGATCCATCATATCATATCTTGGGCCAAAGTAATGTTGTCACAATAGAAATTACAAAAACAATAAAATATTGTTCTCATTATTGATTTTTATTGAACGTGCTTAACTGGTTCAGACAGACAATGTACAGAATACAGATCTTAGATCTAGAGAGAAAAGTTGATTTTTAGAAAATACACTTGAGTTGCCACTCCAAAGCAGTTCTAAGGAAACATGAAAAATCAAGATCTAAAAAAAATTAAGGGCGCAGTCACGAGCAAAAGCTAGTCACGTCAAATATTGGCGGTCACGTGACGTATGCTGTAATTATACTAATTGGGCGTTAATTGGTTTATCTGGTCAGTGGTAATTATCTATGGCTGAAATATTTGTTGTGTGTTGTTTTAGCATCCTTGGTGTAGTTAGCGAACGAGTGTTAGGTTGGTAAATTGACCTATGTTGTTCATGTGTAGTAGTGACTAAGGCTATTTACTTATAATACATAATTGTTTTTAATCTAAACCGCTTTCAAAGCCGTCAGACCTGTGAAAAATTAAAATTGTACCACACGAGGCAGCAAAGTTACAAACATAAAAAAAACAATACAGTCGAATGAAACCTTCTCCTTTTTTGAAGACGGTTAAAAAGCGTGTAGAAATTGAACAGATTTTTCAATTCATATTGTCTGCATCGACCTATAAGGCTATGAGGTAAGGAATAATTACTGGCATTGCATGTTATTGTTTCTTGATTAAAGCATCAGCCAGTCAGTTTATTAAATGTTATTTAACTAATTAACTAACGGTACGTCTAAAATTTAAATATCATTCATAACATTTATTTAACGGCACCGTTTTATGAGGTTGGGATATTTATTGAACTGTTAATTAAAGTATTGAACTGCTGCATACATATATGTAACTACACGTATACTTGACTCACTGTTTAAAGCGGCATCTCACCTCGAAATCTACACCCAGAAACCTTGTTATCCACGCGTAAACATAATAGATTACCTACGGTACGTTCACAATAATGTCAATGCATTAGACCGCTGACTCACGCCCACGCGGGTGCGATCAGCACAAGGCTCCAATGCGGTGTCGTAACAATCAATTGATTAACAAAGGCACGACTGATTGGGACAATTGGTATGGTGAATTATGTCAAGGGATTGGAAGATAAACAAGAATAACACGAGAAAAGAACAGCATTGTAAAGAATGATGTATCCTGTATAGAAAAGTAATTTTACAAGTAAACGCGAAAGTGTTGAAGGATTCAGGATGCCAAAGCCATCATCAGATGTAGTTTTGTTTGTCTCGATTTGGAATCAAATCGGTTTTACGAATACGGATAACCCAAAAATGCATCTCTCTCTGCTTAAACCATTACCAAACTCAAACATAAGTAGACTTCTTTCAAAACCGCGATTAAATCTTCAAAATAGATTGTTTCGGAAACCAGATTCTACAAAGAGCAGGCAATAGAAACTAGTCAATAATAAATAATACATACATAATATAATCGACAGCATATTCGTATCATATCCGAGTTTTGTCTATAATTCACTGAACTAGACTAAACTTATATATCAAAGGTTTATTCTTCACAAGTGTCAGCTCTCACACGCGATGGTATCGCTCGTCGCGTTAATTCGGTCAATTGAGCATTATTCAATCAATCAATCGATAGAATAAGACCAAAAAAATATCACAAAAAATAAACACAAAAGTTTTTTGATGTGGCCTTTCAAAAGTCTATATACAGGTATTTGGCGAACTAAGTCAGGTGGTAAACCGATATCACGAATAATTATTTGGTTATTGATTTAGTGCATTAAGTATGTACAAATAATGAAGGAAATTCATTCATAAAAATAGGTGACTATTAGCTATTTAATATCCTTTAAAAATTAAACTTAATTTGTAAACTTAGAAGGGATAGCTCCTGGATTCGACAAAGAAACCTAAAAAAATATAAGAAACTGATTTAAAATAAAAAATGGTAGGTAATTTGCTTGCGTCATAAAGAACACACGACTTAACCTATTGACAAAATATCTTATTTATAACGTTATATATAAATCTCGTGTCACAATGTTTGTCCTCAATGGACTCCTAAACCACTTATCCGATTATAATAAAATTCGCACACAATGTGCAGTTCGATCCAACTTGAGAGATAGGATAGTTTAAATCTCAATTCGTTTTAGAGAAAGCGGGCGAAGCCGCGGGCGGTAAGCTAGTAACGTTATAAATAAATCACCTATATCCCTTTAAAATAACAATGCCAAGGTGTCGATCTCCGAAAATAACGCCATTTCACACACCAGTAGTTATCTAGTACGAAGCTTATCTAGCACAATCTCATTTGCTTAACCCTAGAACACTAACCTTATTTTTCGACGTTTAATACTAACCTTCGTCGTTTCGACTACGCTGTTTATTGGAGGGGATTTAAGGGTTTAATTAAAAAAATATATTTGTAGTTATGTTTTATTTTAAGCATAATGTATTAATCTACATATAAAAATATAAAAATATTTATTTTAACATAGTTTTAATTCAAATAGTCATCAAAATGAGATCACAGTTTACACGCTTTATGAACATTCTTAATTTTTTTGAAAAATTTCGTACATATAATATAAACCTCTAAATTGCTCGAAATAAACTATTAATTACAAAAATAATGTCTGGAAAATTAATTAAAAATATAATTTTGATAATAGCTTAGGATCAAAAACATTTGTGACACACATCAAGTTTGTGTTCCCCACACAACGATTTTTTGCACCTAGTGCACCTATTTTTGGTCTACCTTTGCTATACGGAGGGACATATAGCATATATGTTTATTTTATTTTGTTATGGAGGTACATTAGCAGCATTACTTTGCTCAGTCTCATTTATAACTTTCACATTGTTTCTTCCTGTCATGTTTAAAATTTATGTGATTGAGTTCCGCAGAGTATCAGTAATGTCACCAGTAATTATACTTGAAAAACATTGAGGATCTAAAATATCTTGAAAAAAGCGTACAGGCCCACGTACTATATATCTATGTTCTTTGAAGGTCTTCTGCTTTGTGACCTTGACTGTTGTGATGACCATAATATGTGTTTGTCTTTCCCACGAAGAATGGTACGCGATGGTCTTATAATAAAATCGCTAGGGTCAGCTGTAGTGCTAGGTGTCTCATCTTCAATAGAACGTGGGGAGATGTATTACTACTTGCCTCATAATCTTGATCTGGAAATTGCTCTTTATTGACAGTAGAAACTTCATCATCGGAGGGTCCGTTTCATGCCTCTTCAGCCTCAATGTGGTCTTCAGGCTCTCTCGCAGATGAATTTTCCTCATCGCTTTCAACTTCTAAAAATAACGTATGAATCGTATCTAAAAAATAAAATAATAGGCACCATTATAAAAGATAAAATAACGTAATTTTAACTTAACTAAATAGTACGAAAAGTTACGTTAATACTAACCTTCGTCGATGTGACGAGCCATGGTTGCTGGAACAGCGCGTGTGGACCTTCCACGTACAAAGCACTACCGTCCATCGCAAGCGCAACGGGTTGGCTGAGATTAGCTGAAGTCAGAAAACCATACGGTCGCGCGCGTAAAAGTTATAGCGATTTTTTTGGTGACGCGTCGTCGAATCGACGAAGGGTAGTGATCTAGGGTTAAATTTCCATTATTCATTCATGTGGATAGAACTCTCTTTAACCGACTTTTAAAATAGTTGTCAAGATAGCATGTTACTTCCGTACGTTGGGAATAAATTATGTTTGTTGTGTTGATTTAACATGCGTGGTAATTTTTCTTACTTTGTTAATCTATAAAGAACTTATTAATGTTTCACTCGATTCAGTTTGAATTTCAAGAACGAAATCGTGTATGGCGTATAAAAATACGTTAAACTTATAGATCATGTTAAAGGTTTTTAAAAACAAGGCAAACCAATAAATACATTTGTTAGACATTTAAAATTTGTAAATAGATTTGAATATATAGCTGTATGTAAATCATAATACCATCGATATTAACCATAATCCATACTAATATTATAAATGCGAAAGTAACTCTGTCTGTCTGTCTGTTACTCAATCACGCCTAAACTACTGAACCAATTTTCATGAAATTTGGTATGGAGATATTTTGATATCCGAGAAAGGACATAGGCTACTTTTTATCCCGGGAAAATGACGCAATTCAGGAAATCCCACGGGAACGAGAACTATGCGGTTTTTCTATGACTGCACAGACGAAGCCGCGGGCGAAAACCTAGTACTATACAAATGAGAGGGCAAAAGTCCCCTTTAGAACCTGTTAATATGTAACAATAACTTGTACAAAACAAACCAAACTTCACAATATAGGTCTTCCTACAACTCTAAGTCAAGTTTCAAATGCATTCACCAAACTAAAGTAATATAATATCACGTGCAAATATAATATTGAAGTACTTACCTACGTAGAAACTATTTAATAATAATAATGTGTGGTATTACGCTCATAAACACGTGCGATATCCAGCCAACTGATAACCAGACGTTTGCCACTTCGACGCCTTTTATAGTTTAACACGTACATAATTATTAATCGCTTCATTGGTATAGAAACTCATCTTGGATTGAACCAACTGTCGAAAAAATATTTTTTTGGTACCTTTTTTCTTTTTTATCCATTGTATACTTCCATCAAATAGCGACATCATTTTCACTGCTGAAGACGGGACTATGAATAAGTTTATCGATAAATACCGACAAACCGCGTCCAGACTACGTGTACAGATGTCGTCTTTGCTATGTAACAATAAATACTTTCGCACGACCTATAAAACTATGCATAGTAACTTAACGAATCTAAGCATACAGATGTTAAAGGAAATCAAATGCATTCAGAAATCCTGAAAACCATTCCGTAGCAAATGAGTGACATAATAATTCTTAGAAATAGCATTACTAATTTTATTTGCACATAATAAACATACCTACCGTGTAAATATTATCAGTATTCATAATAATATATGTATATTCAGTATACATGTGTTGTGTACTGAACACAACGTGTGTTGTATCATTTTTGATGTTTGTAGAGATTGCAAATAATTTCATTCAATTTTTTAAATCGCTCCTACATACATGCATTGCGTCATAAACCAATGGATTTTAATCTAATATATAAAAATCAATGCCACTTTTCGTTGTAATTCCATAACTCGAGAACGGCTGAACCGATTTCGATAATTCTTTTTTTATTATATTCCTTGAAGTACGAGGATGGTTCTTATGTAGAGAAAACGTTAATATGTACCACGGGCGAAGCCGGGGCGGACCGCTAGTTGTTTATATACTAGATATGTATTTAATAATTTATTTTATTTTTTCAATGAAATTATGCTTTCTATAATAAACATTTTTTGTATGAAAAACTAAAGAGATAATAAATTACTTACTAAAAATTAATAAGGAACAACTATAAATAATAATGTTTTCTTTCGACTATTATAATAATAGTGACTATTATATATTGTGACTATTATAATATATATTATATATATATAGTGACTATTATAATAATAAAAACACCACAAAACGGTGATACCATGATGTTAGTAACACTCGGACAGGATACAATTTTTACTATTTATAGTGAAGTTCAATGACCCGAAGTTATAAATGTCACCAAATACTTAAGACGCGACGAAGTCTGTGAATTTTTATTGGAGCTGTCAGCTGATATCCAGCCCTTTATAATCCATACTAATATTATAAATGCGAATTTGCATGAAATTTGGTATAGAGATATTTTGATACCCGAGAAAGGACATAGGCACTATTTACCCTGGGAAATAGGATAGGTTTTATCCCAGAAATCCCACGGGAACGGGAAAAATGCGGATTTCTCATTGACTGCGCGAGCGAAGCTGCGGGTGAAAGCTAGTTATTATTAAAACTTACTAAAGAATTACCGTACAAAATGTACAATTACCTTATAATTACAATTTCTTATGTTTTTAACTGCAAATATTTTGAGAATGAATCAATATTTTTTAACTGTATGATAGAGAATTTCGAAGTACATAATTGATATCCATATGACATGATTAAATTCTGAAAATAAATATAATACCTAATTGAAAATGGAAACAGAATTAAAAATAAAATATCCGTTTTCATTGAATAAATAATTAACTAAACCCGCAGACGGGACGAGACCTTTTCGTGACCCTTTTTGACTGAAACCTATACAGGATTTTGGGTTCAAACTAAATCCAGAATTTTCGAGAACTTTTCTAACAATGCTCAAAATATTTTACCTATTTGCCTATACACATTTAAAACCAAATATGTAATATCGTATTTCATAATAATAAATTATAGTAAATTATATTTTGTGCCCTTCTAGCAAGTCGATTCTTCTATGTTTTTGAATTTTAGTATATCTAAGTAATCTTGTTGAATTTAAAGACAAAGATATTATTTGCTTATCTGTAATCATAATAATTGCGATGTGATTGTCGATGGGACGTCAAAAAAATAAATCGCGTTTAAACCAGTTAATTTTATAATTGTGCAAGCTTAATAAAAGCTTAGGGTCATATAACTCTCGCACTAGTTTAATGTTAATGTACTCTTATTATTGTGTATGTGTTTGTATGTATATTGTATAATATATGTGTGTGTATTTTCACACGGAAGCACATAATACAGCAATTACCTACGAGTGATCTTGCTACATGGTATTGCATATTGCCCGCTGATTGTCATTTATTATTTATTTCATAAATATGTCATTGTTTATACACAATAGACTTAGATTACAAAATAAAAGACAGATGGAGCGTTGCCGAACTAAACCCAATGATTTATCGTCATTTTCAATAAAGCTATGTGTGCTGTCATTTCGCCATTGCACTGTACGTACACGGTGCTTCTGTGTGCGAGTAATGTTACCAGATATTGAAAAATTTCCCAAATTTTTGCCCGACTACGGAAAAAAGAGGGTTATGTTATGTTTTTCGAGTTTATATATGTATGTATAATATTTCTTTGACACGTCCTGCAGTATAAACCGTTGGACCGATTTTGAGTTGTGATTTGTGAGGTTTTATTGCAATCATCTGAATTATTATGTAAGCGGCGGTAGTGACGTAGGCTATATACATAAATTAGCAGTCAAGTTTTAATTTTTATTTAATATATAAAATAATTTCGGGTTAATGATATTTTTTTATAATATTGTAAAAATTATTTTATTACATAAAGTACCTGCCTACTAAATTTATGGACAAAATAATTGTATTCAATTTTTAATTAAATAAATTACATAAAAAAAGTTTCAATATTAACTATAATAATTATATTATTTTTTATTTTTCAAAATATATGAATGCGAATAGCGGTTTTTTTTTAGTCGAGAAAACGGGACATTTTATTTTCATCATATCCATCATGGAGTTCACATAAATTAAATCACTAGCGAAAACGACTATGACGTTTTTAAGCTTTATAAAAGTTACAAAATAATGTATTATGCTTATTAAAATAATCTAATAATGATCATGAACCTTTGGTGCACTATACAAATAATCACATTCACGATTGAAAAATCCAACAGCATTACCCTGGAGATCTTTTAACCATTTCACCGTTTTACCCATAAAAATGGCAAATTCATTTTCAAAATACTGGCAACATACGTTGAAGTTTTGTATTCCTTCATATCTGTAAAGTTATGATTCGTATTATAGGAATAAATCAGCCAAATAATCTACAGAAAACCTGTGAAACGATGTTTTATCTTTTTTTTTTGTTTTCGGGAACAAATTTTACAGCGTTTTATTATCCCATACAGCATTTTTTTACTAAAATTGCAAACCCTTTTTGACGTATTGCATGACACTATATGCGCTATAGCACTGGTGCAGCGACGTATTTGCTTTTGATTTCGTATTTTCTTTGACAAGGGCGACGGGCGGTTGTCATGCTCCATCTGTACTTTATTTTGTAATCTAAGACAATAGATTTGTTTTCTTGAGCTAGGTTATTTATTTATTTCATTTTAATTCAGATTATACAATACATCCATATTATTCTAAGTACTGAACTTAAAACAGTGTTTAAGTATGAATATTAATACACAAGATAAGTGAATTAATCCATACTAATATTATAAATGCGAAAGTTACTCTGTCTGTCTGTTACTTAATCACGCCTAAACTACTGAACCAATTTGCATGAAATTTGATATGGAGATATTTTGATACCCGAGAAAGGACATAGGATAGGTTTTATCCCGGAAATCCCACGGGAACGGGAACTATGCGGGTTTTACTTTGACTGCGCAGGCGATGCCGCGGGAAGAAAGCTAGTTCTGTTATAAAAATTACAGATTCAATTCTCTTATAACATTAATTTACAATATCGTTATGTATTTTGTTATTATAATATTATTTTTATACCTATAGTGACGTAACAACGGTTATGTATTTAATAGGGATGTAACGATACATGATTTTGCCGATACGATACGATACCGATATTTGTAGTAATGTATCGGCGATACCGATATCGATACCGATATCGATGGCTTGAGAGAAATATAAATAGTGAATTATGCATAAAAAGTTACCAACATTTAACAGAGACTCAACTGTTAATCGTATTCTTTTAAATAAAAATGCCAAATCAAAAAACAACAAAACCATTAATTTTAGTATTATTATTTTACAAAGTCAGTTAAACTTTAAGTAATACACATACAATCAGTACCTTATAAAAGTTTACTATTGGTAGAGTTTTTTCAGGAAACAAAGTGCGCACGCGCGGGCGGCCTCCCGCATCGTTCATTGGGCGCGGTTTTTTGGATTGTTTGATATCGGTATCGGTTGTTTTATTATCGGCGATACCGATATATCGGCTTGCCGATTAATCGGCCGATATATCGGTATCGGTATCGGTATCGTTACATCCCTAGTATTTAATCTAGATTATAAATGAAATCCAAATTAATTCAGCTATCTCGATGTGGAAGTTACAAATATTCAAACAAAATTGGCACAATCGTAACATCTCATTTTGTTTGCAAATTCTAGATTTTTAGCTGCAACGTTTTTTAAAGAAAATTAATTATTGTTAGAGAGAGAACTATATAATTACTAGCTTTCCACCCGCGGCTTCGTCCGCGCAGTCAAAGAAAAACCCGCATAGGTCCCGTTCCCGTGGGATTTCCGGGATAAAACCTATCCTATGTCCCGGGGTAAAAAGTAGCCTATGTCCTTTCTCGGGTATCAAAATATCTCTATACCAAATTTCATGCAAATTGGTTCAGTAGTTAAGGCGTGATTGAGTAACAGACAGACTAGAGTTACTTTCGCATTTATAATATTAGTATGGATGATAGAATTTATATACCATAATACAAGATGACGATTAGTCATGGATGTACCTACATCTAAATAAACATATTACATATAGGTGAGGTGTTCATAGGGTACAAGTTTATGAGGTACTTATAGATATACTTACCTATAAGTGGCTTATAGTTATCTAAAACTAATCTGTAGTATTGGTCCCAAGGTCAAATGTAGGTACTATTTATAATTCTCAAATAAACAATAACCTCACTTTCTTAATCTAAAACGTATTTCTGCCGTCAATTTGTAAACATTTCAAACTGTGTTTCAAACGCTCCATATACATGGTGTTCAAATCGGTATGTTAATTAGCGTGATCCAAATTACGTAAGCTGTCACTTGTCAGACAGGTTGATTAGCATTATAGTGGACACTTTGCATGCATTATGTTTCGTTATGCCATCGAATATGAGTGTTATGTATTTGATTTAAATTTTTGCTGTTTGGAACTAGTTTCAACCAAAGATAGATTAATAAATGGTTATAGCATTGTTTTTAAGTTTAAAATAGTAATTAAATCACTAAATAGTATAAAACAAAGTAGCTTTCTCTGTCCCTTTGTCCCATTGTATGCTTAAATTAGGCTTAAATCTTTAAAACTACGGAACGGATTTTGGTGCGGTTTTTTAAATAAATAGATATATTCAAAAGGAAGGTTTTAGAATACAATTGACAAAGCGACGAAGCCGCGGGCGGTAAGCTTGTATAACATAAAATATTGTATGTTACACGTAGTTTCTATTCGATCACGCGATCTAACTTCGGGCAAAAAATTAAAATATCTGTATACATATTATTATTATCTTTAAGTAGACGATGACCATTTTTATTAATCCTACATAAAATATCTAACAATTAATAAGGATTAAGGAATAAGAAATCTTTGGTTTAAACAATTGTTCAGCGGTGCTTCTTGGAATTAAGATAACAAGTAAGCCTTTTGAATTAATGCTTCAATATTTTAATAAACACCGTTTTTATTTAATAAGATTTACGGAAAAAACTTCTTTTTCGTAGCAAAATGTTCTTTATAATATCTATCTAGTTGTATAAAATTGTTTATCAGTTGTTATTTTGGTGTTATTTAGTATGGTGTTATTTTCACTTCAAAGAGTGAGGACATAATCCTTCCACAAACTCAAAATACAATCTCAAACATAGTTTATCCATTAAACTTCTTCAAAAAGCACCTTTGCATCTTCATGAGATAAATCATTATTTACCACTAGCGGTCCGCCCCGACTTCGCCCGTGGTACATATTTACGTTTTCTGTACATAAAAACTAACCTCGTACTTCAAGGAATTTATTAAAAAAGAATTATCGAAATCGGTTCAGCCGTTCACACGTGATGCGGTGACAACGCGAAACGGGTTTCATTTTTATATGTATAGATTTACCTCTAGTACTTTCAGTAAATTATTCCTTTTCTACTCGAGATTTATCTCCGATTTAGCACGTCTATTATGGCTAGAGTCTAGATTTGCAACAATACGAAATAGTTTGAGCGTGTGCTTGATGCTCCAGATATTTTTATAACAATAGGTAGCTAAAATTCAGCCAATCTCTATCAAAAGGAGTGAAATCTCCATTGTATTTAATGTTTTATGATTTCGATTGTAGTACATACATTGTTGGATTTATTATGTATTTGTTACAAACGTTTTTATTATATAATTTACGTAGTCGTAAGTAGATGTTTAGTGTGTTTGTTTGAGGAAAATCTACGAAGGCAATCCAATATTCAATTAAAATTGATACAAAAAGGCACGCATAATAATTGCGGCATTAAATATCAATGTTTTGAATCAAATCATATTTTACTTTCAGTAAAATATTACGATAGGTAAATGATTTTTATATTAGGTATCTCGAAATTGTTTACTTTAATATGATTTTATTGTTTTTGTTTGTTTGGTGGGTATCTAACCATCTGATCAAGCTTTACTAGGAACGTTTAACGACTCTTGTCTTATAACTATGAGATAAATACCATGTACTTACCCATCAATATTTTGACCGCTCCATTTGCTTAACCAGCAAAACTTTCAGTCTAAACTCTTTGTATCTCCATCAATACGAGTCTACAGAAATATCAATTTTCCAGCTACAGCGTTGTTTCCAAATAAAACGTGACTCTGGGCAAAACATTCGGCCATTTTGAGAAGAACAATGCGCTTTTAAAAAGGAAGCTTCCGCTTCTAGGCGTTAAATAGTTAGAATTCTTGATAAAAAAAACAATAATAAATATTTTATGTCATATATGAAAATGAAATACATCACTAGGTAAAGATCTTTATAACTACGCAACGGATTTTGATGCGTTTTTTTAAATAGATAGAGTGATTCAAGAGGAAGGTTTTAGTACATAATATATAATTTATTAGGTTTTAGAGAACGCGGGCGAAGCCGCGAGCGGAATGCTAGTACTCTATAAATACTATAGCCATCTTGTTACAAATAATAAGTAATATCTTCGGATACTTTTATTTTGGACATGGTAAGTATAGGTACCTGGCTTGCTCCAGTCTCTTTTTTTATTAAAATATACATGTAGGTATCTATTTGTTTCGAGTATTGCACGATTCTTGGGTTTTCACAGGAAATTAAAATTTTCTTTTTAACACCGCGGAAACCTTAATTGAAATTTATAGTACATTTCGGTTGTCCTGGGTAAAAATGCGCCTTCATTTTGGCAGGATTAGAGGGATTCCAACTAAGACTCAGGGAAGTAATTAAATAAGGTATGAGTTTCGCGATTTCATTAATCTAATAAGGATTTAGCTAGAGATGTACAAAGCTGTTTGTATTCTATAAAATTTTATTTATTTTTAATGTTAAAATCTAGGTAGAAAATAGGTATTTTATTCTTAACAAAATTTGCGTAAATTAAAAAAGTGCTAAAGCCTTCCTTACAATCGAAATAATAAGCAATAATAATATTAAAATGGAAAAGTTAGTTTCCATAATTTGTCTTGTGGAAAAGTCATTCAAATAGCAGAGTTAAAGACTCCCAAGTTGCATAAAAATAATGTTAAAGTAAAATTATATTTATTACTGTAAAATAAGACTACAAATTACATTCGCCTGAAATCTCTCAGGCATATTTTTATCTCGAGAATTCCAGTAAGATTATGGAATATTCGTATATTGAAGCATCGTTAGGTTACCAAGTATACTCGAGGCGAACCCAACTGTATACAGGGTGATTATTTCTGGAAAATCGTAACTACCTCCCATTAAATTTCGTCGGATAAAGCAGGTGGAGTTTAAATATTAGATATTAAAATATGCATGGATATTGGAAATGAAACAAGAGGACAGGAAGCAAAAACACGAAACACAAACATATAGATATTTAAATAAATTGTTAGAGTTGTAGGCTAAATCACAGGGCTAAATAGGTAGATACATATATGTAGTATATAGTAGACTTCCTTGATAAACATCATGCGGACGTGGTATAAATAAAATAGAAAATAACATAATGTAAACACATTATTTAGGGTAAATGATTTTTATGCGATAATGAGAAAAAAGACGTGTGGCACTCGGGGACAGCCGCGGTAAAGCTATTGCTTAGCATGCCTTCAAGCCACACCTCCGTGCCCATCGGAGAGGGGAGCGTGAGGTTGTTCGTTACGCAATTTCTGGATTCGGTCCCCGCGCTCAAGGCCCGCGATAGAAGCTATGCAATAGCTTAAAAGATTTTTTTAGCATCATCATCATCAGCCCATATACGTTCCCACTGCTGGGACACGGGCCTCCTATGAGGGTACAGGCCATAATCCACCACGCTGGCCAAGTGCGGGTTGGCGGATGACACATGTCGTCGAACTTTTTAATTCTTCGACATGTCGGTTTCCTCACGATGTTTTCCTTCACCGTTCGAGCAGTGGTGATGTTACAACAAGGGGCTTCTTTCCAAACTCCCGTCATATGGGCTACCGCAGAGGTTTTGCAATTGGGCAGCTAGTTTTCTTAAGGCACGTAGCATCAAAGTCGTTGTCGATGGATATTGCTCCAAACCCATGCCTATTAATGCTGGTGTCCCGCAAGGTAGTGTAATATCGCCTACGTTGTTTCTTCTGCATTTCAATGATATGTTGCAAATACGCAGCGTTCATTGTTATGCGGATGACAGCACTGTTGATGCCTATTACACTGGCCAAGCAAAAACCTCCCAGGAACAAACTAACCTGTATCGAAACAACCTTGTGTCTAATATTGAGAACACCCTCGAGAAAATCTCGACATGGGGCCAATCAAACTTAGTTGTTTTCAATCCGACCAAGACACAGGTATGCGCGTTTACCGCCAAGAAAAGTCCGTTTGCCGTTTCCATTCGGTTTCAGAACACTCCCCTAACTGTCAAACCTAGCGTCGGAATTCTTGGGGTCGAAATTACGTCCGATGTCCAGTTTCGCGGTTTCTTGGAGGACAAAGCTAAAGTAGCTTCGAAAAAACTCGGGGTGCTCGCCAGGGCGAGACGGTATTTCACGCCTGCTCATCGTCTACAGCTATATAAGGCACAAGTCAGGCCCCATATGGAATACTGCTCTCACCTCTGGGCCGGAGCGCCCCAATACCAGCTCCTACCATTAGACCGCGTTCAGCGACGAGCCGTCCGAATCATTGACGATCCTGTGCTTACCGATTCGCTGGATCCACTCTCACTACGGAGAGACGTTGCGTCACTTTGCGTGTTCTACCGGATCTATAACGGGGTTTGTTCTGAGGAACTTTTTGATCTTATTCCGGCTGCCGAGTTCCACAACCGTACTTCTCGCCACAAATTAAAATTCCACCCTCACCACCTAGATGCATGGCGGTCCACCACAGTGCGCTTTTCTCGGCATTTTTTACCGAGAACAACGACCTTATGGAACGACTTACCTTCTTCTGTGTTCCCAAACGGATTTGACGGGGAAACCTTTAAGAAAAGGGCATATTCATATCTCAAAGGCCGGCAACACATTCGCGGTGACCCTAACATCGCGAATGCTTATGGGCGGCGGGCATCACTTTCCATCAGGTGACCCGCCTGCTCGTTTGCCCGCTTTAACGATAAAAAAAAAAAAAAAAAAAAAAAAAAAAACATGCGCAGATAAATTGAAAAATCAATTTATTTCCTGCGCGCTCGCCTGGTCTCGAACCACGGACTTGTCGATTCGAAGTCCGAGGTCTCACCACTGAGCCACCACTGCTCTTAAAAGATTTTTTTAGCATAGGTAAGTAAAAATTCAAATATTGTTTTAAAGGTTTTAAATTACATATTTTGATAATATCATTAGCAAACATTGAGTTTTTGAGTTAAGCTGTAGAAAAAAATGTATGTAGGTAATAGGTAATTGTAAAACTAACACTAGGATAAGATTTTACTATAATATGGACTATGTGGCCTGAAATAAATTAATTTTATTTATTTATTCAAATAAGTGTTTTTGTGTTTCTTTAAATGTAAATATTAAACATTGTTGTAGCAATACGATTTTAGTTTTATTTATTTTGTCGCTTTTTAAAAGTAGATATTCATTTAGATTCAAACTGTGGATGAACTTACGCATTAGAATCATTGCATAAATATATTTATTGTTTTCAAACAACATACTGTAGATATAGTAAGTAATGTGACGTCATCACTTTTATAGACGTGGCCGTCGCGTTGGAAGGATCAAGGAATGCTCATATCATAGAAAATTGTTCGAAGATTCGATTTAAATTCACTTTGAAATATGCGGACGTGGTATAAATAAAATAAAAATTGTTTTGAATATATTGGTTTCAAGTAAATAAAATATTGTGATGTTTAGTAAAATTGCTTTCTTTATCAGCATATCCTTATGTTTTTGAAATTATAATTTGTCTGCTGCTCTGTAATATTTTGTTTCATATTTGGTGGGGGTGTTTCAATATTCATTTGGCGCGGAGTAGAATTATTAACTAAAAAAACAACAACGAAGCAAATACGTAGCAATGTTGTAAAGCTCTCTGCTATTAGAAATTGTTGATTATCTTATAATGAAAAAAAAAATGTAAAGTAATGTCGCTAAAGTAAATTCCCTAGGGGATAAAGTTTCCCGGCGATAAAAAGTAGCTAATCAACTACACAAAAATCTACTATAACGACTGCCGTTGCGACGCGAAAGAAAGACGCATAACCACACTTTCATACTTTTATAAATAACTAGATTTCCACCCGCCACTTCGCCCACGTTTTCAAAGAAAAAAACCTCTTTATATGTTCTGTGGAAAAACCCGCATAGTTCCCGTTCCTGTGGGATTTCCGGGATAAAAAGTAGCCTATGTCTTATTTTGGGTCTTCAGCTACCTACATACCAAATTTCATTGAAATCGGTTCAGTAGTATTTTCATACACACAAACTTTCGCATTTATAATATTAGTAGGATAATATTAGTAAGAATTAAAAAATATTGTAGGTAGGGTATCCTGTGCCTATGATCACAAGATTATACGTGAAGGATGCGGATATGGGTTAAGGGTGCTCCTGCGACTTGCATGTGTTCCTTACTCTGTCAAGTGCATGTCTAGGATATATGTACCTAGATGGCTAGATTATTGTAGATAAATAAAGGACTTCTTACACAGAGTAGTCCTAAAGAAGTAAAGATTGTAGACCTATTCTGTAAGGTATTTAACCTTTCCTTCCGTGGTTGTCTGGTAGAGATCACTACACAGTGATAAGTATCATATGTTTTTTGAATGTTATTTTCATGTACAAAAAGTAAAAGCTTTGACACGTAAGAATAAAGTGGTTTTCTACCGATGATTTTCTTTCAATGAAAACTTAGGGTACCTAAAGAATAGGTAGCCTAAGTTAGGTCGCCTAGGTACTTATTTTATAACAACGTTTCCATCTCACATGTCATTAAATTTATTCTGTATGAATACATATATAAAGATATCTCTCGTGTTATCGAAAACAAAAGATCATTAAACTTATGATTAGATTTTATGAGAAGTTCGTAAACATATCCATTAGCAAGCTTTGCCTAATAATCATCGAAGTATATAATAGTCTTCAGAAACACTATGGGTCAGAAATAATTAATTTCTCATACACAAAGGCATAATAAATGAAGACAATGAGAATGTGCCTTACACGTACGTTTCTTTGAGTTATAAGCTTTGTGAGTTGTAAGGTCAGCAATGAGTGCATAGAAATATAAATTATCGTAACGTTTTCTCTCAAGTTTAATAACGTAACGATTTATTAGATTATTGCCTTTAACCTGCAGTGTGTATTGACTATTGACACAATAAAATGTGTTGTAGTGCAAAATACGTCTTATTTCAAAAACATGAGTTAATTTTTTATCAAAAATCAGCCAGCAATCCTTATATCCAGTAAGATTATTTAAAAACTTATACAGTCATTTGTTATTTTTTGAATAAAAAAATTGCAATAAAATGATTTTGCTGTCGCTACAAGACTTGCACGTGTAGGTCGCTCTCACGAGTCCACAAACGCATCATTATAAAAGTTATAATAAATATTTTCTGCTCCAATTAAAATTTTTTCTTGGTAATGTTGTACATTTCAAGTGCCTGGATTCTTTTGCATGAAATCTTGTCTATTGCTCCGTTGTAGGTAAATGTAAAAAAAAGATTATCACATTTTTCGGATATTTGTAAAAGAAAAAAATTTTATATAGGAAATTATTTATTCTCAAATTTCTTTCAAGAATCCGATCTTTCATTCTCATTCATTATCATTAGCCTTTTCAAGGTCTTTTTTTCACTTGGTAGTTATACATTTTAATAATTTTCATAAAAAAGTATCACATAAAATTGATAAACAACGCCCTTGGCGCGGTTGAAACCTCGTCAGTGACAAATCAATTGACGCGAATAACAACAGGGAAATCCGTTCAGACCCCTCGAAAGGGGAATTCATTTGATATTTGCTCCCCGAAGATATCAATTATATAATTGTTATTATTTGATGAAAAAATTGATTTAACCGCGGCTTTGCGAGATTTCAGGGGAAATTTTTATGGACTGTCATTATTTAAAATTTCACTAATTTGTTTGTATCGCGGTTTGTCTCGCATGGTGGGTAAAATTAAATAAACTATCTCTATTACAAATTTTTAATGAGATTTGATCAGCCGTTTTTGTCATCATAAAGACGTTTATTTTATCTTAATACCTACTTAGTTAGGTACTTCATCTTGCGACTTCTCTGTCATAGCACAAGAATTATACTTATTTTATTTATTAATTTACACAGACGAAAAATATTTTGCACTAAAAATAGTACATCAATTTCTAATAAGAACTACGGAATTTTTATCTTTTCAAAAACACAATCAAACTGATTCAGCTAGTATAGTACCTGCAAAAACATATTATTTCATTAACAATCACAACATACAATAGTTAACTACACTGCTCCCACTTCCTGCCTCTCCTGGTAACCTTCAAATAGTAAACAATGTAAAGTAGTATGACCTAGACCTTTTATTTGCATACTAAAAGGTATGGATGACCTAGGTTAGGCTTCTGTGTTATGGAATTTAGAAATAAAGAGGTTTCTAACGATCAGAAGTGAATTTTGAAGGAAAAAAATTACTAAGATCAATTAATTCATGTAGGATTGTACTGTATGCTATGTTTAATTCTTTTATTCGTGTGTATTTGTTATTCGAGATTTATAAATAATGGATCTATGACAATGGATAAAATGTACGAGCTCACAAAATTTAGTAAAATTCGTTTTGTATTTTTTCAGAGAAAGAGTAACAAACATCCATCCTTACACACACACGTTTAAAATAGCTAGGATTGATTTACATTATAATTACTTATATGCTAATTAATAAATATCATCATATGAAGGTATGCGAAGTCATGACGTTAATGAAAAAGGTGATTTTACGACACTAATCACATTACGACGCAAACCTAATTGAATTTGTCATAATCAAATTTGCGGCCAAATTACGGTGTAATTCATACTTATATTTAGATAATATCTTTAGTATGGCTTTTCGCTTTTTCTTTATTGTGTTAGGAAATTAAATGTATCATGCAAAAGGTATGAAAAGTGCTTTTTTAAGAACAAGTGTTTTTTTACTATAATAAATTAGATCCATAAAAATAGCCAGTAAAATAAATATGAATGTGGAATAATGCGCTTCATTAATGCTTTTCTTCACAAAATGTTAATTTCAGGAACTACTGATCCCATTTGAAAAATTCTTTCGGTGTTAGATAGCCCATTTATCGGAAAAGGCTATAGGCTATATATCATCACGTTAAGAACAACAGAAGCGGAGCCACGCGTGACGCGGGTGAAACCGCGGGGCACAGCTAGTACAAACTAAATAAGATACATAGTGAAAACTCGCATGCATCAGTTAGATAAGTGCAACAAAGTTCATCAAGGCTGTAAATCATTGAACAGAAAACTAACTGTACTGTGGGAACGACATAACCTATATCTGTCACGACCATAAAAACGAGAATAAATGAAATCTGTTCGTATTGTAAATCGTCAAAACCCACGCGGCGTGGGCGCCGCTAATTTGACGTTTCGAAATAAGCCCTTTTACGATTAGAAAACCGAAATAGTACTTCTTAAAACAACACAAACAAACAGCTCCGAAGTGAGTTGCGAAAGGAGATGGAGATATGATTTGTAATGTGTTAGATAAGGATGGAATGAGTGAGACTAACTTCAGTGTAGAAGTGTGCAATAATTGTAGGCAATTAAGTTGCATTATTATACCCACATAAATCTTTGAATAATTAACTAATTTGGTAATTGGGTATATGGATACTATGGTGGAACCATTCTCGATTTAAAGTTATGGATGATGTTGCAAACCATTGCAAAATCATATCTTATTTATAAATCGAAATGATTTTATCTTTATAATTTGAAACTAATATTAATGTTTTATGATATAAAATCGACAGTCTTGTAAAATAAATACTCATAGTTAAACACCGACTCATGTTATATTGTGGCCTTATGGTGGCTCATAATATATCCAAGACATTACAACTAAAACATTGTATAAAATTTAGATACTGACTTTGTGCAATATTTCTCTATACTTATTAAACACACGTATCTTTAAACTTTGATAATACAAACTTTTAAACACTGAAAGTTCGATACCTTAGTTGCGCTAACTCCTTAATTAAGCCTGGATAAAATTACTAAAGTTCGATGACTCATACAAACACACAACATTATTGATTTATTGAGTGTTCGTGGAAGGAATCTCTTACTGACTGTGCAATGGATAACTTTTAAACTTTATGGGAATTACGTGTTTAGTCTGTAAATTATTATTGACTGCGCTAAAAAGTAAAAACTGAGGAGGGTGTAATACCAATGTATTTATTTTCGTTTGTACTTTGTGTGTTTATATTATGGTCTCTTCTTAAGTGGCAAGAACTATCTAATTTTATTCGATTGAGTGGACATGCTTGATTTTAAAAATGATTCACGAAATATATGCAATTGTAAATGCCTGAAAAAACTATGTTTATGAATGAATTTATAATTATATATAGATAAGTAATACTTGTACATACAATAATAATAAATCAGTTCATTAGAAAATAATTATGCACTATAAAAATATAAGGCACTGTAATTACTAATTATTATATTGCCACCCATCCTTGATAAGTGTACAAAGTTTGAATTAAATTGTCCATTTAGTCTAAATGAATCCGATACATACATACAGGTGAAGCTAAAGAAAGCATGTAAAATGTGGGTGATGAAGTGATGAATATCATGCACAGTGGGTAAGCACGTATTCACTCGGCTTTACAGTTAACAGGAATGGGGTTTGATTCAAAATAAAACAAGGCTTAAAATATTCGATTACCTTTTACTGCGCAGTTTTATTTGTATATATAGGTATTAAGTACGTTTATAATGACTTCTGGTTAATTCTCAACTTTATTTTTGGGATATTAAATAAATGTCTTATTACTTCACTACATAGTGTTAAACAAATCGCTGTCGCTGCCTAACCGTCCCTATGTCCTTCAATATTTTCAATGAATTATGAATCGTAAAAATATATTAACCCTTAAATTGTCACCCCTAGATAACTTGTGTTTATAATGTCCAAATTTGGAGGATGTATTGGAATTAGGATAGAAAAGAGGAAAATGAAAAAAAAAAACAAAAATTTCAATTTTTTCTATTGTTTTCACTATGTCACATAATACGGACATTGCCAATTATATGTACATGTTCGAACCGTTACATATAACGGACATTGCACATTATTCCTGCAACCGTGGTACATGAATACAATGTACTTTTTCAGCTCTGTAATTCAAAATTATTATCAAATTATAATTATGGACGATCTAGAATATACTTTTCAAACATCTGTATTAAAATGTTGGTTAAAACTTTAACGATATCGTTAAAAATAATGGATTTTAAAAAACGACACTACTAAAAATCACAGCGTAAGAATATGCTAAGAATTGGAATAGAAATAGTATTACATAGCCTGAGAACTTATCTAATACACCAAGAAAGTCCTCTTCCCATTTCTTATATCGTACAGATTGAAATGTGTTTGCTTCATCGTATGCAAAGAAGTCGTATACCATGCCTGAAGTACCAAAACGAACAAAATCGCTTTTTTTTGATTCTTTGGCATATTATATTATATCCATTTTCTGCCAGTTTTTTAATTTGTAAGGTATTATTATTTAAATTTTCAAACTATTGAATGATGATGTGGCTGAAGAACTACTGAGAAGTAGGGAAGATTCATCTCGCACCTCATGTAATGGCTGTAATTCTGCAACAATAATATTTTGTTGATGGTAAAATTTCTGACTTTTTGGGTCTTCATTGTGTCTCAAATCAATATGTCGTATAATTCCGAAGGTATGGTGCTGGGGGTAAATGATTGACACTATAATTATCATAGTGAAATCACTCCTGTAGGTCTACATTTCCTTCGAAATCGACATCTCAACTCAACACCAGACTCTTCAGCTTCCGCCAGAGGTAGCGAGGGAATTTTTTATTGATTGCCAAGTCATGCTCCTGTAAAATATAATAAAAATAGAGAAAAATATATCAAAATGATTCCGTTGAAAATGGAGGGCCTTATTGGCAACGTCCGTTACATAGGACACGTGAAGAATACCCTAGTATATACTCCAAGTTGTCAACGTCCGTTTTATGGGACATCGTATATAAACTAATATTTGTATACCAAATATTGTAAAATATGTAAAAATTATGTCAAAATACTATACTTACAATCGTATTCTAACTAATAATATAACATTATAAGCAAAATAGCCAAAATACTTACAGTTATTATCAATTTTATCAGAAGAGTCAAGAGATCCGTTTTTTGCAATTTTCAAATGGTCACCATTCGCGACTGTACATGGCTTTGGTAAAAAAACCTGCATGTACGCAAAGGACATAGCTAGTCCCTTCCCAATATACCGATTAGCGAAGCTTAGGTCTGCCATAACAGCGCCAGCATGTGTGTAAATACTATGTCCTTTAAAACGGACGAAATCAATTTAAGGGTTAAATTTGTTCACTTAGATAAAATTTGTTGGAATGTTTACCGTGATAACTTCAAGCGCGCAAGCAAAACTGGGTGAAGAAAGCTTATCAGGAAATTCTCGTTATAAAATAAATGTCGTCTCAAAGAAGGGCTTAAAAATCCAATAAAGTTGTCACAGGCCTTTATTGGGAACGTTTCGCAGTCATTTGACTTTAAAATCATAAAATATCCGGGCCTATGGAAAATCTAGGCAATAAGGCTATATTGCTTGCTTTTTCATGTAGTTTCCCTTATATTATTGTTGAGTTTATTCTGACCAATTTTAACTTAAGGCTCATGATAATTATTATAATAGAGTCTGTTAACAATTATAGCTGTTCTTACCATTGATGCCGATTTGATTATCATGGCGACTGATTGTTCTTTAAAAAGTCTACAACTATTAAAAAAAAACATTTAAATCTAATAAATTGTTACTTTAAAATTCCGAATATCCATTTCGTTCTGATACAAATGCCTTGAAATCAATACAGGATTTAGTAAATTATTCATTCCCAGTGTCTACTGCCGATTACGAATGAATATAAAATTAAATATACAATAACGGATATCTATTCAGCGAAGCGTGTTCCGGTGACAGATGAAATGGCTTTTGATTGAAATAATGTAAAATAAGCGCAATTTTAATGTTATATTGCTCTTCGCAAGCAACAATTTTATAAGAAAGAATGTTATTTATGTCAGTTATTTAGTATTTAGGTCAGAATTACATATTAGAAACTTGCTTCTTTATGTCAGGAATATGTACGATGTCTTTTAGTCAAGAAGTAAAACATGAAGGCATAAATAACACAAACTTATTCACATCCTAATAGCGGTGGGCAAAACAGGAATATACAATATTATACAGGCTTTTTCACACTGTTTAACAAAACGGATACATTGAGCAACATATAGACAGACTTGTATATTCCACTCAAAATATTAGTGGCATCTTGCCCCAGTTTACAAAAGCACTTTAAAGTGAAGAATGTTAAATAATCTCATAAGTCACTTGAAGTAAATATCGTTAAAGCGACGTCGCTTTAAAGTGAACTAAAATTAGTCAAGACATCTCCTATTTTGAGGAGATGAAGATTTTCTAATTATGGCGACGGCTGCCGCTTCTCAAATTTCCTTAAATTCTTAACGCCGCCCTAAATTTCGACATTTTAACTGAATCCAAATTATCAGGTGGTGTTCCGTATTTTATGGTATGGAAGGCTGAAATTTGCTTGTAAATAAAATCCATTAGTGGAATTTTCCCCATGCTATACAATGGAAAATGGGACTTCAATCTTTATCTGTAAAGAATCGAATTCTTTTCAAAATACAGACTAGTATCTTTGTGAATATTAGCTAATATTATCAAATTGGAATCGTAGATTACCTGCTCTAATCACCATCACAAAGGCTCCCAATACATCTAAAATATTCCAGTACCAAACATTACCATCACCAAATCTACAAGCTTTACCACAGTAAAATATCATTAAGTATATCAAATTGTGCCCATTCCCACATTGAGGTCACTCCGTAACTCTTATTGTTCGAATTGCTACGTAATTGTTCACCTTCGAACTGCAATTATACGTGTAATTCAAGTTTTTAACTCATTATTTTGACACTTTATGTGTATTTTAGTTGATGTTACTAGCGGTACAGTGGTTAAAATCTCTGGTCATTATGTTAGAGGGAGTGAGTTCGATAGTGACTATAATGTTGATGGTACGTCTGAGATGTTTTTATTGCTTTCTATGAACGAAATAATATTTGCAATTGGATCATGGCTTTACTTTTTAAATGAATAAGTATGTAACATGTCAGTTCTTATGTGTAGAATCCATTGGGATAATTTCGATAAACATTGGTTGTTGGATTGATTTTGAAGTGATTAATCTATAAGTACATATAATAAATCTGTAGAAGGGTCAATTCTGTACATTGAAAATATTGAAAAAGTAACTAGCAGGGGGTGTTACTGGATCGATACCAAACCCAAATATGTGATTAAAAAAATTTTTGTCTGTCTGTCTGTCTGTCTGTCTGTCTGTCTGTCTGTATGTGAAGACATCACGTGAAAACTACCGGTTCGATTTCGATGAAACTTGGTATAATTATACCTTATTATCCTGGGCGTAAAATAGGATACTTTTTATCCTGGAAAAATACGTAGAAAAAAAATTAATCTCAATTTTTCAGTTATCCATAGACGTTGTTCTGTAGTAGGTACCGCGAACACACGTTGCGTATTATTATAGACCTAGCCGTATTTGGGTCCAATAAATATTTATAAGATGTCATTGTCCGAGTTACTCAAAATGGAGAAATAAACCATCCACGCAAAGACCGACAACCGCGCGGACGGAGTCGCGGGCGGAAGCTAGTTATTAAATAAGGTTAGTTATTTTATGAATAAAGTGTTTGAAATTTCAAGTAATTTATTTAAGTGAGTATATAATACATTCCAAACCCCAATTCATAAACCTTTATATTTATACACCCAATCAATATTCCTAATATATCAACCACTTCAAACATAGGTGAGTAACCTAAGACTATGCACTAAGTCCTTAAATATAACTGAGCCGGGCTGGAATGCTTATCCTGATCTTAAAATAGCATCAATCTTGGCCCAGCGATCGATAGGGTGCACGCGTGGTTGATTCAAATTTTATTTGTTTCGTGATGGTGTTATGATTAAGGTATGGGTCTTAAGTAAACTACTGCTTATAATATTATGTTATACTTTGGTAATAATAAGGATTATATTAATTTAAAGCTAATTGAATTAGTTAAAATAAATAAAAAGTAAACTGTACAATTTTTTACCTGAAAAGATATAGGTACCTACTATACTGTATATGTCTGACAAACTGCTTTCATGCTGTTCGTTATACCTTATTTCTTTGTAATATGACTATTTCAAATTTAATTACTCAATTGAATGTATACAGGGTGTCCCAGAAGTCGACGTCAAGCCGAAATTTTCTGAAAGGTAATGCCACACCAGTTAACAGAAAAATTGAAAAAAAATCTAAGTCATGTATTTTTGAAGTTATGGATTTTTTTATTTAATTCCAGAAAATGTACACCATGTGACAGTTTTTTCATTCCTGTTGCTACAAATATTTACTTTTTGCAAATTTTTTTTCTCTTACGTCATCCCGAATAGTGCTTTATGTAACCTGTGATCCTAAACCCTGTGCCGATCACTCCAACTTGTAGGAAAATGTTATTTTATACCGTACAAGTTTTCAAAATTAATTTTTCGCACTATTTCAACTGATCGTCCTGAAAAAAAAATGTACTACTCCAGTTTGGCAAGTAGCTTTAAAAGATAGCGCATTTAATAAGAATTCTAACGTGGTATAACACTTACTCCATTATATCTTAGATCGGCCATAAAATTTTTTTTGATAAACAAAGTCTGTTTACATTTTCTGGAATTAATTAAAAAAATCCATAACTTCAAAAATACATGACTTAGATTTTTTTTTCAATTTTTCTGATAACTGGTGTGGCATAACCTTTCAGAAAATTTCGACTTGACGTCGACTTCTGGGACACCCTGTATATCATCACTACATAGTATAAAACAAAGTCGCTTTCTCTGTCCCTATTTCCATATGTCCCAGCTTTGTATGCTTAAATCTTTAAAACTATGCAACGGATTTTGATGCGGTTTTTTTTAATAGACAGTGATTCAAGAAGAAGGTTTTAGTATATAATTTATTAGGTTTTAGACAAAGCGGGCGAAGCCGCGGGCGGTAAGCTAGTTACATTATATACGATTTATGATTATTTTTCCGTATGAATGCTCCTAAAGCTGCCGATAAAAAGTTGATTAGTGTTGTTGATAGCCGATATAATTGACACTTCATCAACATGCTACAACTTTCTACAAAAAAAGTAAATCCGTTAACAGGAATCGTATCAATACGCAATAAATCTCAAACATTATCATAATAAAAACGGTTTAAATGCGCAAGCGCACAATAGCGTGCACCAAGGTTTCCGCGCAGTTTTTGCGTCTAGACATTGAACTTTACCTTGTGTATCGATTGTTATTAGGATATTGAACTGTGTAAACCGACCTTTAATTGTTTAGTTAGATTTATTGAGAACTAGCTTTCCCCCCGCAGCTTCGCCCGCGCTGCAGTCAAAGAAAAACCCGCATAGTTCCCGTTCCCGTGGGATTTCCGGGATTGAGACATTTTCCCGGGATAAAAAGTAGCCTATGTCCTTACTCGGATATCAAAATATTTCCATACCAAATTTCATGAAAATTGGTTCTGTAGTTGAGGCGTGATTGAGTAACAGACAGACAGAGAGAGATAAGTAACTCTCTCTGTTTGTCTGTTATCACGCATTTATAATATTAAATTATTAAGTATGGAAAGTATGGATGTCTGCCCGCCTAACCCTTTCTTACTGTAAACTGTAAAGTTACATAGTACAACGTTACGTTACAAAATGTTATAATTAAGTTGCCAAAAGACGGGAATATTAAAATTCATAATGAGAACTGAGAACCTTCAGCAACGTATTATGAATGTGAAGCGAAGCGAAGCGAAAGCGGATCTATTATATAGCCAGTGCCCTTTACTATTTACAAACATAAATGTTAGTTTACACAACAAAAGAAAGGTCCGCCAGGCAGGCGGCACATTTATATGTATATGCCATTAAATACCAATCCTTTTGTTACGTTATTTTACGTATTTCCCTGTATTAGTAATTTTGAAGATATTTTAAGGAAGCCCTTAAACATTCCGTCGATGTTATTACCTAATTGATTTTCTTTTTCTTAGAATTTTCTTCCTTTTTTATAATTTGGGAGCAAATTGTTGACCCTAATAAGTATTCGAAGAAGACGGATTAAATACATAATTTGATAAATAGCGTTTCAATTCCGTTATATCGATAACTCTTTGAATGTACAACCATATTATTAAAATTAAACAGTAGCTTAAAATACCTTTCACGATGCTTTCAAGAAACGACTGTCAAGGGTCCTATTATTATCAAGAATAATCTATCTTCTTCTATGTATAATATAAAAATGAATCCCAAAATGTGTTGGTAAGCGCATAACTTGAGAACAGCTTAACCGATTTCGTTAATTCTTTTTTTATAATATTCCTTGAAGTTAGAGGATGGTTCTTATGTAGAGAAAACGTGAATAAATGAAATATAACGGGCGAAGCCGGGGCGGACCGCTAGTATACTATAATATTATTTCTGGCATAATAATTGTAACGTAGGCGCACAGAGAAAGCGTGTTGCTAGAAATAAAAAAATAAAAAAGCAAAAAATACTTAAACAACTCGTAAATGTATATAAAATAAATAAAATCATAAAATTAATTCAAACCACAACAAAATTGGAATAAATTTGTTCTTGAATAAATTTATTTGGGATTCGGCCTTATATTTTGGTTGGTATAAACACAATGGAGACTCTAGAGAATTGAGTTGCTCTCAAGTCAAGACTTCTTTGGAAATAAACTTGAGTTTACTTTAAAATGTATGCTAGTCGGGTCGTGTGGATTCACGCGCTTTAATCACCAGTATTTCTAAGCTAATAATGTAGCTAGATTTCCCCACTTAAAAAAAAGGTGCAAGAATATTTCGCACAAGTACTCACTTAGCCAACTAACGAATCCAATTACAATACCTATTATTTATTAAAGTTTAACTTCTGATTCTGTGCAGAAAGTGGGATTTATCACCAAGTAGCAATCTCTACTAGAAACAGTAATATTTAGATTTAGATAATATTTATATGCTGACTGTTTCTAATATTTCCCACGGGATATCTATCGACGCTTCAAGGAAAGAGGTTCCCGACGGATCCATGAATACACAAACAAAATTGTTTATGTTACTTAATGGATATGTTAGTAAATAATTCGGTTTTAGTACTGTTATTTTCTACTATTCATTGGTACATTTTGTCTATTCCCATAGGGGTGGAATATTTGCAACTATTGCACCTAGATTTCTAAATTTTTGTTTATCTTTCTTAGAATTCTCTAACATTACTACATGAATACATGAAGTGGTCAAGTGCAAAGCTAATCAATATCTATTATTATAAATGCTCAGTTAATCTGTTTGTTCGTGACTCTAAAGGCTTAATCTGCTGAACAGATTTCCTACTAATATTATAAATGCGAATGTTTGTGAGGATGGATGTGTGTGTATGTTTGTTACTCTTTTAAGCAAATACTACTGAACCGATTACTATGAAATTTAGCACACATATAGGGGGTAATCTTGATTAACACATAGGATAGGTTTTATCCCGGAAATCCCGTGGGAACGGAAACTATGCGATTTTTTCTTAAAAAAAAAACGCGGGCGAAGCCTTAGGTCTTATGAGTACTACAAATAAATATTTCTAATGAGTGTTATTTGTTCCAGAGCCATATCTTATAGTTATTAATTTATCATTATTAGTTATTACTTTTTGTAAGGCTATTTTACAGTTCTCACGAGTACCACAAATAAATATTCCTATCAATAATGAGTGTTAATTTGTTCCAGGCCGCGTCGGGGCCGCCGGTCGCTATGGCTGCCGGCGTCACAACACACCCCTGAGTACAAGGGTATGTATTATTTGTATTGACTAGTTATGTAACGCGGAAGTGCACCTGTTTAGTTCTTTTAGAATAAATACTTTTTACGGATTTTTTACGCGAATTACGTTTCTCACACTTTACAGGGGGATCACGAGGACACTTGCCGTGACCACGCCAATAATATAATAAATAAATCGCGTTAAAAATCCGTTGAAAATCTTTAATTTCTAAATATTAAAATCGAACATATTAGTCTTATCCTATTGTTTGTACCTTTCCTGTATTAGGTACATTTGGTTTCTAAACCAAATGTTTCACGATATGAAAAAACTTGTTCCTGTTTGCTGGCATAAATCACTACAATATGATATAGATTTGTTTAAAGGAAAGCCTTTTGTAGCAGAAGCAGATTCATTATACTAATAAAATCAAATCAAATTGGCATACGATCACGTCTATCGACTATCCTTCTCCATCAGCAGTGACTATTTTCTTTTTTCGTATTTTGTAGAGCGTGTTTTAGTAGTCGGGTTTTAGTTTTTTAAGCTTTACTTTTATTTGCGATCAAGCATCTTTATTTATTGGTAATTCACTAACATAGTAACTTCGCTTAGTTTCATACAAAGCATGTTTGAATAAATGAATGAATAAATTCATGAAAACATTGTACGAAATATCCAAGTATCCATATTTATTTATTTACAGTAGAACCGTATTTGGCGTAATTCGATGTGATTGTATTAACAAGAAAACGTTTTTCTCTCTTAATTTATTCAACGAAGATTTCTAGAGCGGGAGAAACTTGAGATAATTCAGTATCATTTGAATTTCATAGTGTAAGGCGGCGTTTACACAAGAATAATACTTTTTGTTTGTTTGTGTGTTACGCGAAAATGATTAAACTAGTTTTGGTATTTATTATTTTATTTATTTTACTCTTTAATACAACTAAACAGTCTTAAATAAATAAAAGCAAGGAACAATTTAGTGTATTTGGCTGCCTTATCACTTAGTAGTGATCTCTTAAAGGCAACCAGAGCACAAGGTAATCAGCTCAATTAAGTTTTTAACTTACTATAATTACTATAAACACTTACAGTGTATGAGCATGTTCATTTTATTCGTCTGTTTGTGTGAGCATTACTAGGAAATATAATTTTTTGTTTATTGTTAAATTATTTTCTATAGCAACAAAGTATATTTTATCATAGTAGTTTAGCTAAAATGAAACGCAATAAAATATACAACAGCGCCAAGTAAATTGAAATTAATATACAAAAGGCCTATGAATAAATTGATTTTAATTAAAATTTGCTTTTAGAGAAATAGTACATTTTCATTGTAAAGTGTTCGCTCATTTTCGATTATTTATTTGTGATTTATTGACATTTTATAACATTTCTAGAAGCGTTGGAAACCTTACGTTAGAATAGCGGATTTTATCTTATATATATAAAAATGAATCACAAAATGTGTTGGTAAGCGCATAACTCGAGAACGGCTGAACCGATTTCGATAATTCTTTTTATATTATATTAAATGAAGTACGAGGATGGTTCTTATGTAGAGAAAACGTAAACATGTACCACGGGCGAAGCCGGGGCGGACCGCTAGTTCCATAATATGTATTAATTACTTGAGAAGGTCTGATTAATTATTATACTACACAGATAGTCACTATAAAATTAATCAAAGAAACAGATTACCTACATACTACTGTATGGATATTTTTTCAATCGTAATATGCCCGATATTTCATATAGGTACTAATAAATCTTATTTAAATGTCATTAGGTTTTTTACTTTTTAGTTTTTAGTTTTTACACACTAGCCTCTCGAATCTTCGACTTTCCCAATTCAGAGGCCTTAACCACTGAGCCACAAAGAATATATTGCAAAGAAAATACATCGGTGTTACAATCTCGTATATAAATATTCGATGACGAACACTCGATACGGGAAATTGTCGATGACCTACATATAAAGCCTGCTTCATACATAAATATGCCTTATGGAATTATTAAAATGTTGGTGTTATTCTTCTGTTTATTAGTAGTGTTGACGAGTATGTTTCAGTGGACTATAGACTTTTTTTATTTTTCCTTTCTGTATTCATAAAAGGTACCTTAGAGCAGCTAAGGAAGTCGGTTAAAGAAGTTTACCTAGAAATTTCAGTTAATAATATAGAAATCGAGAGACAAAGAATATGTAACCTATTTTGCTCAGGCATATTCCTAAATAGCATTAAATGTATTCAAGTTTATACATTGCGTACAATAATTAAATTATTAAAACAACAAAATCTCTTTTAAATATTCGCATCGCATCGCAATCGAATTCGCATCGTGTCGCAGTCTGTTTGACACTACCTTAAGTTCCAATCAGCCGAGGTCGTCCGATCTAGGAATTTCGTTACATCTGTATCAACAACTTGCTATTGCAGATGTTGTATTGATATATATTAATTTATGTATTAAATCTAAATTCCTTTGTACATGACCCGGTTCGTTTGGTTGTAGAGGGTTTCATTTACTCGAAAAAATGAGGTTCTGTTTTTAAATGGTTATCGATTTATTTATTTTTGGATTGGATATTTGGTTTCAAGTAATTAAGTGTAGAGTTTCGTATATGAAGGGAAGTGAAGTGATATACAAGTAATAACAACCATGTTTATCGTACATAAAGAATTATGAATTACTAGCATTCCGACCGCGGCTTCGCCCGCGTTTTGAAAGAAAGACCCGCATAGTTCCCGTTGCTGTGGGATTTCCGGGATGAAACCCCAAAATAAATTTCATTGTAATCGGTTCAGTAGTATTTGCGTGAAAGAGTAACAAACACACACACACTCACACACACATCCTAAAACTTTCGCATTTATAATATTAGTCGGATATTATAATCATTCGTCAAGGACCAAGGTTCAGGGCGAATTTAAATTACATATCAACTAGCTTTGGCTTTTTTATCACTATTTATCGTAGGCTTGTAGCGTGTTGTTATTTATAGCTTTTAACCGTTTCCAATAAATTTACTATTCAACATAGGAATAATTTTCAATTCGAACGAGCAATTCCTGAGATTAGCGCGTTCAAACAAACAAAAAAACAAAGTTGGCAGCTGACAGCTCTATAATATCACCTATAAGTCCTACCACCTAGTCTAGATATTGCTGCTAAACTTAATCTAATAAAAGAACATTACATGTAGTCTTTCTTTTACGATCCTACTAAACACCTTAACCAAAAGCTCTCTCACTGCAAACAATTTAATTGGTCTCACTTTCCAGTTTCCATTTTCACCCAATTAGCGTACAAACAAAATCAATTCCAATAATTTTAAAACGATTATACAAGAACGTGACATCATTATAGCGAAATTGCTTTTAGTCTTTCAAAGGTGCTCAAGAAGCCCCATAAATACGGCTTTTTGTATTAAAAGCACATTTTGCAAGCCCGGGAACACCTGAGCTGGTGTACTTTTCGTAAGTACTTATATTGAGAATCTTAGTTCATGATTAAATGATGTTGTTCTCTAAAATTAAGTGCAGTGTATCTTGTCTTCTAATAAACAAAGTGGTGGTAATAAAGTGCTAAATTAAAAATCCTGTTAAACATCTGCCAAATTATTCAGGCTCATGTAAGTTAACGTCAATGCGTTGTTTGTAAAAATTCTTATCGTTTCTTTCAATAGGTAATAGATAACACTGGAAATCAATTTTAATAAGCAGATTTGAACATTAATTATTCAAAAAAATTCATTAATAAGGCAGATTTTTAAGAAATAGGTCGATATTGTTTAAGCCTTTTGGGTTATTATAAATATCTGTTGCAGGCTTATCTTCCATACCTAGAAACCTTATACAATATGGATATAGTCAGATGTTAACATTAGTCATTAATGCGTAATTATTCATTGTACTATAGGAGTAATTGCAATTATCTTATCGATATTGCGGTAGTATTATCTAAAGATAATCAAAATCACAATAAATGCGCATAACGTTAAATACTTAAATAACAGTAATGACATTCCGATGGACGTGTATGGGCAGACAATGTCGTTATACCTACTAGTATAGTTTTATAGTATCTGCGGTTATACATACTAGTGCTCAGCCATGAGATTTTTCGCGGCAAAAAACAGAACATGTAAAACAATATGTGATTGTTCAATGACGCATGGATGTTGGATAGTCGTTAAATGTCCAAATTTTTTACTATAGAAACTGTTTGAATCATCAAATGTTGTTCTGCTAGGAAACCCTTTCCACTTGGGGTATAAAAAATAGTTTACAACTTACCTTGACATGCAAAATCGTTTGATTACAAACGCTCTGACACGAAAATTCTTAAATAGATATTATAAATGTTATCAGCCCGGAGAATTTGCCTGACAATGTAAAAAGGCAATGTACAAATAATTCAGAGTATAATTTATGTTTGTACGTAATTTCAACATTATCCAATTATACGTTTTTTGGAAAGAGTTCATACATACAGCTTTACTCACAAACTTTCGCCATTATAATATAAGTATAGGATGTCACAATCGCGAACTCAATCGTGTGTGTGACATATCCAATTTCCATTTTACTCACAAATGTACCAATTTCCTCATATTTACGTACAAGAATTTTAAGAAACGTTTGTACTAGATGTTTTGAAAATAGATGATCCGCTTCCATAACTATAAAACGCATAATTATTATCTGTGGACCAGATAATTTTTTTACCGTTTTCGTTGGTGACCAAATGCTAAAGTGACGTGAAGATGCAACTTTAAAATAAAATTCAAGATAATTCTAGAGAATTCTAAATATACTAGGTGTGAAAATAACCAGTGAGGTAAAAGATATATTATAATATGTGATTAATGTACTCATTTAATTATGATACTATACACTGAAAAAACGTAACGGTTATAAATAAACAAGTTGCTGCTATTTACAACCGAGTAACTTGCTTCGGAGGGAGCCTGCAAAGTTTGTTGCTAAAATTATACAAGTCAACTTTGTTATCGTATGTTGGTAATATAAACCCAGTAAGGTGGTCAAAAAATACGTATTAAAGGTTTGTTGCTTTTAACCTATTCACTCAGTAAACTTAACTAACCTATTTACTATAGTGAATCGTGTTACTCTGTTAACAATAACCAACGTGCTCTGCTGTTTTTAGCAAAGTAATTCAGTGAGTTCAAATATTTTGCTTCGTAAAACTAGCTAAGTAACACGATAATGTTAATCATATTTATTGGGTAGGGACAGCCAATCTACTTTGTCACTTCTACTCAATTAAAAATTTGTATACGTAGCCAAGTTACAGGGTACTGTCAATCGTGTTCATTGGGTAACTATAACTAAATATACTCTGTTCTTTCTAGTCAATTAAGATTGGTATATTTAGCCAAGTTTTTTTGTATTCTTAGGCGGGTTTATTAGGTAACCATAGCTAAAATACTTTGTTGCAAGTACTAATTCAAACGACACATACTGAGCTATATATTTTCAGTATAAGCTAACCTGTGAATGTTCGTAAAACCTATACAAGGTGTAACAGAAAGGGGATATACACATCCGAACAGGGCGTGATGTACTGATGAAACTGAACAACTTTTCCCAAGAAAAATGGGTCGAAAGATGAAAAAAAAATTAAACCTCTCCATTATTTTCCTCTTTTGACCATAAGGTCTTTGGGAAAAGTTGTTCAGTTTCATCAGTACATCACGCGCTGCTTAGATGTGTACCCCTTTCTTTTACACCCTGCATACAATGTGAGGTCAGCTCATACTGAAAGTATTTACCTAGTTCGATATGTTGTCATTTGTACCATTATTAGTGCAGGGGGCAAAATTTTGGCAAGTCGGAAAAAAAGCCAATGAAACGTTCATGTAGGAAAACAACACGCATTTTGCCGACACACCAAAAACTTAGAAAAAACTGAAAGAAAATAATGCACATTAATGAAATTAGCTTTATTCAGTACACGATACAATCATTTCAAGTAACATACCTACTACTTACACTTTAAATACTACTACTTTTAAAAATAGTACACAATTCACAATGTCAAGAAACGATACTGGAGTTCTGTATTTTAATTTTCACAATAACAAGGTGAAATATAAATCATGAGCAAACTTTTAAGGAATGACTCAGACTACGAACCTGAACAACTTTAATTAGATATAGGGCCAAATCCAATATCGTAGAAATATCAGTTGTTTCATATACAAAAGTGGAATTATCTACTCTGCCAAAATCTACGGAACAGCTGATTTTATTTCGCGATGTTGGAGTTTGTTCTCTAATGAAAGTGGTTTAGGTTTGTTTACATAAAAAAAACAATCATTATGGTACTTAATGTAAGCAAGTTACTACACCAAAATATTGTACTTTTATGTATTTGATAAGTCAAAAGTTTAGGCAAAACCTATAGAATAAGCTAGGAGAATAAGTAATCTTTTTGATCTAATAATTTTATTACAACCCAACAAGGAAAACCGTCATTTTAAACATTTGAATTTATTCTCATTGAAACATAATTCACATTCGTCGTCGGGAAAATGATCATAAATGCTAAAACTTAAACATTTTTTGCACCAAAAAAAATTAAAGTACAATAAGCTCTTTACATATTGTTCGTTTTCTATTACCTATAAAATGTTCTGGTTGAACCTCGTTACAAAATGTGAAAGAACCACACCCAAAACACTTTTTAGATAAAAGCAAATGTGTCTTCACCCAAGGCCATTTTAAGTATTCTAGCAACTGGAAATGATTTTTATCCAAAAAATTGTCAACATCTAGGATCATAGACATTTTTGATGTGTAGATATTATATCGGAACTATATCGTACCTAATGTAATTTACAATATTTTGCTTGATCAGAAGTAACTTACTAATTCAAATATTTTTGGCTTGATTGTAGGGAAGCTTTCAGTGATTTCGGTATATTGTCCTTTGGTTTTCAAAATCTTTTTCTAGCTGTAAACAAATAAAAAAACCGTAAGTAAGTATACAAAACTAATAAAACTAAAGCAGACAAAAAATTCTAAAAAACTGCACTCACCAGAAGATATCCTTTGGGTTTTTTAAGAGCCGCGTATTCATTGTATTGAGGTATTGGAGCTATGGTTAACTAGTTTTTTTTGCAGCAATTAGCCTCGTCTCTGTAGTTTCTTGCCACTTTAGTTCTAAGGCTGTCCATGGCTCAGAGGAGTTTTTGAGCCATAATAGTTTGTCTTCTACATCTTGCTCTTCTATAATAGTTTGATTAAAATTCAAAATGATGATGAAAAGTTATTGTTTTTAATGTAAATTTGAATCTGCCTTGTAGGTAGGTGCTGAGGCGGCGCTTCAACAGACACGTTCGTCACTCGACTATGATTTGATAGAAATGGCTGACTTTGCGGGCTACGCAGCCAATTCCTTGTTTAATTTTTATCAAGTTACTCGCTCAAAAATAGTATTCGCTCCATTGTTAATTGCCGAGCTGTGCTTATCTCCCAATAGATAAGTTACTTGTTTGTTTTTAAGTAAGAAACACGGTTATATGCATCATAGAAAGTAATTTAATTTTAGCCAAATAATATTATGTCTAAATTTAAATGATTTACTTGTCATTCAATTATAATGTAAGCTTGTTTATTTTTAACCGAACTCTTGTGTAAATCGTAACCAACTATGGTTAAGTCTAAAATTAAATAACTTGCTTATCATTAAATAATAACGTAAGCTTGTCTATTTTGAACCTAATTCGGTAAAGGTAATATTGACCGAGTCGGTAATTTTGAAATAAATAAGTATTTTGTTAATAATAGCCAAGAATATTTAGCAATACTTGCTTGTATAATACTAGCAAAGCTTTAATGCACATTTTAAATATGTCTTGATTGAATGCAGCAGAATAATTTTTAACCGAGCTAAATTGGTACTTTGCTAAAGAAAATTTTTCTCAGTGAGGATCCGGGTGGACGAAATTCAACCTTCTACATACAACAACGTACGTTACGTATCACGATGAGACAGTCACAAATCTGCATTGTAATATGATAACAGTGATGTACATACAATATATATAATGTACTTACGTTTACAGTATACATACGAATATACGTATATACATGCGCGATACATGGAGGGGACTCTGGAATACGTACGAGCAGACACAATGATATCCTTTAGTTTATGTAAGCATTGTGTATTACTATTTACTACACAATCACATACGTCTTCGAATTTCAGTCTTGGATTGTATACAATTTAACACTACTTAGTTTAAGAATACTAATATGTACCTACTAAAACGTCTGTAGTAATAATTAATACTTATGTGGGTAAGTGCCACCGAATTTCCAAGTTATTCATGTAAAATAGGCTGTATTTATGTTTTTTTTTTTACCGAGTCAAATAGGACGAAACTGGGACAAGCGGATACTAGTACTATAAAGAGAATTATAATTCTACTTTTGATTCTACTCCCATGTCAACGCGGGTAAAGTCGCGGGTAAGAGCTAGCTTATTTAAGCTCCAAGTACCGTAAAGGAGTGTTAACCTTGATTGCATCAGCGCATGCACTTGGCCCGGCCTTGACACACCTAGGATGCTGGATCGATGAGATGCAATTGTGAAAACACAGCTTTTGTTCTCGTGAAGGGGTTGTAACAATTCGAGTCATAGAACACGGGAATGGCTGGAGACAGCGGTAGTTCGAAGATGGTTCGATTTTTGCGAGACTAAAGTTTTGGTTATTTTTGTTAACCAAATGATATAAAAATTGCTGCATTTGTATTAGATTGGTCGAGATAGAAATATCATCCATGGCTGGATAATATCATTCAGGCAGTTGATATAACGACGCACTTTTTAATTAAGACGCTATTAATAAAACTGCAGAATTAACCATTTATCAGCGACGTATGCAAAAGCACCATTAAAACCAATCCCTAATCAGAATTCTTCTAATTTTCTCATGATTTTCACACAAAGGGCACAAGCAAGCAACTATTAAAACCACAGAGAACATTAAGAGGCAGTACATGAAATCTAGAGTACTTGTCACCTGAGCTGCAATTTACCGTAGCATGTGCAATTATTACACCTCAGTGGGAACTAGGTTGAGTGGCGAGTGTAAAATGTTCTTTACTATAGCTGCGTAATAAGTTTTTATACTGCGAAATTGGAGTTTCGTACTCGACATTGACTTTTAAACTGAGCGCTCGTTAAGTTTTGGTAAACGTAATATTTTTTAGTTTTAATTGCTTGGACTCAATTATATTTATAACCTAAAAAGTAGGTTTAATAATTCAGGAATAGAATTATTAAATGATTTTATTTTTTATTTTAGCGTAAAACTAAATAATAAGTAGCTTGTCCCTGCGAATTCGCTCGCATTCTTATTGTAAATCAAAACCATTCTCGAATCTTAGGCATCCTCTACAAGGGTTCTTATCTCCCGTTAATTTTGTAGACATAATCCATCACGCTGGCTTGGTTGGTTTGGCATGTTATTTTAATTACGAATTAATTCTCGTATTTACATGTAATTACGAGTTATAGAATGTGATTACGCTTACTTTGTTACGTAGGTCACTACTAAAGTGAAAGTTTTGCGTAACTCAAAATAAAAACAGTCAAAACTTCATTCTGCCACTTATTAAAAATTTTTGGTATTTCACACAATTATCTATCATTTTTCTTAGGTAAAAACTAGCAGTAGTGTCTCATTTATTCAATATGATTAGTGAACAGGTTTATAAAATGATCTGTGTGTCCTGTGTGTCGAGTGAACAGGTTCAAAAACAAAGAAGAAACTAAAAAAATCTGTTTTCTTGTTGCTTTACAAAAGTTTAAAGAAAAGCTACCTAGATCTTTTACGAAGTTTTAAATTAGGCCTACAAAGAAATGTCGTTAATCGTAATACCACATGGAACGGACATGAGGACCCATTTACACGTAACAATGTAACATTTAGTAAACATGGACGATACACCTATTGTTTCAGGTATGTGTACAATCTCTACACGTGGTTTCTGTTTAACACAATATGTAGGGTTAATTGCCTGAACTATTGTTTAGGAAATTATAGAAAATGTTGCTTTTCGCGGATAATTATATCTTTTTTTCAGGTATATGTTGCCATTTTTGAGGAACAAATATAATTATTTATTTCTATAAAGTAATATGAAGTCCCACCACCACAGAATACAATGCACTAATGCTCTTCATCTGATTCTGTTTCTAAAACCTGTTTTAATAAACAAACTACCTTCAATTTAACAAACAAAATCAAAAAACATAAGTGATTAATTAAGTTTACCCCTTTTGTGCATTTCAAATGTTAAACCTACGCATATAATGTTATTGTGTGTTGTTACACCAATTTATGATTAACAAACCCTAACCATGTGGTTAACAACAGCGATTCCATCAAATGTACACTAGAATACTTTTCACTCTGTGGTCGATTCCCTCAACTGAGAGGCCTATCCTCCATCCCGTTCCCTCCCCCACCAAACCCTACATCCGTCCCTCTCGCAGCATCCAATCGATCCACTACCCTTGACCTTGGCGTAGCGTAAATATTATCCTGACCTTGCTCCTCTGGACCATTTTCAATTACTGTAAAGTAAAAAACCGCTAAGTATAGGAATTTGTTAGAGATTAAATACTTTATGGATTATGGGATTTCTGTGACGTTAAATTTGTTTTTGCAAGGTTTGTAGGGTTTCGTAATTTTGGTGATTCGTCCTGAAAATATTTCAATACGTGATTAATATTACTTAATATAATATGAAAAAATTTAACGTATACTTTTTGTGAAAATAGCATTTACATCAGCAACGAATAGCACTAAAGAGTTCAAAGTTCAAACATATAAGGTCCCCAACTTTCCTTTTACGCGAAACTAATAATACTGTTTAGATCCCAAGACACTTTACCAATGCATATTAGGATATAAGTACGTACATAATATAAGTACGCCAGTATATAGGAATTTGCTTACACCCTGAAAATAGTTTTCGATGTACTTTCCAATAGTGAAACAATTTTTTTACAAATAGCGCATAAAATAATTTACTTACATTTTTTTTTTTTGTAAGGTGTTTCTCAATGTCAGCCAGAAGGGCTTTTACATTTTAACGCGGACGCGGGGGTGAACTGAAGGTTCACCCTGGTAGCGACATGCACAAGGGTGCCCCCCCTTGACGGGGATCTCGAACCTCGGCTTGGGCTGTCGCTTGAGTGGAGGAGGCCAGAAGGGCCCTAATCGGACGGGAATTTACTTACAAGAAAAGCGGTTTTCTACCTTTTACAAGCATAGGAATTGCGCAATACAGGATTTTAATTTCCTTTTATGAGGGTAATTAAAACCAAGTCATAAGTATAAGATATTTCGACCATGACTTAGTTGGACATCCTGTATCTTGCAGGTTTCGATTGATAATCTAATCAATTTTGATAGGGTTTCTGTATGAAATGCGTGAAGCCGCACCAAGCTTGGACAAGGCTTGAATAGCGGCTTTCCTCGTGTATATGAGTAAATTGTACTAAAGAGATCGACTTTATAGAATAGCCTTTTTTGTCAGTTTGTTTAACATTTGTTCCTTTTTGTCGGTGAAAGTACCTATAAAAAAAGTTGAATTATTGCGTATTTTTTTATTAGTATTTACTATTTAATATTTATTATCTCCTATGTAATTTCATAATATTATCTCAGTATATTTGAAAGAAACAAAGAAAAAAAAATACATATTTCAATGGCATGCCACACAGAAAAAAATAAATTTTGACGAAAAGGAAAACAGATTTTTTTGCTTAATTTAATTTATTTCTCTTTAGATCAGTCAGTAAGCTAGTTATATTGTGCTCAAGTATATAAACTATTTTTATATCTATTATGTCGCTGACCGTTCTAAGTGGGTATTGTGGACAAGCATGAATGAGCATAGTATCTATTCACTAGTTTGAGCGAATATCTTCTTTTTTTCGTTGTTACTTCGCTTTTTGTACTATTCGACCTTGTATAAAGATTTCGTGGAATATTAAAAAACTGTATTATTTGAGTTAACTATGTTTTGACGAAATTTTTGTGGTTTGGAGGTTAAGAGTAGGGAATTAATTTTTACTTCATGTATTTTGGTATTTTTCGCGAAATTAAAGAATTAGAACTGCCTTTAATATTTCTTAGGTATTACAATAATTTATAAGATTAATTATTGCAAACAGTTCTTGCTTTTGAGTAGGCTAATTATTTTTTAATTGATTGATTGATTATTTGTTTGATTGATTGTTTATTCGATTGATTGATTGTTTGTTCGCTCGCAGGCAGTGCGGATGTCGGGCGGAGGCGGCGCGGGGCTGATGTCGTGCGTGCGCGAGGGCTCGCTGGAGCCACCCTACCGACCGCCGCACGCCGACACCAACACCCATGGTAAATGATTTTATGGAACATATACAATAATATGTAGAACCCTATTGCTACTTCCCTTTTTTAGTGGGAAACTCTTCCATACCCAAATTGTCAGTTTTCTGGTATTGTAGATTTTTCATGGAAGTATTATCAAAATAGCATTTTTATTCAGGAAATTATACCACCTCATGATTCAAATTTAGACGAAGAATTATTAGTTAACAGTGTGATAAGATGATAAATTTTTAATCTGATTTCCAGGTTTAAGTTCTGCCTTGTAATATTAATTCCTCTTTTATACCTTCTATAGTTCCACCTTTCTTCACTTTTCCAGTTATATCTATGTTATATCCTATAGGTATAGTTTAACCTCTCTCGCTAAAAACTACACGTTTCTAGTAACATGTATAATGTTTCCAGGCGAAGGCCGCACGGGCCGGTTCCTGCGGGGGCTGCGGCGGATGTTCAAGCGGCGCGGGCGCGTCGACAGTTCGCCGGACCCCAAGAGCAGCTCGACCAGCGAACTGCTGGACGCGGAACGGCAGGCTAGGAGGAAGTATGTGCTTTTTTGGTTTGGGGTGTTAATGTTGATCGCATTCTACACTAATGCTATTTTTTTTTGGGGTAAAGTGTTGTGTTTACGGTATATTTGTTTCTTTTATTATCCTAGCGAAGAGTGGGGATAAAAAAATTGATTTATAACCAAATAAAGTTTTTAAAATGCAGCGAATAAATGTAGTTCTGCGGTCTACCTTAAACTGTCCTGTAATATTTATAATTTTTTGTCAGTTGTTACTTGTTTTACAAACTACCTTCGCCATTTTCAACCACAAATATCTCTTCTACAATTATCTTTTCATTATATTTCTCTATTAATTAACTGTTTACACGTGTTTGTTCAGAGAGGGCGCTTACGGCAGCGGGCTGTCCGTATCGCACGACTCCGTGTTCACGGGCGAGCGGTCGGGCGACGAGTCGAGCGACGAGCGGCAGGCGCCCGCGCACACGCTCGCGCATGTGTCCACTTCGCACCGGGTATGTACACAGACATACAGGCATATTGCTAGAGGGCGTACCTATAGCAGCGGTGTCACAGGATTCACAAAATTTATAGACACACACGTAATCACACACAAACATATACAAACACACACATCGCATTGTTAAAAACGTTGATACAAAGGACCCTGTGTTATGTGTACTATGTAACAAGCATAGTTAAAGAACAAAACACCGATAATAATAATTGAAAATGTATTATCAAAGTATTTGACAAATGCTACAAATTTAAAGACTCTGTAAAGAAGAATAGAATAGAGATTTTAATGGGTTTGACATATGTATAGTGTTATGTATTATTCGTAAGTTGTTGATATAAAGATGCGTGCATAACTAGCAAAATAGTTTTTAAGGTGAAATGAGACCCAAAACAGGCGTTTCGAATCGAATAGAGAAGAAAATTATTGGTGAAAATGGTGCATGTGCATTTTACCATTACTCGATTTATTTTCTGATCATAACGCGCACTAGTGCCATCTATAAACCTGTTCATGTAATAATATTGAACCAGTTTTATTGTAGTTGCATACTCTCCCAATAGATGGCGTTTATATAAAATAAATCCGGTGAACTTTTAAGATCCTGAACAAAGAATAATTATATCATCATTGCATAATATGAGAGAAACTTTGATATTTTATCAATAAAATCAATAGAGAATACATATAAATAAATATAACAACGATACTATCGGAATATGCAATACTTATTGCAAAAATAGAAAGTATTCAAAAGCACATGTCACGATAGAAACCGAATGGTCGAAAAAAACAGTGAAACTTGAATAAACATTTGCAAATCACTTGTATTCGTGATAAATCTATAAAATGGCATTCACTTGGTGATTTCTAGAACATGTATTAAAATCATATTTTATGAAAAATGCAGGTATTAAAATTTTTATGTATGGAAAAAAGGTCCTGTCAGGACTCAGCTTTCAAGCTTATTATTTTTTAATTATTTGTTAACATACTTCCACGGTTTATTCTACAGAAAGTAAACTGACAAACTATGTTTTTTTAAATATTTTCCTTAAAATTCATAGGTATATGACTTTTAAAATGCACGGTCTGTCCACCGTCGCGAAAATAATAAACTGATACATTTTTTTTATTTCGACTAAATAAGGAAGATCTGTTATATTGGAAGCTCTCCATTTTATTCGCCAACGAAAGTGAGGGTTGAAATATCAGCTATATAAGATAATTTAAGCATTTCAATGCGTTATAAATTACAAAATACTTTCATATACATTTGCCAAACAAAAGCAATTATATTAAAACGCAGACATTTGCAGCTAAAAGCTGCGTCTGGTTAGTGTCTGACTCAGTTCTGATTATCTTGTAGCAGACGCACTTATCTCGTAAATTATTGTAATTTGTAATAGCTCGTGGGGGGCAAGCTTAGATCATTTACAGGGGGCAAAGTACAGATCTTTATATTGTATGCTGATGCATTTATTTTACTTGAAGAAAATGAACAATTTTTTATTTAATTAAACAATAGTGAATATTTTTTTAGGATGAAAATTTTAGTGGTACATTTTTGTTCTGTACTGAAATATTAAACAACATGGGTTTTTCAATATTTAAGTTTAACATCCCACTAATCTAATAACACTTCACAATTAAAATTTTCCTTTAAAGAGAATTATACAAACATAGAAATTGAAATAAAAACTGTAAGTTACAAAGTTTTTTGATCCTTATTATAATTTTGGTTCTTTAGTGGTTACGTATCTATGCGCTCTATCATTATCCATACTAATATTATAAATGCGAAAGTAACTCTGTCTGTCTGTCTGTTACTCAATCACGCCTTAACCATTGAACCAATTTGCATGAAATTTGGTATAGTGATATTTTTATACCCGAGAAAGGACATAGGATAGGTTTTATACCGGAAATCCCACGGGAACGGGAACTATGCGGGTTTTTCTTTGACTGCGCGGGCGATGCCGCGGGTGGAAAGCTAGTACAAAATAAATTAAGTTATTATGCATCCTAATAAAACAGCGCTATGCATAATATTCATAAATATAAATAACAAATAAACTGCTCCTTTGCTTGCTCTGACATAAAAAAACAAATAAATACACAATTTGTATTCCGAAGCTTAAAAGCACGTTAAAGCTTAAAAGTATTTATACGTTTTATATGGTCGTAACATTTAACATATTATTATTAAATTATTAAAAGAGTAATCAATGAAATTAATTCAAAAATAACATACTGCACTAAACAGTATTTGTAATACCCTTTATATTATCCTCTCGACATAGCAATTTATTTAATCCACATAATAAATTTATTTCAAGTAACTATTTAATTCAAATAACTTCGATATCCCAAACATACGTTAACTAATGAAAATTAATCCTTATTGACGCTAAATAAGAGGTAAATTTGCTTGCAAAAACGAGATGAAATTCGCGTTAGATGCGCGAATGTACTTTTTGTTTTCCTTCTATCCGAATGAATCATGCAGTCGCCAGGCTCTCGCGCCGTGGACCGAACGTCCAACTTGAATTTCGAATCGCTACGTTCTTTATTCAAAAATTGCGCCTATTTTTTTTTCGCGCGCGTTTTTTTTGATTATTCTCAGAGTATTCGTGTTTTATTCGAACTTTTTTCATCGTAATATTTGTTGAAATATTTTTTACGGTCACAAGTGTGAAGTTGAGGTGAAGTTGCATTTATGGTGTTGTTCTCAGTGCTATATATAGTTTAATCAAGTTTTACATATGTTACGTACAAATAAGGAGTGAGCTTTATGAGTGTGACTCATTCGTTAGCGTCAAATCAATAGCTACCTATGAGTAACTACGGCATTGAGACGAATGTCAAAGTTTATGACTACAATTCCAGTTTGCTGTATTTAAATATGCTGTAACGGTTTTATTCTGCCCCTAGGTTATTATAGATTCTAGGCAATATTACATTAACCTTCTACAATTAAGAAATAATGCTCTTATCGTCATTTATGTGTAAAGGTCTTTTATTTATTTTTGGCTCAGCTTTAGAATAAGCAACACCTCATTTTAAATTGATATTTTTTTGGTAGATAGGTATGGTTAAGAGGTATCATTTACCAAAATATCAAGGTGCGGAGTGCATTTGTTTTTGAGATATATTTTTTTGAAAAAATGTTATATAACCTCCAACTGTGCAAACAAAACGTGATTACTGTTACTCTTTACCATGAAATGTGCAAAAAAAAACGCGATGACATATCAAACTTCAACTCGTTTCGATAAAAGCATTTGTGAATGTCAAATTTCCGCGTCAATGACATAATATGGAACGTAAATCATAGACGCGAGCGTAACGTAACTCGTAGAGAGCCAGTGGCGGAATCTGAAGCGACGGTTTCACAAAGTGAATTATAAAGAAAATTTTGAAGATTGGCTAGTAGAATATTTATGGCGTACTGACATTCAAAAAAGTCATTTAGACAGCTTTGAAGAATTGATAAAAGTAATTAAATATGTTTATAAAATTTATTTTTTTGTTTTTTTTTTAATTACTTGCTTCCCTAAACAATAAATAATACCCTATTATTTAAACTTAGCTATAAATAATACCCTAATGTTAAAATCCTTATTTACGCAGATCGCAGATTAATAATAATAATAATATAAGCTTTTATTTCCTTACTTTTACAAAAAATGTTTTACAATTTAACTTAACACTTAATACTTTATATAATAATTTGTAAAATCTTAAAACTAGTATATGTTTATTGTTAGTAACATTGATGCTATTCTATGTTAGTACTTATCCTATTTTCTTAATTGTAAGGACCGCTTTGTGCGGTGAAAGCCTCCTCCAAAATTTTCCATTTCTGCCTATCATTAGCCATTATCGCAGATTAGCAATACAAAATATATACTAGCTTATCATAGAGTATAAATGATACATTTTAATTTTTTTATATAGCTCACTTGCTTCAGTTTTTAAAAACGATTAACTTTTACTTTTAGTATTCAAATAGGTAGCGAGGAGCGAAGCGACGAGCGTGTTAGGTTAACTTTTGAACTGCCGCACGAGCCGAGCGAGCGAAGCGAGCGTGCCGCGGCAGCGGCCGGCGAGTGCCAGAAGCGACTTTAGGGCGATTCCCACTCAAACAAAAAAAAACTACGTAGGTTTAAACTTTTGAGGTGTAACCTACACTAAATTGGTACTAATTAACCTCAAACTAAAAAAAATAATATAAAATAAAGGGGGGGGGCTCCGCACCCCCCCCTTCACAGGGGGGGTTCTACCCCTCCCCCCCTCCCCCTTCCCCTCCCCCCGCCGGTTTAAACTTTTGAGGTGTAACCTACACTAAATTGGTACTAATTAACCTCAAACTAAAAAAAATAATATAAAATAAAGGGGGGGGGCTCCGCACCCCCCCCTTCACAGGGGGGGTTCTACCCCTCCCCCCCTCCCCCTTCCCCTCCCCCCGCCCCGTTTTGAGGTGTTGCCTATTCTAAAGTGCTTCCTTGTTATGAAAACTGGCATGAGATTTTGAATTTTTATTTTTTTATCTCATTAGTCGTCGAATATAGACTTTATGAGAAGAATATAACATACAAGTCGTCAAATAAAGAATTTTAATAATATGTACATTGCTCGAAACAGTGATCTAGATTCTAGATAATATGTACCTACTTAAATATTTTTTTTACTTGGGCATTCCATCAAAAACACTGAACAAACTTCGATAAAATTTACTAGTCGAATGTAACTTTAATCCATACTAATATTATAAATGCGAAAGTAACTCTGTCTGTCTGTCTGTCTGTTACTCAATCACGCCTAAACTACTGAACCAATTTGCATGAAATTTGGTATGGAGATATTTTGATACCCGAGAAAGGACATAGGCTACCTTTTATTGCGAAATATGTACCACGGGCGAAGCCGGGGCGGACCACTAGTATTATATAAGGAAAATACTTAAAAAAAATTGCAAGATTCGACCTCGTCTTACAAAAAGTCTTCGATCTGGAATCATTTATTTTTCGGATATCTGGAATGCGGTATAATTAACCTCTTTGACCTCAAGAAATCCTTTGTATTACCCATATCCCTTTGTGGGGTATGGGCAAATTATTGTAACATGTGTTACTACCATCAATTTTCTTAAGGTCGAGTAGGAAAGCTTTCATGCTAGGTCCAAACTTTATTCATAACTCATAGTCCCAGAGTCAAAAGTAAATATTTAGTTAAATTCATTTATATTATGTGTATGTTTAGTCTTCATCATTTGTTTGAGATTAATTTGAACTCTACTGATGCGATTAATAATCGTAAATGGAAAAATAATAATAATTTGTCAAAAGCATTCCTAATGCAAGGGATGGCCTTAACAAAACACAGTGCAAAAAAAATGTACCTATACCTACCTTACCTATTGTAGTATTTTTTAAAACAATATAATTATTTCGTATTCTAGAAATTATAGAGATACTAAATAATATTTTTTATACATAAGCGTGAGCTTATAGAAGTAACAGGGTCGTACAAAAATCACATGAAAGCTTTTTACAAAAATTGTCATATAGGTAAATTGTGAAGCAATTACCATTAGCTTTCAACACGTGTAAGTCTCAACTCACAAGTGATATCAATTAAACTCAAACATTTATTCATTAAATTAGACTTTTAAAAGCATTTTTGAATTGTCATAACATAGTCTTACCAATTATCTACCACCGTTTCGGAAAGCAGTTTCTACGGAGAAGAACCGACAAGAAACTCCGTAGTTTCTTCGTAAATGAATCTTTTAATCTGTCAATTTTACCGCACTATTAAAAACTTACTGTAAACGTTTGCGAATGAGATATCAAAAATGGCCGAGATTCAAGCAAAACCGGTGTTATCAGATTAAAAATAATTGCTCCACACATCATTTGCAATTTGATTCAAAATAATTTATGGCACTCTATAGACTATATTTGATACGTTAGTGATTGAGGTCTGTTGATTTATGTCTGTGGTCTAATTGACGTGATCTGTGGAGGTTTTTTTTTCTTTGTTTATTGGAACTTTTTGCAGATGTAACCTGCCAGCTTGTGTTAGTAGATTTTATTTTTATAAAAATTTTCGTCGATTGGCAAACAAATTGTGATCTCGTTTAAAAATTGAATATATTTTTTTTAATTTACGCACTATACAGGGTGTAATCGTTAAGTGCACAGGCGATTATTCCGTAAGTATTGCAGATACCAAAAAAACTTTAAACTGATATCGAAAGCCCTTTACCTAATGAGTAAAATGACAATAATAACATTTTAAAAATAAAACTGGAAATATTCAAAAATTTTACATCAAACTGCACACATCCTGTATACCTACTGTAGATATTGGGACTGCTGTGTTTTTCCTGGTATAATGATGGTTAAGTCTATAGATGTACTCCTTCATTTTTATTTGAAACATAATATTCAAAGACAACAATTTTTCATGCGGCATTTTATATAACAACCGTATTTACGTGTAACAACCGTGAGTCGCTCAAGCTTAATAAACGTTACCGTTAAACCTTTACAAGGCATGCCAAACTAAATTTTGTTAATTATGAGTGCGTATCAAATATTAATAACGCTTAGAAAGTAATAGCTGTTTAAATTTCAATGCACAGAGCGGTCTCGCTTCTTGGTTAGACTTTCAAAAATCTCTCTGACGCATCTTTAGTCTGTCGCCAGTAATTTGGCGGGAAGGTAACAATAGTCAATACAGATTATTAATTTGCATCGTGCATAGATAATATAGATCGTGATAGTGTTTGTGACGTTATAATGGCTCGCTCGTTGAAGGAGGCTTTTCGAAAACTATGGAATATAACATGGTTGTTCACAACGAAAGTGTTTTTGGTAAATATTTTTTTTATTTGTCATTTTGTTTTGTTATGATAGATACTGTTTTAAAAATAAACACAATATATTAGCAAGTTCAAATGATAAATATAAGATTAAAGAACAGTAGACAGAACTATGTAGATTTTAGAGTAATACATTAAAATCTAATACCTACTTCATCGCAATACTTGAAATCTGTTTTTTTTTTTCTAGATTGTAGAAGTTTTTTTTTCTTATGCAAAAATATTAATGCATAATTTTTTTTTAATTATCAATTTTATTATATTATTAAAACTGCGTGACCAGGCACAAATTAAGTATGGAAAGTATTTAATTTTTATTAAGATAATTAATGTCAAAATCAATTAGTAGTGGAAAGTAGTGTTGCAATCTGAAGGAATTTATATGTGTAATTTGATATAGGTGTATTACGGCCGATTGTAAAATTTAACACTTTCATGATTCGTACGTGAAAGTGGATAAAAAATGATATTTTCGAAGTTTTTCGAGTCTCATAAAACTTAAGATGTAATTATTACATGATGAAACGTACGAAAAAAATTATTTTAGTGTGATCTTGAAATTTTATTCCTATGAAACGATTTATGATTTTAAGGATAAATCCTGGTCTCTAGATTAGTCTAGGAACGACTTAGATACAGGCCTTGTTAAAATAAGCTCACTTGTGGAATATTAATTCAGCTTCAATTATTTATTGTGTGTTAATTGTGTTTCTTAAGGCGTTAATAGGGGCTAGCGACCTTGGCGACGATTTACTAGGCGGAATCGGGGGACCGGCGCGAATCTATCGTAGTAAAAGTACGTATAAAAAATATTTAAAAAGATATTTGGATATTGAATCAAAATTTAAAACAACCATGCCCTGTGTTTCAATTTCATAAACATACTGTAAAAACACTACAATAATTGACATTATATTGACTTAGCGTTTTGGTTTAAAGTACAAAAATCGACCTCAGTTCATGATTTTTTTCCAAAAAACCTGATTGTAAAATAAAAAAATTAAAATAACCATGCCCTTTATCATATTCGAAACTTTAATATACATTTTTTTTAGATATGTACGTAAAGAATCTAAGAAGATAAACGGTTATAACTAGAGTTAATTTTCGGTATCAAAAGGGGATTCTACCCGATTCAGGCCTTAATATTGTACAGTGAAATAATTAATGATCTTTCTTTCTTCTAGCTCATAAATTTTCTTAATATTACAACGCTGATATGTATGCCTATGTCATTAAGCATCGTGCGATTTTTAACCGAATAAATAGACTAATTTAGTTAATTGAACTAATTTCATTGTTTCCAGAAAAGAATAAAATAATAACAAAACCACAGAGTAAGGAAAAGGAATAAAGTAAACAATTGAGTCAGAGGTAAATTATATTTATTAGCTTGTGCAATAATATTCCCCATATAAATGAGAAATAAATTGAGAAGGAATAAGATAAATTATAATAATTATACCCAAAGTATTTTACATTAAGTAATTTAATTTTTTAAGCGCGTAAGCAAAATTATATACATTTAAAAAAGCGTGTTTGCCGAACACACGCGTCAGAAGTGAAACTTCTTTGTCAAGATTCAAAGATACCAAAATCGTCGTCTTACTCCATGACGTGACGGTATTGCCAGGACGTGATATTGAAATTTTACACTCAACGGGGTAAAGAAGTTTCACTTCAAAACTTAAAAATAAAAATAGCACGTTTATCGTTCACTTTCATCATTTTAAACTCACTTTAAACTTCACAGTCATTTCTATAAACACTAATCATTTTACGTTTGCTGTTTTCATAAGTTTTAGGTTTTCACCTTAAAAATCCTACAGCCTACTAAATACTCAATTTATTAGTCTGGAAATTTCAATTAACTTAAATATATTTATTACTAAATCCTATATTAGTAGAATATTATACATGCGTAAGTTTGTGAGGATGTGTGTGTGTGTTTGTTACTCTTTCACGCAAATACTACTGAACCGATTACAATGAAATTTAGCATATAGAGGGAAACTTGGATTAACACATAGGGTAGGTTTTATCCCGGAAATTCCACGGGAACGGGAACTATGCGGGTTTTGCTTTGAAAACGCGGGCGAAGCCGCGGGCGATAATCTAGTATATAATAATATTATAATCCTTATTTTATCGATAACGAGACATTCTTGTTAGACGGTGTGGGCGATGAATATGGACGCGACAAAACGACCGGTCCCGATTAAATTCCGTTCGGGGTTTTGTAAATAAAAATATTTAACGTTATTTCATATTACGGATTACCTGGATAATATTAATATTTTGGCGTAACCTTCATTACCTGGTAGGATTTATTTGTGCATTTAATTAAATGTTTGTTTTTTGTAGTGAAACTTCTTTATCGGGGTTGGAAAAAAAATAGTGTAACATTTTTTCTTTACGCGTGACATTTTTCCGTTACTCGCCATCTTTTTCTTATCCCTACGGCTACCACGCGTGATTCGACGTATTTCTGTAAAGATGCATATAGTAAATGATTTTTTGAAAAAATAAGGTCATAAAGAAGTTTCACTTCTTACGTGTGTACACTAGTACACGCACACATTTTTTTTCTGTTGAGCTATGCCTGAAAATAGCTTGGTAAAGATTTCTTAAAGCCATGCAACTTATTCTATTTGTTTTTTATATTATTTCAAGACCTTTTGTAGAATAAAGATTAAATAAATAATAGATGTGTGATTTTTTCATCTTATTTGGGGAATAAGAAGGTAATAAAGAGTGATAAAATCGTCCGATACGTGACAAATCTCGTTTTGATCCTCCATTGTTTTTATTATTCTATGTATTATTTAATATAAATATATATAAAAATAAGGAATTCACAATATACTTTATCGCTATCAAAATCAAAATCAATCTCAATCGATTTAAATCGAGATCGGAGATACAATCGTGAATGACATTTAAAAAATCCCGCGCTTTAATACGTCACGTTAACAGATGGGTAGAGACATTTTGTGTTGTTTTTTATCGAATAATAAAACCACTATAAAACGGATTTTAAGAAGTTACCTAATAAAAAAGATTCTTATCTATACATAAAACATAAAATCGTAGTCTAAACTGTACATTGAATATTTTAAAAGAATACTGGGGGCATGTTCTACAATCGATATCGAAACCAAAAATAAAGTTTTTAATATTTTTGTCTGTTTATTATTCTGTTTGGTTATATGTATGTCCGGGATAAACTCAAAAAGTACTGCATGGATTTACTTCAAATTGTGCATGAATATTATTAACAGGTCGGGTCAACATGTAAGCTATATAATATATTATCACGCGAAGACCAATACGAGCGGAGCAATGCGGGTAAAACCGCAGGGCACAGCTAGTAGTCTAAATAAAATAATAAATCCTGTATCAGGTTATGAGTAAGCGACTAATTGATGAGTCAGGGTTGGGGGTATCGGCTTCCTGCATGTATGTCTGAGTGCTTTTAAATTGTTGCTAAAGGGCTCGTACTGATTGTTTTGGCCGGCTTTGCTTCGAATTACCAGAAAATTAACCTTGATATGCGGTTAATTTTTATTTATTAATATTAATATATGTAATTTTTATTTTTTAATAATAATAATATGTTGGATTTTATTGTGAAAATATTCTATTGAAAATAAAGGATCACTATCATACATAGTATACGTATATCACTACATAGTATAAAACAAAATCGTTGTCGTTGTATGTCTGCTTAATTTTTTAAAAGTAAGCTTAATAAGCTAACTTAATAATATATTCGATAACTATTTAATATTCTATGTGTTACTTTCTTCTGAAGACTATGATTATGCCTTTCATAACAACTTTTACGTGGCAAGCGAAAAACAAAATTCGTCTTATAAATTTCAAATCAAGGATATTTTCCTCAATATGTTTTATAGCCCTATAGTAAATGTGTTATAATATTAATTTATATAATATTGACGCAAAGTAAGTTTCGCAAGCGCCTGCCCACACGGTATTATGTATGCAAATTATAATGTTGCAAGGATCGGAATTTTAATAGTGTTTAGTTAAAATATTTGGTAACACTAAATCCTATGCAACTTATGTGTCACTAGTTCTGACTCGCGGTTGTACCTGATGTTTTAATGGGAATATATAGGATTGGAAATAAAAATGTTTTTGTTGGCGTGGCGTCAGTATGAAAGAGCTTTTTGTTTTATCGAAATGTGAATATTTGAAATTTACGATAAGTATATTAGATAGCGCTTAGGAGGAAGTTAGGCTTTTTTATAGATATTCCTTCAAGTTTTTATTATTATTATAGGTATTGCATTTTAATATAATATGAACAAACGAAACTATCTTGATAGTTTTTCTTACTATTACAATTACAAGGACACGTGTAATTGTTTGTTAAATTTGGGACGACAGCGTTATGTGAGATTTAAATTGTTTATTATTCTTCCAGACCTTAGGCCTTGTAAGTTATAAATTGTAAATGTTATTGAAAGCTCAATCCTAAACAATTAAAAAATGAAAGTTACTCTATTAGAAATTGATACCCACATTTACTAGAATTTTTAGAACACTTATTTAATGTAATTGTTAATTTTTTTGAATTAATTATTTTAAAACTCGTTCATAAGCAATGTCACATCTGTATATTGTGGCAATGATTATATTCACATTTTTTTTAATTATTTTGATTCGAATAAAGCTAACACAAAATTAGTAATGTGTGCAAGATTCGCCTTGACATATTCTATTTATTTGATAATTTAATATCAACGATCCGTACGTCATCGGAATTAGAGCAAAGCGAAGTTATGATCTTGTAGGTTATGTTTTATCGTATTGTATCGGAATATTATAACATTATTGTTTTTACCTTTGTTTATAATAAAAATAGCTTTATGTTAAAGACTAGCTTTCCGCCCACGTTTTCAAAGAAAAACTGGCATAGTTCCCGTTCCCGTGGGATTTCCGGGATAAAACTTATCCTATGTGTTAATCCAAGTTACCCTCTATATGTGTGCTAAATTTCATTGTAATCGGTTCAGTAGTATTTGTTGAAAGAGTAACACACACACATCCTCACAAACTTTCGCATTTATAATATTAGGAAGTAGGATTGAGAATAAATAATACTATAAAAAAACTAAAAAGTAGGGTGTTGGGAGAAGTTTTTGGCCAAGAAGTTTGCCGAGCGTTATAATAGGCTTCTCTTATTAAATAAATAATAAGTAACTGCTAGCCCCGTTTTGATCAGATTCAAGAGGTAGAAAAATAACTACATATTAGGTAATATGTATTAAGTTTAGCTCGGCTCATAAATCTTATGAAAATCAGTCTGTCCGTGACGCGCGCTGTTTGAATGTGTTCAAAACGTCGCGTCGGGTTAATTATTAATGATCTATTTCAATGTAGTCTCTGTTTTGATATACATATTGTGTACTATTTGCGATAGTAACTAACACGAAGTTAACAAGAAAATATTACTATGAATCGAAAATAAAGATGGTATAAAAATCTATCTCTAAATTAATAATTATATGTATTTAAAATTCCATATTCTAAGTGTTAATTTTGTGTGCAAAAGTTATTTTTAAATGCTTCCTTAATAAAATAACGTTATCCCCAGATAAGAATTTCTAGCAAACAGCAAATAATTAGTAAGCAGAATTAATCAGAATACAAAAATAAAATTCCGAATAATCATAAGCGAGTCACTTTTTGAAGGGAAATTGTTTATTCTTCGCTAAAATGTTTGCAGTATTCAATTATTGGATTTGGATTTAGTTGTTTCATTGTTTGTTATTAGGGTTAATAATAAATATGTATATATTCCTAATATGTTACCTAAATTCATGAATTAAAATGCAAGTACACAATGGTTTTGTACAGCCCTTTTTTTTTTTTGGTAACGGGGAGGAAATCTTCCGAAGATACTCTCTTTTGGGGGAAAAAGAGAGCATGTGGGATTCTTACCCACTAAAACCTCCTCGACGGCCAAACCCAAAGCATGGTAGCGGGGACTCCGGGATCTCTCGTAGAACGCACCAGAGCTCCCGCAGCTATATGCCAAACTATGTGGCTTCCCTGCCTCATTATCGACTCCCCAAAGTGGGTAGGACAGTCACAGGACCGGGAAGATGTTATAGGCGGCTCAATACCCCCTTGAACCGCCCTCGGTCCTAAACTACCTTTGTAGTTAAGTGTATAGCGCAAAATCGGAGAAGGAAAACACCTTTTCCGGTTATTTCAGTCCAAACTTACCAACGATAGTGGTCGTGATATATCACCTGGAACGTCATCCAGCATTAGCTCGTTCTCTAGCTCTCTCCGCTGACTCTTTTTGAAGCATAATGCATTCACAGAAATTTTGAATGCTTTGCCATGCAGATTTACTCCTTAGCATAGCATCAATTACCGCTGACAAAGATAGATCAGATCCAATTTCTTGAATTAGTACCAATCTTTGCATAGCCCAAGCAGGACATACCTCGAGTGTGTGTTGAGCCGAATCACAGATCGCATCGCAATGATGACAATTTTCCTGCGAAGACCGTCCAATTCTATGTAAATATTCACCAAAACATCCATGTCCTGTGAATATTTGGGTCATCCTAAAAGTAATTGTCCCCCAGCGTCTTTTAATCCATAAATGGAAATTCGGTAAGATTGCCGCCACTACCCGTTGTCTAGCGCTTTTTGGCTGTGTAAGGCGATAGTGCCAAGTCTCTAACGCATCAGCATGAGCCTGTCTTCGAAGATCCTTTATATCAACATAAATATTGGAGTCAGATCTAATCTCACAAAAGATTCTTGCGTCCATTAATGCTAGGATATCCAGTGGAGGATGTCGAGCAAGAAGCGTAGATGCATCATAAGAGATTGTACGGTAGCCCCTTACAACTCTTATGGAGATTATGCGCTGTACACTATAGACTTTTCGTCTTATACGCTGTAGCAAAAGTCTATTCGCCCAAACAGGTGCACCGTAAAGGGCAATTGACCAGTAGGCGTAGTCTCGACACTAATCGACATCGATATCGACCGAAATCGGTCGGTAACTAACGATTATCAGTAACCAATCAGGAACTATAGTATAGACCTAAAAAATTTAGTGTTCTTTTTCCAAGAAATTTAGCTTAGTTTTAGGGAATAGATAGTAAATTAAGATTAGTTATATTAATTTTCGCATTATTACAATTGCAATTGCATATAAAAAAAGCAAATTTTATGCACAAAAAAACATGGCAGTTAATTTAATTTTAATCAAATTCGATATTTTTTATATCAATCGTTTAATTAATGTTCTATTAATTACATATTCATGGAATCCAAAATTCCATGTATGGCAACCTCTTTATTTACTTTTTTGACATTTGACATCAATCATCAATCATGAAAATATTATTTCTATCAAAATAAATATAAATTGTGTGTTTTCAAGAGGATAATTTTTAATTATGTTCTTAAAAGTCCTATAAATCTATTGGATAACAAATATCCCAAGAAAATATCAATCTGCGTTATGTTTTTATATAGTTAAAGCTATTAGTTTTAGTTTAGTCATATTTTGTTATTTGTGAAGTGCAATAAAATTCTAATCAAAAGACTCCAAAAGCTCTACAAGATAGGGCTCCAAAAGCTCTCAATTCGAATCTTTAAGACATCATAGAAACTGACGGAACTAAAACTAAGGACGGAACGGATAATTTGTATCAATTGTATTTTTAGCTTGTATTATTATATTATATTATGTGCATCATTGTATATTTTATTACAGTTAATAAGCAGTTAATAAGCAAAGGATGCAATGCAATTGATTTAGCGGTTCACGGTTAATATTATTTATGTGTTAAATATAAATATTTATCTATAAATTTTATATTTTACAGATGAACAAGTTACTAGAATTATTATGTTGGTGAGGGATGATGGTTTTGACTTTTGAGCCAAATTTTCAATTACGCTATTATAAACTGTTAAATTAAAATTTTCTAATAAATTTATTTCGTAATTGGATCGTTTAATTTTATTTGTATTCATCTGTATAATTTTATTATCCTAGAAGTTCAAAAAGAAATTAATCGAATATGAATGCAATAATTTAGGCTGAATAAATGCAGACAGCAGTACACTATTTTAAGATTTATTTAATATAATATAAGAGGCTTCTTAACATTTTCAATAAGATTTTGAAACCATCTTAAAAATAAAACATTAAGTATTTGTTTATTTTATTTTAATTGCAATAACATTAAATAAGAGAAAAAAATATTGCGTTAAATCATAATATAGCATCGGAAGTGTGAAATATCTTCTATTTATTATAAAATTATAATAATATATAATGTTTCCGATATTATCAACCGTATCTACAAATCCACACAAACCGTAAGGCCCTTCTCCCATTTCGATACTTCTAGAATACGATACTCGAGTAGAATACTAGTTAGATATTTGCTCGCTGCCCGATGCTCGCGTATTAAGCGACTGAAAAATGACTAAATTCATCATTATTGTGCCTCGTTTTTGTAGACGGACGCTATGTCGAGCGATTCCAGTGACGATGTAAAAGTAGGATGTACTGGATTCATCCATATATTGAAAGAAACATAAATAAATTATAGAGTTTTTATAGCCGCACGAGAACTACAACAAGATGATAAGAATTTTTTATCTTTCTTCCGAAGAGATACGCGCGAAACGCGACGCAAAAACGACCACCTATACTTTAGTCGCGGACGTGTAGGATACCGGTAGCGTAATGGGAGAAGGGCCTTCGAGATCTTGTCGAGATCAAACGTCGGAATCATAACGATTGACAATGTCAAAGAATAATTTGTTTTGACAATATTCGAATGTGTTGCAAAGAAATGATTTTCCAAATCCATGAAATCTATATTTTATTTATTTTTCATATATCTACGGAATTGAAATAATGATGTTATTAATTTAGATAAAAATGCATTGCTACAAGGCTATTATTATATAAATATTTTGACGCATAAAGGAAAGTTTTGTGAAGAATAAAAATTATAAACAAATATGTATCCATTGTATGCTTCCATCAAATTGGGGAGAGGTATTAAGCGACATCATTTTCATTGCTGAAGACGGGTCTATAAATAAGTTATCGGTAATTACCGACTAATTTGTACAGACTACAGGGGCAGGGGCCTTAGCCAAACGGCAAAACGCCAAGGAATAGAATACGCTATCGTTAGAAATTGACATAAGCGTATGATGTTTTGCATAAGGATTCGGTCACCCTACCAACGACAACGACGACCACGAACAAAATTTTCATCCAGTCGCAATTAAATAAAATTGTGCAAAACACAATTAAAAATGAAATTTAAGAATTTCCTGTCATATTGGTGTTTGGAAAAAAAATTTTGAGATCAATGGATAAACAAACAGGTTTTTCATAGAAACGGTGGCTCCTAGAAAAAAATGTAACCTTTTTTATAGATAATTAGATTATATACAATTTTGATTCAGGTGATTGTATGATAAACTTACCGTCTCGGCGAAAATCGCAAAAAACCCTATTTCTTTTTATTAATTGACCTCGATTTTTTTTATTCCTGAGTACCAGAATGACGGGAGATTTTAATATTGATTTTGAACAAATTTCGGCAAGATTGGAACTTTGGTCGTGGTCGTCTGCGTCGTTGGTAGTGTGATCGAACCATTACCAAAATGTCATGAGCTTATGTCAATAATTAGCGTTAGCAGTTTCTATTCCATGGCGTTACGTACGTTTGTCTAAGGCCCCAGATGATACCTGCATAGAGGCGACGAACTTCCTCGCTAGGTCCCCCTAGGTTCGGCAGCAACCTTTGCAAGTAGCCTGCAAATCTTTTTAATTTTGGGACCAGTCTATTGAAATGTTCCCCAAAGTCCCAGCGCCCGTCTAGGGTGAGACCGAGATATTTAACAAACAGGCCTATATTGACGTTCGCATTGCCCACACTTATACTTGAACTTGGAGGCTCTATTCTTCTCGGTAACTTATGGAACCACAGCGCCTCAGTTTTATGAGGTGCTATTTTTAGGCCAAGATCTTGAATTTTGTTTACAATCCGTGAAATACCAAGTTCTGCAAAATGTGTGGCTTCTTGGTAACTTTCACCCTCTGCAATGAGCAAAGTTTCGTCTGCATAACAAATTACAGAGACGCTTCTCGGCAGATTCACTCGTAACACAGCATCATACGCAAAGTTCCACAACATCGGGCCCAGTACCGACCCTTGAGGAACCCCGCAGCTTGTTCTTCTTCTGTGATTTTGTCCGCCTCTCGTCACGTAGCAGATAAACCGGTCCTGAAGATAAGCGTCAACAATTCTGCGTAGATAGGTGGGCACGTTATGATGTGCAAGGCCGTTTTTTATCGCATCCCAGGGGAGCGAGTTAAAAGCATTTACAATATCAAGGCTTACAGCTAAAGCAACTTTCCCACTGTTAGTTGCGCGTTCTGCGATGCTGCGTACGTGTAAAATTGCATCTACAGTTGAGCGTCGTCTGCGGAAACCAAACTGTCTGTCCGAGAGATCAGGGCCAGAGCCGCATAAATGTTTATAGAGACGGGCGGCAATTATTCTTTCGAACAATTTACCTATTTCATCTAATAAACATATAGGACGGTATGCAGAGGGGGAATCCTCAGGCCTATAGGGTTTTTTAATAAGAACCAATTTAGATTCCTAGTTATATTATAGTTCCTAGAAAAATTCATATTATTTGACGCTAACGTATACGGAACAGCTAATTTAAAAACTATATCTAGCACTAAAGGACACCAATTAAAGTGTTTTTATTTTTTTAGTGAAAAATTTAAAATAATGAAAGTGTTGTGTGCAAAGTGCTAAATGTGATAAGGTTATGACTCAAACATGGAGAAGGAAATTCAGCTGGTTGACAGAAGGCAAGCTTGCTAGACTATGGGTAAATACCTATTGTAACTTTAATATTAACATAGGTACTAGATGTGCCTCGCGGTTTCAACCGCGATCGAACCTGAGGCAAACAAGTGAAAAAGTGTCCCGGGGCCGTATTATGACCTCTTATTCCCTGTCAGTTTACGCCGTGAATTTAACTGAGTGGCAAATTCGTATTATGATCGCAATAATCAGTCATGGTTAAAATTATGGTATAATATGAATTTGCTAGCCAGTTCAATTCAGGGCGTAAACTGTCTGGGAATAAGAGGTAATGGTCATCAGGTTCCATTTCCTTACTTTGCCATATTTTTAATGAAATACAGAAAATGGATCAGCAAAGCAGATGCAGCATGTATGCATAATGCATCTGTCCCAAATCCCACTAGGGAACACGGGACTTCACATATTAATGGAATGAAATTGTATAAATCTCATATATCATAGAAATCACAACGTAAATAAATAGGTACAATAACAGAGGCTCTATAATTTCGCAATGTGCGTTATAAAGGGTGCCATTTTAGAGTGAGATTAGAAAAAGTCTACATTTTGGGATATATGTACTTTAAAAAGTCAATTAATTTAAAATATTATCTCGTATTCTGTATGTGTTGAAAAGGCAGTAGTTCCTAAAGCACCAAGACATATCCAGATTCCAGACAGCCTAAAATGACCGAGACATATCGAGATGAGATATATCGAAGCAGAAAATTATTTGTAAATCATTTTTGTCAATCAAATCCTACTATTTATTACTATTAGGATAACAAATCCATTTAAAAGATGCGCGTTTTAAAAATGTCACGGGCGCAGACAGCGGAAGCAGCTGCGTATGCGCATTGATATGTTATCATTTCCTCTCATAATTAAGCGCTAATTAATTAAATAATTGGTTTAAATAGCGGACTTTGTTGTGACGATAGCACAGTATAAATATTTTAATATAGTGTAATTAGTTTATTTTTAAAGTAGAGTAAACATCTCAAGGAGATTTGTTTGTTTACATTACACTAATCAAAACAATAACATTAAGCAATAATTATTTTAGTTTATTTTTCATAAATTACTTGGGTAATTTACTTTATAATTGTTATTTTAAAACTATTTGTTTTGTAATTTTGTTATAATATTGTCAATATACGTTTTAATTTTGTTTCCTTTTGAAATCTATTCTCATTTTATCCTGTAGGTATATTATTTTTTGTTTGTAATATAACAACTCAAAAGCATAATTCCTTTATTACATAGGCTTAAAAAACCTTCCCTTATAAAGAAAACATCCGAGTTCCGACTCAAAATTTATTTTCACATAAACTAATAGTTTCTATGATTCGTTGATCCGATCCTAGAATTGCTCTCTCTTGCTAGTTGCTCAGCTCTGTTATAGTATTAATATTATTACACCTGCATTGAATTAAATTATTATTGTGGTATGTCTTGAACGTATTGTGTCATGACATTTCTGTAAAAAAATCTTTATTTTTTTAATTTACTTCCGCTTTCGTCCACCAGGCGGAGCTAGTAGCGGCGGTGAGGCGGCGGGGGCGGGGGGACAGCGATGATGACGAGGACCTGGGGCTTCCGCGGAGCCCACCAGCTTCACCACCGACTGATAAGGCTGATAAGGTAAGATTTTGTATGGTGAATTTAGTAGGTAAATTTACATTGGCTTAAATATTACAATAAGGAAATGAAGTGTGCATGGGTAAGTATAATATAGATTTTATAGATTTTTAAGGGTAACGAAAATGTATGCTTGCATAAAAATATCATACATTGATGGATTGATTGCTAAAAAATAACTCTGTGGATTAACTACTGACGTACGAATATAATATAAATGGAAAGCCCCAAAAAAAATCATTTACGACTGTGTACACTTTAAAATATTACATAAAAGTATCCCTATACCACCCAAGAACCACAGATCACTGAATACTAAATGCTTTAAAAAAGTTCAATGATTCGCGCCATTATTTCCAATTTAGTCAAGCTAGCGACATCTAGAGGAGGCATGCAGAAACTCGTTAGTTTTCATTCTAGTGCGTAGGATGAAGACTAGATGGCGCTGTAATAAATTGCACTAGTATTTTGCAATTTATCTAGATAAATATTGCAACAGCCAATGATATTATATATAGAAACAAGAGGTAGATACGTTACCAACGCACCAAAACGTAAACCGTGAATTGGTCCTAATTGGGACCAGTGGAATCAGTCAGATTGTGACTTGTGACAGCGAACGCACATGCTGATATAAACGTTAAAATTATCAATAATGCCTTCTTGTGTGTTCAGAAAGTGCAAAAATTACGATAGTAAAATAAAGAAAGATAGAGGAATATCATATCACAGGTAAATGTATTAAAATATTATAATTTTAGAGCAAAAATAACAATTTGCAATTATTAATGAATGACACTTGCTTGACACTTGTATTGAAATAATGAAAGGGATAAAACATTGCTTCAATCACTAGTGTGACAAAGCTAGCGCACACTGTGTTCAAAGATTATCATGTAGATACGATTATTGAAAATAGAACGGCTATTTTATTAATTTCGATTTGGGTAAATACTTATTTTTATATTTAAATCCACACAGTGCATGTAATTAACAAATATATCTATTTATTATATACAATGAAATCGTGATGGCAAAAATGTTTGTTTGCAAAAATGATGTTGAATATACGTATACATTAAAGAAAAGATTATCGCTACTGACGAAAAATGCTATTTGCTTTTCTGTAAATAGCTATTGAACATACATTTTATTTGTGTTTTAGATAAAAAAGGCTTATACTTCATCCTTTCTTTTATTTCATACTTTTTTTCATCTAGGCACCACTATTATTATATCCTACAAGTTGGAGTGATGACCTTGTACGGGTTCCGGGAACCGGGCCTTGAAACGAATAGCGTAAGATCGGTCCGTATGGAGTTCTATATAAGGAGGACTATGCTCAGCAGTGGGTGTTTATCGGGTGAAATGATGATGACCGAAAACGAACACCACAGCTAGTAATAAATGCTTAATACAGTTATATCTCCAAAAAAGTTTTTTTCCTTGTAATACAACTTCATAATAATAATTAAATAGTAAATGAAATTGTCACATTTGTTTACGTGTGCAGGAAACGTAACATCTATAACATTGAACCTTCTGTGTCGTTAGTCTATGCCAATTGCCATGGCAACTATTTGTTTATTTATATTTAATTGGTGAATTCTTGTGACTTTTGCTTACACCTGCGCGGAAGTGACAAACTATCTTTGTCTTTTTTGTTTATATCATTTTATTAGAGCCATCTCTCTTATACAGTCTGTCAATGTAATAAATTAAGTAAAATGAAACTTGTATTTGTGTGTGCCTGACACTGCATAGGAAGCATTTTTTTTGGATATCTTGTGAGTATATAACGTATCTATACATAAAATATCATTGGCAACAGCATGAAAGTTTTATTGGCTTATTAAATTTTATTGGTAATATAATTAATAACAATAATTTTATCATAATATTTATTATGCTTTTATGTCATTTCGATTATTATTACCTAATCTAATCCCTATTATTACCTCTAACTAATCTTGAATCATAATAATATACCTATCAATGATGATAAAATTGTGTGCGTATTAGGTAGGTTCCTCTTTAAAGCTTTTATGAAGAACCTTTTGTTTTCTTTATTAAGAATGACATTCTTGAGATTGAAATTCTTCGAAACTAAGCTTCGAAATATAAGGCATATAAAATATTCGATATCTTGATTCAAATTTTCAGTAAGAGATTCACATTTAGTTTTACCACAGACAAGTTTCACGTGATTTTACAATATATCGCTAGGTACTATAATTACTATTCCCTATTTACTAATAAATAAAATGTCATAATAAACGTTACATGAGCAATTATACACATGCGAATTAGCCGCATGTGAAAGTGCATTGTATGCCGAGGTCATATGCACACGATGCTAATCAACATACTGTAGACGCTAAACTTAGGAATATATTAAGTAATTATTATTTATTAGCAAACTTAACGGTTTTTTAACCGACTTCAAAAAAAGGAGGAGGTTATCAATTCGGCCGGTATGTTTTTTTTATGTAAGTATGTACACCGATTTCTCCGAGGTTTCTGAACCGATTTACGTGATTCTTTTTTTGTTCGATGCGGGATGGTGTCGAATTGGTCCCATAAGAATTTTATTTGTATAGGCCCAGTAGTTTTTATTTTATGAGCATTTTTGTCTGTATTTGTAAATGTTGCAAGTGCAAGTTTGAAGTCGATTGTTTTTAACGCAGTTATCACTTGTGGAATAAGTACCTTCTACCGTGGTTGCCTGGAAGAGATCACTATTAAGTGATAAGGCCGCCAAAGCAGTTGTACTATGTTCTATCTGTAAGTAGTTCTAAGGTTTCCTATTTTGTAGTACAACCATTAAAGAGTTAAATAAATAAAAAAATAAGTACAGAGTTTGGAAATAGAACGTATTTTTTTAGTGCACCAGTGTTTATAAAAAAAGAAAAAATACAATAGAGACGCTGATGACATTATCAATTACCTATAAAAAATATTTGAATATCTTTATAAAAATAATATTTTGAAGATTCTTAACCACGTTAGATTTAAACCGCATGACGCATTATTTTCTAATAACAGAATCATTCCATGAAATAATAGATATCCTTTACACTGTTTACGTAAATCATTAATAGGCTTTATCCATACGGATATTTACATAATCTCAGATGATCCGTTTGTTTAAAATATATATATACCTATCGTCAACGCATTACACCCACGTCTCGCTTTCTTATGTAAAACAGTTTACATACAAGGTAACACCGTGTAACAGTAGTTATGCCGATCCTAACCAATTATGGCTTGCATTATCTGTAGCGTCAAACGCACAAGCAGTCTAGCCGCGACCTTTGTTCGAGAAATACGCGCGATAAAAAAAAACACAACTGACAGTTCTAAAAAGCGCGCGCGTTCGGTTGACATTTGAAAATTTAAAAATATATTGCGTTTGTAGTTTTTTAATTAGTGTAGTGCTAGTGGTTTTGAATAAGGGATTTTTTAGGCAATATTATTTTAATAAGTATGTAAGTAGTAATTTGAAATAAAATTGTTCAAAAACAAATTTAAAAATGAATACAAATAAATAATTACTTCTCAATTTCTTCGACAAATTCGTTTAGTTTCACATTTCATCTCGAAAAAAATAATTTTCACACGAACGTGTTATTAACAACACTTCGGAAACAAATCGCAAAAACGAGTGACAATGGAAAGTGAAAAAAGTACGCATCTCGATAAATAGCTATAATTTATTGCATTTGTATTTGAAACAACGCTAATTAAGCAGAGGAAATCGCGTTATTTGTATTTTTAGCAAAAAAATAAACATACATTTTATATGCATTTTATGAAGAACTTATAGGTGTAAATTATAAATAATAAAATTTCATTACAATATTATATTAAACAAACCAAAAAAAGTAACAGTATTTCGAAACATAATCAAATTCATTTTCTAATTTTCAGACACACTGATTTTTTTCTAGAAAAATTTAATAAAAAACCTTCGCAAACTCTTGTTTATCCTAATAGATTAAAGTACACTTAAAATATTTCCAAAGACAAGGTATTTACTATTATATTATACGGCATTTAAAATGAGTTGTCATAATAAAATAAAATGACCAATGTTCAGTTAGAGTCGCTACTCGCTTCATAAAGCATTTTGTTGCGAGAAATTTATATGAAATTTCAAACCGGAATTTAGTCGCAGTCATTTATATGTATAATGGTACCAATTTCAAAATAGTTAAAAGAGTGAGAAATTTTTAAATGTTTAAGATTTTTTTTTTTTACTGACAAGTAACGTGCAGACGAGATAATGGCGTGCAGAAAAATAACGAGATTTTTTGAGATCAGGCTATGATAGAGATGACAAAGCCTCGAAATTTTTAACAAGCGTGATAAAAAAATATTATAAATAATATATTATGTAGAATGTACATGTTTTTTTAAGCAGTGACAACACATGATTCAGGCATCGACCTAGAAAATTTTAATTTTAAATTTAAAAAACTTTAATTTTAATTTTAAAAAACCGAATAAGATAAAGTATCATAATTGCAGCATATTTCCTGTAGATAATTACTCGGTTAAATATTATCGTTAAATCTGGCCCCGATACGCTTATTTTAGTATTTAACAAAGGTTAATTGAAAATTTATGCAAAACATTTATTTATAGTAAATTCTTTTGTAGTATATTGTTTAATACTCGTTTTTAATGTAGTCACTATGCTTACTAACATGTTGATTTTTTGAAAACTATGATATATATGTAAACTGTAGGTACGTAATTTGTCACATTTGATACAGTTTAGTTTATTTTGGTAGATTTAGCATTAATATTATTCTTATCAAAGTTTACCACTAATAGTAAAATAAACTTAAATTTATTAAATTTGTGTACAACAATTAAAAAAGTCAACAACCAAAAATATTTTTCATGAAATTAACTCTTTTAAGTCCCTAGCCAATAAATTATATAAAATATATTATAATACTTCAGCAATAAAACTCAATTATAGCAAATGTACCAAATTGCTCAGATCAGCTGGCCAATATAAAACTTCGCAGTTATCTGATATTTGAGATAACAGTTAAAGTCATAAAGTAACCGTATGAGAGTAACGGTGGTAACGTGGGAATTGGATAGTTATTGATAATTTAATAAGTGTAAAAAATAACATTTATATGCATTAGAAACCTATAATAAAAACAAATCCTTATGGGACCAACCATTCTCGTAAGCTCAAACTCAAACATTTATTTATTCAATTAGACTTCTTCTAGAAGCACTTTTGAATCATCTTTTTTAAAATTTACCACCGATTCGGAAAGCAGTATCTATGGAGATAAACCGGCAAAAAACTCCATAGTTGCTAGTAAAGTTTTCAAGTAGATTATAAAACACAATTTGTTCATTTAGAGAATACAAGGAATTTGTCATTTGCAAAAGGATTCCTATTTAATGAGAATCATAAATAGATCTCGTCGGGTCGGCTTAAAATTGCCATCATAAAAACGCATTCTTTCCGAGTTGTTAATCTAGTACACAGAAAACAAACAATAACTAACAAAAATAAATATAGCTAGGTGAAAACCTGTCCTCATCAAAGGCGTTCATTGAACATCAATATAATCTGGTTATGTCAGTTTTTGCACAGAAGATGGTCGTTAATATATATATATATATATAACTTTATAGGGCATTAATCCAGGTCTATCCTTGAAACTTGGCAAGTTTTTGTCATCAACTAAAATAGATACAACAAGTTTTGAAGGACAATCGTTAAGGACTATTATCCATTGTAATGCAGTTATTTTTTTCTAGGTTTCCAGTAAGCATTAACGATTAAGAACGGGACTATAAATGAGAATTATAAGACAATGCCTATGACATTAATTTGAAACCAATAAAATTATCTTCATATAACTTCGAATGTAACTACGACATTGGGGCCTTCAAGAAAAGAGCTTATTTGTCCAAAGCTCCTGTAACACTCCTTGTGTTACAAGTGTTTATGGGCGGTGGTGACCACTTAACATCAGGTGGCCCCACCTGCCCCTTTGCTTGCTCTGACATAAAAAAAGAATGCCATTTTAGCAATGCCGATATGATCAAATTTCTATTATAGGCAAAAATTCATTTCCTTAACATTACTGACCTTACACACGTTTCAAAAACAATTTAGTAACATTGATCTTTAACAAGCCTTCACAGTTCAGTTTTCTCCGACCTTCGTTAGGTAAACCAAGAGCAGAAAATATAGTATTAATAACAAAACACAGTAGATGCGGTAGTTCACGTAGCCCATATAACAACAGTACATTACGCAACACCTTACGTACAAAGCACTTTTGATGCTTCTGGGAGGGGATCAGAAATCGGTTTAATGACGTCAGAACATCAAGTCTGTAATCCTCTTTGTTGGGTGCGCAATAAAACCCCTAATGAAATAATTACATATACCATTTTGTTGATTTCTGAGTAACACGATTGTAATAGAAATTTCGTGAATTCCCAGGCGTTGCTAATCGTAATTGATCAAGCCCGATTATGAATAAATTTGGGTAATAATGCAATTTAGGTTTTAGAGATGTTGCAAACACTTCGTTTCCTAGATGTGTACATATTTTCCATATATGTACATCTAGATTCTAGCCTAATAAGAAATCTATACCTAAGGCAAAAATGATTTTATAGGACAGAGTTTCTATATCAGTGATCTAGTACAGAATAATAGATATCGATTACATATCAAATGCTTTGACCTCTGAAGGAATTGTCTTTCTGAATCCAAAAGGCAATCGGCTATTTGATATATGTCCTCCGTATTTAATCGTCATTATTTGTATTTACTTTTTATCTGTATCCCTCAGAAATTTTACCCCCGGAATACAGTTAAAGCAACTGTAGATGTGTCTCAACGGATGGAACGAAGTTACTAAAATAACTGGCTTGCTTTTATGAGCAAGAGAGAGAGAGATAAACAGAGAAACACGCGCACTGCAACTATGTATAGCGAAAAATGTCGTTACCACTTTTGGTCCTAATTCCGTCTAGCCCCCTTTCGCAAAGCTTGATATGGAACTTCGTTCCAAAACATCTATCACAGTTAATAATTTAAATAAAATGCAATCTTTGAGCGACAGCTTAATTCCGTAATTTCACTTATTAATCCATTTGACCTCTGAGCTCTGACCGTTTCAAAACAATTACAAATTACTAAATTCTAAATTTGATAGTAAAATTGATAAAAATATGTTGTAATCGTCACGAATGTGGTCAAGGCCATGTTTTGTCATGTTCGTCTACTTCTTTGTCTATACACGTGCTTTTGTTAAACTTATTGTTTTAATGGGGAATATTCATGTTTTTCTTTTTTGTCTTAAATTAATAGTTTACTATTTTATAACGTAGAAAAAAATATTAATGGGCTTCAAAATACTCTAGATATTTTTAAAAATGAAATTTAAAACTTTTAAAAAATGTAAGCAGTTCAAACGCCGCCATTGTGCGCGCGCTTTGCGTGACGTCACATGACACGTCCAGTGGGTGTTTACCTTGTGTTTACTATGGAGTATGGAGTGATGATTCATACAATGTCGTGTCAAATGACGTCACATTTCGTTCGACCAGTGGTGGCGCGTTCTGGCAGTTTGAATTTCGCTCACTTATTTTGCACTTTTTGAATATTATTTTAGGGGTTTAAATAAAAAGTAAATAAAAAAAATCCTTTTCATTATAATATTACGATAATAAGTATTCGAGAAAAAAATATTTTAGGCCATTTAAAATTTTATGCATATTCCCTATTATGACGTTATTAATTCCCGCGGTGTGCTTTTTATTTATTAAAGACAGTTAAGGCTTAAGAAATTGTTGATTACCTCTGTTATTAATAGAGTTGCGCTTTTTTGTGCTATTTCCTTCCTTAGAAATTCTGTTAAAATGTGATGTGGAGAGGGTGTGTTATTGTTAGGAAAAGGAATGAATTAAAAATATGGAAAAAAAATCCTTCGAAAACAGGATCTTGTCTGTTGGATCAGACATAATAATTATAACAACTGTTTAACTTTTCAATGTATAGTCATGAATCGAAAAATAAATAGCAGTACATATCCTTAGATATACATATATCATTACAATTTCAAATTGCTTCACCGGCGGATGATTGTTACATATTGTAGGCAATATTACATAGGCATAATATTAAAATAGATTTATTTCAATATAATGAAGTGTTTTTAAACTCCTAATCCAAACCAGAACGGCGTGATTACTACCGGAACTAATCATCTGCTTCCTTTAGTGATGTAAAAGCATTAAATAATAGGATAAATGAGCTTGAAAATATATTAGCCATTAACGACAAACACTAAAGATGTGTTAAATAAATATTTTGAAGAATGAAGCTATCTCTAATGATTTGATGTTAAACTTAATACATAGAAAAATCCCGGTTGAATTGAGAACCTCCGCCTTTTTTAATGTCGGTTAAAAACGAAATCTAATTTATTTAAGCAAAAGCATTTTATAACAATCCAACGATTTATGTAAAAATTTATAAAACTATATAATATATGATACCCAACATAAAAATTGTCGTTTTATTTTAAAGCTCAGATCAAACATACAATTCAAAACTTCCTTAAAAGCCTTTTAAATTATGTATCTCCGTTTAAAAGTCTATATTTGTAAAACGACAAAAAGTCGATAATTTATGGATTATCGATATTTGTTTTGAAACTGGCACATCACTAAATCGGTTCGCGTCACTACCTAATCCTTACACAATGAAAATAACGTAATCAAACACCAAAAATGGTATACTTACACAACGTATTGTTCGATGGAAAATATTTTTATTTCACGTTTAGTAATATAAACATTTTTGTATAAAATATTCATGTGTTATGAAAAGTTTTTAATGTACGACCCTGATTAAATATTGTGTATTTTTAATTCAAAGATTAGTTGTATTTTTGTCTGTTTGTAACATTTTTTCAAGTGTTATTGAAGTTATCAATGCTTAAATGATTGGAAGACTTATGCTACATAACATAGAAGATACATATGTAATACAAACATAGTAATGATATAATTAAAACAAATACAATTAAAACTGCTCTAAATATTAATTGCTTTTATCTAAATTAAAAATAGTATCTTTATTTGATACTAGCTTCCGCCCGCGACTCCGTCCGCGCGGATGTCGGTCTTCGCGTGGATGGTTTATTTCTCCATTTTGAGTAGGTACTGACAATAAAATCTTATAAATATCTATTGGACCCAATTCCCAAATACGGCTAGGCCTATAATAATACGCAACGTGTGTTCGCGGTTCTACGGAACAACGTCTATGGATAAAACTGAAAAATTAAGATTAATTTTTTTCTACGTATTTTTCCAGGATAAAAAGGATCCTATTTTACGCCCAGGATAATAAGGTATAATTATACCAAGTTTCATCGAAATCGAACCGCTAGTTTTCACGTGATGCCTTCACATACAGACAGACAGACAGACAGACAGACAGACAAAAGTTTTTTTAATCACATATTTGGGTTTGGTATCGATCCAGTAACACCCCCTGCTATTTATTTTTTCAATATTTTCAATGTACAGAATTGACCCTTCTACAGATTTATTATATGTATAGATCTGCATATCAATTTCATTAAGGACTCGTAGTAAGTAATCAACAGTGTTTTAACTGATATTTTTTAGCAGAAAAAATGCAATGAATATGCGAAGTACGAAGATACTAGTAAAACCAGCTGATAACCGCATTCCGAGGGAAAATCTACAATTTCACGCAACCACGGTGTTGTTTCTAGTAATGTTAAGGTTTTGCGGTTGAAGGACTAGAAAATAATAACCTCACATTATTTATTTATAGAGATGATTTGGATTAGTTAACCAGGGTCAATGCCCTAGATTATTAGAAGTTAGTGTCTTATCTACTTCTTTCTTTTTCTCCATCTCACATAGCATATATGAGTAGCTCTTCGGTTATGTATTTGTAAATAAAAATTAAATAATATATAGGTCACGTGCTTGCCTGCTTTCAATCTTACAAATATCTACCTTACGCTAAGTACCTAGCTCAATATTTTCTTACAGTTATCTCAAATTATCAATAGGCAATGCAATACATCTTACTTTTCCTCCTTTTACAGTACCTACTGTAATGTTCAAATGCTCTTTTATACTTTTACCCATTGTTTTCACTTCAACTACTACTCACCCCTATACTAGAGTATACGTTTAGAGTAGAAGTTTATTAAACTAAAGTAGTAACTAGAGTAGAAGTACTAGTAACTAGAAGAATCAACATAATATTCAGATAACTAAGAAGTGTAACTCATCCAAGCGCAGTGGTTGGGGTTACTTTCTACGCTTTCCACGGTTCAATTGTTCTGAGCGTAATTGTTATCTGATACTGTAAGCATTGTTTAAAAACTGTTTATTGACTCTCGGTTTCTAGTAAATGAGTATTATTGTAGATTTTAAATTGCTAAGTACGTAGGTAATATATCTATAATCTATTGTCTAATCAGTACAACTATTTGATTTTGATTTATTCTTCAGTGATTTAAATAACAGATCTTTCTTTTACGTTAATAGAATTAATTACTATCCTCGCAAATTGCTAATGCGCAGGAACCTTGTCACAGTAAAAGCCACGTGACGTCATCCAGAATTGAAAAATACAGCTTGCAAAAAAAGAAATGCGGAGAAAATAAATTTAATAGGTTAATTATAATTAAGTTTGACAGATTTGTAATGACATTTATTGTAAGATTACATTTTACGAAAAAAATTACATTTGATGACATTTAAATAATCTCACTGCTTGGAAATAGGTATCTATCTAAGAAATAAAAATGTTTGAGTGATTTTCAACGTTTATTAGGACAGATTATTAGTTATATAATTAGGTTAGATTTTGATACAATTTAATCAAAATCTAACCTAATTCTTCAATCCCACTCATACAATCTAAATCAGATTCAGAATTGTTTTCTAACTCTGAGTCTGTTGTATCTGATTCAGAATCGTTTTCAGTATTAATTATAAATAAATCATCAACTAGTCGGTCTTTACGCCAGTATTCTTCTTCCAGCTTTTTGACGTGATTGACCTCTTTTTTCCAATCATCAGGAGTAATGGATTGTAATGCCTCTAATGTTATTGTTTCTATTCTACTCTCTAACTGTTCGACATTTTTATCTGAAACTCTTTGTTTCACCAAGTTCCAAATATACTCAATGGGATTGAGGTCGCAATTATACGGCGGAAGTCTAACAACTTCATGGCCATGTTCCGCTAATAATTTGTCCATACTATATTTTTTTGGAACTTTGTGATTTTTTATCAATAAATATAATTCTGGTTTAGTGTTGTGAACAGTGAACTCAATATTATTAGCTTGGAGCCACTTCATCATTTCTTCCTTTTTTGAGCCCATATTCGGCGTTCTGTCTTCCTCTTTACTGTGATATGGGGCGTTGTCCATAACTATAATACAATTAGGTGGTATGTTAGGAATAAGCTTTTCTTTCAACCATTTACTGAAATTTTCTGTGTTCATCTGGTCGTGGTAATCACCAGTTTTACTGTTTGCCTTAAACATTAAAAGTGCGCCATCGACAAATCCGGATTCACTACCAGCGTGAACTATAATCCAACGGCGTCCAGGACTCTCATTTTTTTTTACTCCCACATCCGTAGCTGATTGCCAACACTTTTTCACTGTATAGTGAGCATGAATCCAAGTCTCATCAATATAAATAACTGGCTTTTTGTCGGCGCCAAGAGAATCATTCTCTTTCATGCGGCGTAAATACTTAGCCCTCCATGCCTGTATATTAGGTCTTTCAATTAATGTTAATCTTTTTTGATAACATTTTTTAAATCTATACCCTAAATTATCTTTCATAATTTGACGTAAGGTAGTCTCACTCCCTTTATAGTCTAAATCTTGTTTAGCTGCAGCCATAATTTTTCTCATAGTGGGCACTTCCTTTCGTACTATGTATATAGAATTGATTATATTTCTTAAAGCTGTGAGAGAAAAACCATCTAAAAATTCCTTTTTTCCCCTCTTTTTTTTAACTGGAGTTTTAATTTTACTGCCACTAGCCACAGCTGTTTGTTTTTCGCGCCTTAATTTTGCTACTGTATTTGTTGATATCCCTGTAGCGCTCATTACGCGCTCTGTGACCTTGGTCGTATTTTGTAAGTATTTTGAAATTTCTAATACCGTTTTTTTAGACATCACTACGTCTTCACTAGTGTCAAGTGCAGCTTTCAATGATCGAGTTACATTCTGAAGTAGTAGCATAGCGTCCTCTTTCTCTTGTACAAAATAATTGTCCACTTGAATAATAATTTCTCGTGCACGGCTATTAATTATTTTCTTATTCATTGTAACAAAACTATAACAATATAACAAAACTTAACAACGATAACAAACAACAGAAAAAATAACAACAAAGAAAACAACAACAAGAAAACAATCAAACAAAAACGCGTAGGTACTCGTCCGTCGCAATTCGCATCAGCCGGAATAATGCTAACGGTACAGAGTGTCTAATGTCAATGTCAACAAAATACGGCACCAAAATGGCGGCCAGGCGCATTAGCAATTTGCGGGGATAATAATTTCTGTTGTTGAGATTTTTATAAAAACAAATAACAGGTTTGTTAGCGACGCGCCATTCAAAGAAATTATTTTTTAAAATAAAGTATTATAATACACATTGAGTCAATATTGTCTATGATTATGATTGTTTTAATCTGTAGTAATTTTAACATAATCTGTATAAGCTACGGCGAGCCACTGCTGCGTCAGTGACTCGTCCAGTTCTTCGGCCTCCTCTTACCTGAGCGCACGTACGTAACTAAGTTTCTGTCTGTATTTTTCATAGCCAAATCTACATTAAAGCCTCATTTTATTTTATTTATCTTCTCGACTGGCATTTTTTATTTTCCACTTCAACATCAACATTAGTGGCCATTCGAGCAGGATCATGTTCCGCACACCAAAGGGGACACGCAGTTCGAGAGCACGTGGTGCGGCAAGCCAAGAAGGGCACGTGGTTGCCGCAAAATCTTCTCATCTGCGGTTACACGTGGGGAGCATAAAATCGGAACCAGCGCTAAATTTGGATAAGAAAACCCCAGTCGAGTCACACGTGGCAATGGCGGCAAGTAGTCGAGGTTCTCAAGCGTCGAACACATCGAAGTCGGCTCGGCGCAAACAGTTATTATTGGAAGCCGCTAAAAAGAAAGCGGAAATTGAAATAGATTTAATAAATAAAACGTTAGAAGCAGATTTGGCCGCGCTTAGTGACGAAGAGGAGGAACAAAAGGTATACTGCAGTTCACTTATCAGGGAGCCTGTTCGCAGCCACGTGGAGGAATGGGTGGAAAGCCAGCACATCGAAGCACCAGACGGGCAGGGAGCCCCCAACCAAGGTATCACTACGGGCTCACTGCAACAAGCCGCGCCGCCGCCATTGCCGGCCGCGGCACCAGACTCGATACACCAGTTGGCTTCTGCAATAAGGGACCTCACAACCGCAAGCTGCAGCAACATGGCAAACAGCAACCTACTCAGCCGGATGAGCACGCCTCGGGATCTGCCAGAATTCTCAGGTGACCCAATGGAATGGTTGTTGTTCAAGCAGGCTTATCAGGAATCAACAAATTTATGTAAATTCACCGATAAAGAGAACATATGGAGGCTGCGAAAATGCCTACGTGGTGCCGCCAAGGAGTCGGTGGCATCATTGTTTATAAGTGCCACGTCACCAGAGAGGGTAATGGCTACTTTGGAATTACAGTTTGGTAATCCAGATATCATTATTATAAGGATTCAACGTGACATACAAAAGTTACAACCGTTGCCAAACGATTATTATAATTACATCGTCGCATTTTCAATCAAGATTCAAAATTATGTTGAAGCTGTACGAGCAGTGGGGCGACAGGAACATCTTCAGGGCTTCAGTATCGTCTCCAGCATCCTTTCAAAGCTCCCTTCCGTTCTCATGGGAAAATGGACGGACTACAGCTACAACCGCATCAAGGAAGGGCGTGAGGCAAGGTTAGTTGTATTGTCAGAATTTTTACACTGTGAAGCGTTAAAAACAACAACCACCTCAAGTAATTTATTCAATTATCGGAACGACAGTAATTATTGCAACAGAAACAAAAGCCAAGAAGTGCACGGTAGAACGCATACAGTTTTAATACAGTCCGACAAACGCGACAATAAAATATGTCGTTTTTGCAAGAAAAATACGCATATATTAACAGAGTGCAAATTATTTCAAAAGGCGCTGAAAAAAGTTAGATGGCAGCATGTAAAGAACAATGGGCTCTGTTACAAATGTTTAATATCCAAGCATGAGAGGAACACATGCCGAGCGCCGGTGTGCGACGAGGACGGGTGCGGCCGGGAGCATCACCGCTTACTTCATTACCCGATCAACAGTGTCGCGAGTGCAAGTGAAGTGATTAGTCTCGGGCAAGTGCCGCGTGAGCCCGAGATAAGGCCTGTTACCGAAACTATAACCCACATTAAAGCAAGTGATTCCCCAAAAGTGTTCCTAAAAGTGGTCCCCATAACTGTGCGCGGTCCCAACGGTATAGTGCAAACCACGGCGTTATTAGACGACGGTTCGTCAGTGTCACTTATAGACTCTAATCTAGCGGCCCGCGTCGGGCTACGAGGCCGGCGGGAAACAATGCGCGTGCGAGGCGCGTTCAATAATGAAATTGTTTGCGAATACACACATGTAAACGTAGACCTTAAGGGTTTAGATAATAAGGTGCATAATGTAAAGATGAGATGCGTTAGTAATTTATGTTTACCGTTACAGTCATTATCTATATTAAATGATATTACGTGTTATTCACATTTATATGAAATAAAAGCACATTTATATACTGTAGATTCGAAACCTCAAATTTTAATTGGACAAGATAACCACTATTTATTAACGCCTTTAGCGATTAAAGTAGGAAGTTTGAATGAGCCGTCTGCTACACTTACCCCTCTAGGCTGGTGCGTCCATGGGAAATCTTCTATTCCTAGGGGGCCGTATGGGGCCCGGAACTACTTACCATCCAGCGCCGAAACCAACTTGCATATTTCTGTTGCTGCTGAGGGCTGCGCTGGTGAAGATACATACCTGCTGAGGGAGATTCATGAGGAGGTTCGACGGTCTTTTATTTTAGATTCCTTAGGTGTGATGACTAAGCCGCGTCAGCACGCGGACGAGGTTCGCGCGGTCGCCTTACTCGAGCAATCGGCTGAGCTGGTGGACGGCCGGTGGCACGTGAGTCTTCCATGGCGCAGCGACATCACCAACTTACCTGACTCCTACGCTGGAGCGCTAGCGAGATTTAAAGGTATTGAAAAGAAAATGAGTAAAGATTTGGGTTTCGCGGTAAGGTATAGGGAAAGGGTAAATCATTTATTAAATAATTGTTATGCAAAAGAATTAACAGGTGTCATTCAGCCGTCCTCAAGGTCGTGGTATTTGTCTCACTTAGGGGTTGACAACCCTAACAAGAAAAAACTTCGTTTGGTATTCGATGCTGCATGTAAGGTAAATGGTAATTGTTTAAATGATTATTTATTAACAGGACCGGATCTATTGTCATCACTATTTGGTATTATGCTGCGCTTTAGGGAAAACAATATTGCAGTAACAGGTGACATTAGAGATATGTTTTTAAGAATTGAAATTAAGCAGGAAGATCAGCAGGCTTTGAAGTTTTTATGGAGAAACGACCCGACTGAAGAAATCAAAACGTATGTAATGACATCGATTATTTTTGGAGCTAACTGCTCGCCGTTTATCGCTCAATTTATTAAAAATAAAAATGCTGAGCGGTATTCTTCCACGTATCCAGCAGTAGTAGACGCCATCCGAAACTCTCACTACATGGACGACTACATAGATAGTTTATCGGATGAAGCGACGGCCATTGAAATGGTAAGAAATATTACACAAATACATAAGTCAGGCGGTTTCGAGATAAGAAACTTTACAAGCAACAGCGTCGCGGTTTTAAACAGCATACCAAAAGAAACCTTGGGTCCATCTGCGGTAAGGTTCAAAATCGGTGAAACATATGGAGTCGATTCTGAGCGGACTCCCGACGATATTTATCATCGATGGAAACAATGGCTTAAAGACATACGTATACCTAGGTGTTACAAGCGAGTCGTACGAGCTACGTGCGACAAGGACAGGGCGCCCACGAGTGCAAGCGAAATGCAAGACACCTCGTCATCGGCCGGGGTGACGTCACAATCCCCTTCACTTTCAACATGTAGCGTATCGCGTGCGTCTACGCAATGTACTACGGATTGCTACGACGACGTAGCGCATACTGCATACGCTACGGGCTATAGCAACCTACAGTTGCATGTGTTTTGTGATGCTAGCTCGAAGGCGATGTGTACGGTAGGTTATTGGCAATGGGAATTTAATAATTCAATTCACGTAGCATTTATTGCAAGTAAGTGTAAGGTTATGCCTGTAAAGCCCTTAACAATACCCAGGGCCGAACTGCAAGCGGCATTGCTAGGTGCACGGCTAGTAAACACTATTTTAAAAGAGCATAGAATGAAACCTGTGCGCAGGTATTTTTGGTGCGACTCGACGCACGTTCTTCACTGGATTCGCAATAACACATGTTCTTACAAAACATTTGAAGCGAATCGCTTGGGCGAGATCTACGATTTATCGAAGGTTAGTAAATGGTCTTTTATATCTCCCGGTAGCCCCCATTGGGGTGGGGCATGGCAGGCATGGCATGGCATCAGGCTGATACGAAATGTTAAGACAGCCTCAAATGTTGTCTTGCGCGAAGGAGCACAGGGACGTGGTGCAGATGTGCGTCGTGCGTCGCTCCCGTTCCTATGTTGGAGTGCTGAGTCAGCACTGGGGTGGGGAGTGTTAGCGACGCGCCATTCAAAGAAATTATTTTTTAAAATAAAGTATTATAATACACATTGAGTCAATATTGTCTATGATTATGATTGTTTTAATCTGTAGTAATTTTAACATAATCTGTATAAGCTACGGCGAGCCACTGCTGCGTCAGTGACTCGTCCAGTTCTTCGGCCTCCTCTCACCTGAGCGCACGTACGTAACTAAGTTTCTGTCTGTATTTTTCATAGCCAAATCTACATTAAAGCCTCATTTTATTTTATCTTCTCGACTGGCATTTTTTATTTTCCACTTCACCAACAACAAGGTTGTTTTATAATATTCAACTAACAATGTGAGACTTAAGAATTGTTTGTTTCCCGACAAACGAACTTTTGACTTTGGAAAAGTCTAGTAAAGTTACGTAGAACATCAATGTAATAAAAATAAATTTTATCTTAGGTCCTGTTATCGAAATCTTATCTTACTTTAAAAAATACATGTTCAAGATCAAATCGGAATATCTTTATTAAGTAACTATTATATTATTTTTAAATATAAATTATATTTAAGTACCTTAATTGTGTGTGAAATGATTATACATATTAAAATCATAAATTATTTATTACCAATAATGCATTCAGGAAACACAGCACTTATGAAAGTTATATATTTGACGTTATCGCTCATATACGACAAGCAATTAATTATTATCAGCCATCGATATCAGACAATTTGTATTGACGAGTATCATAAATAATAAATTATTGATAAGAATTTAATAGAAAACGCAATAAGGAAAGAAAGGCTATCACATTTCAGTTTATACGTTTGAGAGCTTAATTGCATGCTCCTTGTAATCCAAAAGAATGCACTGGATTCCACACTTATAAAAAGAAACATTAAAAAAATTATCCTCATTGCATGCATATTTTGTTCGTACTCTTTACATACATGTTCATAGTGAAATATCCGCGGCTCCCCTATGTCTGTATGTTTATCTGTCTCCCCGTTTCCGGTGTGTCGTATCTGGAACAATTGTGTTTCAAAACAACGCACGGCTTTGTTGTGATTTTGTATAGCACTTGTTGAATTAATTTAAATATGTGAATATTGCAGTTATATGCAGTTTAATATTGCGATCTATTTATTCGCAATGTAGTTGAATAAAGATAATAAAGAGCTGCGTATTAGATATGAGTTTAGCCACATAAATTGTTAATTTCTGCTCCAAATACCAGATTTTCTGATAGAAAGACCAACATATTATCGTTATAAGTCTAGTTGTTATAAATGTTTGTATTTATAATATTGTTTGCGACATAACCTATGTTAAAAACTGTTTAACTTTCAAAATGTCCACATCGCAAAATGTACATTCTGTGTTTCAATTACACGAGTTAGGTTTCCAATTTTCAAATGTCATTGCATTAATAGAATCTAGCTCTCACGAAAAATGTCTAGTACACGTCAGGCCAAGAAAAATGGCAACAAGTTAATTAATTCATTTGTAATAACATCGGTGGATTCCACGCAATTTGTCGCTTGATTAAGTTTACACATAGCTGTTATGTTGTTATGCGATTTTGTTATAAAGGCTGATTAGTGATTACCCAAGACCTGAAAGACAGGAAATTTTTTATATGGAGATAAGAAAGCATTAATATTGCAAATTATGGACGGAAAGGCTCACGAAAGTGTCATTTGTACGTGATTCAAACCTAATAAATGGGATCCGTCTCGCAGCTCTACAATTTATGTTCGCTTTGATCATAATTCATAGTTAAATATAGTCGACTTACTTTACTTACAGCCTTGTATATAGTATGTAGGTATAGTAAATTTTTACATAACATTTAATTTAACCCTTGAAACGATTCATTTATCGTGGCCGTACATGCTACGTCACAGACTGTAAACACGCAAAACAAAGTGTTGAGCTTAAAAAATAATGAATGAATTATTATCAATTAATGATATCATTTTTTTAATCATTGACTTTTTCGCTATTCCGTACATTCTGTCGATAAGACTATTGTCAATGTTAAGTCTTATGATACAATCTATTTATATTTCTTTACTTACGTATTGTTGTCTTTTGTAGATCTTCTCATAAGTATCTAAATTCACTGACCCGTAATAGAATATATATTCGATTTTAAGTTTTAAAGTGCTACATCAATAAACAATAAGCATCTAATCAAAAAACTATGAGTCACAAAAAATACCACAAGTTTTGAACTGGTTCAAGTTACCTTACATATATCGATTTCAACCAAAGGAAAAACGAGTACAGACAGGTGCGTCATCGTTGCGTACTTGAAGCTAATTTTGCAAGTGTACACATCGCTGCACACGAAACAAGCTATGTTCTATCATCATACAAAGTAATTAACAAGCTGAAATCTGTGAAAATGTTGATAGTCTTTCGTGCGAAAAGTACTTAACAGATTTTCAACTGAAATAAATACATATTATTTATAGACATGTGATTTTTATTCGGAAAACGAATAAAATGAAAAGTTTTTTTTAGAAGGAAATTGTATTCCGACATTTAGATTTATAAGTATTGTATATCCAGTTTTTTATTAAAATATCAAATCAAAACGAACGTTTATAATTATTATGTTTTAACAATAATCATTTCCTTACATAAATATAACAAGAGACAGACGTATAAATCAAGTTAATTGCACTATATTATTTTTTCTCTACTCATTAGAAAAACACAAGAAAGTTGTTGTAACACCCATGCAGTGTATCGTTACAAATTGCATTGAAACTCGTCAACGTTTAAACAAACGGAAAAGCAGTTGAATTCGGATTTGTTACAAAAATTCGAAATGAAAAATATAATATATTGCTGTCGTCACGCAAGCGCTACATGCGAGCGGTAATTTAATAGTGTACCCGTTGTTTTGACAGCTAGTGTACAGTTGATATTGTATTTCAAGGCAACGCGTGATATTGAGTGCTTCAAATGGATTGTGATTTTTAGTGTATAACGCTTTGCGAAATGTATGTCAATAGTCATTGTTGTTGAGTTGAGTTGAGCATATACGTATATATAGGTTAAAAATATGTTATGCAACGGTTATTGTTTCTATTTATATGTCCGATAGTGCAGTGATAAGCGTAGAGAGACAAGAAATTTTGAATTCGACATCCACGAATCGGAAGAACTTTTCAAGTCATTAAGTTTTAAAACTAATAACAAAATTATAACGTTGATTAGTCTATACTCTATGACATAAATTTTATAATAGGTAGGTACCTATCTAAAATTTTAAATTAGTTCTTGATAAGGGCTAGTACCTACATTCCGATGTATAACGCAAAATGAGCAGGATAGCTGTATAGTTTTTCCCGAAATTGTCTTATTAATTCATATTTTTCTAAATAACATCATCAAAACAAATTAGGTCAGGGACGTAAAAATAATACATAAATAATGTTTTATTTCATTAAAATTTTAATTCCGTCTATGCGGAGTCATACATCTTAAAGAGGCTTATAGAATACGATTAACATTTGACACGGTCATCATAATGTTCTTAGTTGAAGCTTACCCAAGGTTCCTAGTTTAGATATTACTAGCTACGCCCTGCGGTTTCACCCGCGTGGCTCCGATCCTGTTGGTCTTAGGGTGTTGATATATAGCCTATAAGGCATAAGCCTTCCTCGATAAATGGGCTATCTACCACAGAAATAATAAATAAACAATAAAAATATAAAAAGGGCGTGTGTACCGAGCACGTGTCAGAAGTGAAATTTCTTTGTCAAGATTCAAAGATACCAACATCGTCGCCTTACTCCATGACGTGACGGTATTGGTATGACGCGACCTTGAAATATCACTCTCAATGTGCATAAAGAAGTCACTTCAAAAAATCTATTTCTTTAGAACGATAACAACAAAAATAATATTCCATTGTTTTCACTATAAATTCAAATAAAAGAGAAAATCAAACAACAATGTAATCTAAAATAAACGATATACAAATTATAAAGACGATTAAGGATTAGTTCCTTATCTTATATATAGGTTAATAATGTATATAGGATTACCTATTTTTATAATAATCGAGCAGTGGTGGCTCAGTGGTGAGACCTCGGACTTCGAATCGATAAGTCCGGGGTTCGAGGCCAGGCGAGCGCGCAGGAAATAAATTGATTTTTCAATTTATCTGCGCATGTTGTAACATCACCACTGCTCGAACGGTGAAGGAAAACATCGTGAGGAAACCGACATGTCGAAGAATTAAAAAGTTCAACGAGATGTGTCATCCGCCAACACGCACTTGGCCAGCGTGGTGGATTATGGCCTGTACCCTCATAGGAGGCCCGTGTCCCAGCAGTGGGAACGTATATGGGCTGATGATGATGATGATGATGATTTTTATAAAGATAATTGATAAAATAGAGGATATATTATCAAATAATCGATTGCGCACGTACGTACAGATAATTATTTTATAAATACATATAGAATCAATGTTTTCGAAATAATTACCGGATCCTAAGCTTATTTATTAGGTATGTCCATAATAGATTTATAATAAATAATTGTGATTTAGAAAACACAGGATGTAGTTACGATTTTATGAATGATTTTAACATTCCTTAAATTTTTGCAAAGTAATTATAAATATACCGGTTGCCATATTTATTTATATTTAAGATGCAATTTTTATTTTTGAACTGAATTAATTTAGGTAACCTACCTTTTGGATGTCGAATTCAAAATTTTTTGTCTCTCTACCCTTACCATTGCACTATCGGACATATAAATAGAAACAATATATACGTATATGCTCAACTCAAACCTAGGTTTGTAAATAAATCTAGGTGCAAAAGTATTTTTTCTTGCTATATAATTTAAATTCTGAACTGTTTAAAGCTCAAACAACAAGACAATTAATCTAGTTTTTTTGCATTCAAACCAAATCATTTGTCTTCTAGTGTATTTACATCAAACGAACATAGAGCTAGGGCTAGAGCAAGAGCAATTCTTTTAGAACATTGTATAGAATCTTTTCGAACGCACTAGGAGCAACTAAAGAAGCTTTACGCCTGTTTACACTAAAATAATTTGATATGAAGAATTAGAATGAGCGTTCGCTCGTTTGATGTAAATATGCATTATACGACGATTACAAAAAATTTATTTAATTATCAAAGAAATTAAATAATATTCAATATACCAGAATATACCTATATAACAATATTCGAAGAAAATATAGAGCTATAACGTCAGTGTCAATGTCGAGATAACAGATTATCGGATAAGCTTATCCGTTTGGAACGGTAGAAAGTAAAAATTATTTATAATATGATATGAAGTATAACAAAATAGTATTACTCTCGTTTACTATGTTTGTTTGCTCAAGTTTAGTAGGGTAACCGTGTAAAATGTGTTTGTCAGATCGTAGATAATCTTATATGTTAGCCAAAACTGATTAGTAGTTTTTGTGAGAGGAACGAGTATATTCATATTATATTTCCACCTATTTCCACATATACACCTATTTACAATGTTTGCATAGGTAATTAAAAATGTAATTTAAAAGTCTCTTTTGTTTTATGAGCGTATACTATTGATTAATTTGACCGCCTCCTTGGTACAGTGGTTGACGCGTGAGCGTAGCAAAAAATGTCTCGGTCTGGTAGGATACAGAAGGCTGATCACCTACTTGTCCCTAAAGAAAATCGATCAGTGAAACAGATGTATAATGCATCTGCCCCTTACCCCACTAGGGGACATGGGATTTCACTTTTATTGATTAAGATCAAACCGATAATTTATTTTTTAATAAATTACACGCATAATGTTGCAATTATTATAATGAATTATTAATAGTAGGTATGTGTCAAAGGACATGTGCTAATCGAGGTTAAACGGTAATTCCCTAGACATATATAAATCGATTGAGCCAAGGACACTTGTTATACTATAAATATTACTTCATAATATTAAGTGCAAGTTAATTATAAAATAATATTTAAAGAATTATTTTATTAAAAGAAAAGTATTCGTCATCTCCTACCTTATAAAGCTTGTAGTGTGGACTTTAAAAAAAGAAAAAAAAATTGTGCCAAATTTTTGTACCTCATTAATTTGTACCACATTTCCTACATTCTTTTGTACAATGAAGTGTTATAAATAAATAAAAATATAATTATAAAAAAAATCCATTCCAGAATTTTACACCCTGCTCTATTCATGCGTTTTCTATATTTAGAAAACGTACACTCAAAATGTATAGTAAAAAAAACATACGCATAAAGCAATTTTAAAAATTTAAACAATCGAGTACCTACGCCTTAAAATCAAACTCAAACTCAAATCAAATTATAGACATAGCCTCAATGACGTCACATTAAAACATAAGTCCAGCATATGAATGCGATCTACTTTCAATATGCACTCCACTATCACGTTTTATCGACGACACTTGAGATAATCGATGTATCATTATCTATACATTATCAGTTGATAATAAACACGTCTGAACACCAAATATGGGCATATTTATAAATAACAAAATCATATTTTTCCTCTCTCATTTTAGGATAGATAGTAAGTTTAACATGTGATAAGTGCGTAAGAAATAATAACTAAATGTAAAGTAGTGAAGTATGAAGTAGTGGTAACTTGTGTGAAGTAATAGTAATGTGTAAAAAGTAGTGAAATTAGTGAAATAAGTGAAAATGATGCTCTATGTGACTAGTGCGGGGAGTGACGTAGTGAGGCGACCACCGAGGCGGAGGTACATCAGCGCAAATATTAAGGTTTGTAATTTGTATTTAAAAACAGAACAAACATAATATTATGTAGTAGACAATAAATGGAATCGTTACATATATACTACTTTTAAACTTGTGTAAGAATTAAGGTTCTTCAATCAATAAAACATAGTCATAATCAACTTACAAATAAGTTATCGTATATATTATTCTAGTATTTTTTTGCATCAAATAATTGAATACAGAGAAAGAAAGAAGATTTTATTATAATTATATTGAACATTAACTAAAGCCAGATTTTTTTTTTTTTTTTTTTAAAAAAAAAAAAAAAAAAAAAAGCCAGATTACCTAAAGGATACATCAGCAAACAAAGATGCGTAAATAATAAAAAAATGTGACATATTCAAGAGATTTATTATTGAGTATAATATATGTTATACTAATTCATTAAACATCTATAAAATCCACATAACGACGATAATAATAAATAATAATAATAAAATTAACTCCGCTTAATTTAGCAGACAATACAACCCAACGAAATGAGACCTTAATTAGTAAATGTGATAAACTAGCAGCATGGACCCAAAAGTCTCTGCACGGAAGGCATATACAACACCTTAATCTGCCTCATGTAGATAAGGCAGCATCAAATGCATGGCTTAAGAGAGGGGAGCTTTTTCCTGAGACTGAAGGTTTCATGCTAGCTATACAGGACCAAGTTATTGAGACACGTAATTATCAGAAGTATATTATTAAAAATTTACCATCAGATATTTGTAGAAAATGCAATAGTGCCCCAGAGACCATTCAACACATAACAGGAGCTTGCAAAGCAATAACCCAATCCGATTACAAACACCGGCACGATCAGATAGCCAACATTATCCATCAAAAATTAGCACAAAAATACAAACTTATTTCGTACGATAAAACACCATATTATAAATACATACCAGAAACAATTTTGGAAAACAACTCATATAAATTATACTATGATAGAACTATTTTAACAGACAAAACCATACATTACAACAGACCTGATATTACACTCATTGATAAACATGAAAAAAATGCACTAATAATAGATATAGCTGTACCCAATACTCACAACCTCCCAAATACCATAACCGAAAAACTTACTAAATACACAGAACTTAAACAAGAAATTACAAAAATGTGGAAACTGCAAAATGTTATCATAGTGCCCATAGTACTCTCCACTACAGGTGTTATACCCACTCAACTTCACAAATACATAGAATTATTACATTTACCAAAACATACATACATGCAATTACAAAAAGCTGCAATATTAAATACATGTAGAATAGTACGCAAGTTTCTTCAGACAGAGAATGAATGACACACAACCAGTTTAAAAATATTTTTATATAGCTTACACTTGGTTTACACCCGTGTATTCTATTATTACCAGCTGATCATAAGCTGTGAATGCAAAGCATAAAAAAATAATAATAATAAAAATTCTTTATTGTACACACAAAAATGATGATGAAAACACAAAACAATTATACAGTAAAAGATACAAGTACAGAGGGCGGTCTTATCGCTTGGAGCGATTTCTGCCTGCCAACCACTGAGCGAAGGAAAGCTGCAGAGAAACGGAGTAGGTGGTGCACAACTGAGAGTTGAATTTTAATACAAGTATACAAAGTACTACATAATATAAATATATACATACATATACAAAATACGATATGAAAAGTACTCGTATTAAACCTAACATAATGTGATAATATATAGATATTAGATATGTAAATAATATATTCCTAACCGCTTTCACATTATGAACGACACGTACCTAGAGCCTATTCCCGAGATACCAGCAGCGATAGGTTTCACATTACAAATATGAACTACATAATATTAATTTAGATCGCAGAATGACCATGGGATTTCTATTAGATAGATATAGTATTAGTTATAATATATAGGTGGATAGAAATATTTAGTCAGAAGTTCCTTGTAATACCAAAAGTAGAGTTGTATGAATTATAGTTTCATCATGATCCAACGTCCGTTTTTCAATGGAATACAAGAATCTATTGTGTTTTGTGTTTTGTAGAAGTCTGTATAATCATAAGTTAACCTGTAAGTTACACTGCATGCAATAACACACTTTTTGTGTACTGAAAAAGTATATTGTGTCAAGTGTTTATTTTTAGCTAAAATACTTAGTTCTCAATCATTGCAAATAAAATTATTTTGTACCTAACCCAATCCTTATGATATTCTTAAATTTTAGAACCTAGAGATAATGATTCGATTTACACAAGTTGATCTAATTGATACTGTTACTCAATTTACAGAAGTTTTAGTTCTTATGGACTCATAATGCCAATTGTCTATACTATATAGTACTTTATCCCAATCCATTTCTTTGAATAATTAGAAATCTAAAATAGTAATCGCAATCCGAGAGCATTTTGTACACTAACTACTTGAACTTGGTAATAAACTTTATTTTTGTTTGTTTATTTCAGCGCCACCATGCTGGCATATCGCAGTCGTCGTGCAGTGACGGCTCGCTGCTCAGCGTGGGCTCCTCCGAGATGGACGAGGACAGCAGCAGCGGACACCACCACGACAGGAGTGACCACTCCGACGCATATAGTGAGTGCTATTTATATGGTACTAGCTTTCCGCCCGCGGCTTCGCCTGCATTTTCAAAGAAAAACCCGCATAGTTCCCCTTCCCATGCAATTTCCGGGATAGAACCTATCCTATGTGTTAATCCAAGTTACCCTCCATATGTGTACTAAATTTCATTGTTGGTAATCGGTACCGTAGTATTTGCGTGAAAGTGTAACAAACACACACATACACATTACACATCCATCATCCATGAACTGGTGAAAGATTTTCTGATATCGGTTCAGTAGTTTTTGGATTAAATCATTACAAATGCAATCAAATCTTTTATGGCATCGATCTATGTATTTTCATAAACTGAATATTTTTAGGAATGCGTGGACATACATATGAAACGCATTCCTTTTGACGTATTTGCCATGCTCTCATGGCTATGCGTTCGAGTGCTTTATAAATATAATGCTGACTCTCTATGGTCCAATACTCGATATAAAACGTAGCGTTTTATTTATTCAATGAAATTGTCAGGATATAGCTAATTTATATAGGAAAACTAAAAGCCACCTATCTGCTAATTTTACCCTGTTGGCATTAAAGATTAAAAAAATGCATCTCTACATTATCCATATTACCACTGTTCTCTTCGATTAAGGATATGATTATGTATTCTGTCTTTTTTCCTCATGTTCCTAGTGGAGTTAATATCCTGTGAAATGTAAATCATTGAAGTTACGTGTTAAGAAAGCTGCTGGAGCTAAAGTTATCCAAGCTACAGTAAACAAATAATGACTAAGTGACTGACTGACTGGACCAAGCCAGAGGTCGTGGGTTCGATTCCCACCTGTGGCAAATATTTGTGTGATGAACATAGATGTTTGCTCTGTGTCTGGGTGTTAATCTATATTAATTTATACTGATATTATAAAGAGGATAGGTTTGTATGTATGTATGGTTTTCACGCATAAACTACTGAACCGATTATAATGAAATTTAGCACACATATAGAGGGTAACTTGGATTAACACATAGGATAGGTTTTATCCCAAAAATCCCACAGGAACGGGAACTATGCGGGTTTTCCTTTGAAAACGCAGGCGAAGACGCGGGCGAAAAGCTAGATATCTATATAAGTATTTATTTAAAATTATATAATATGTATGATTATCAGCCATCTAGTTCCCATCAAGCGAACGCTTAGTATGGGATCAGATCGTGTCGTGTGTGAAAATTGTCCTGAAATATTTATTTTATATTTATATATTTATCACAGACACATCGGAGCCGCCGCCGGGCGTGGCGCCGCTGTCGCACTCGGCCGCGCGCCACAAGATGGCGGTGCGCCCGCGACGCACGCACGGCGCGCCACGACGGAAGAAGACCAGCCCCGTGAGTCTAACTGTACACATCTATTTAATGTTTTATGTTTGTTATTTATTCATAAACTAGCTTACCGCCCGCGGTTATCTATTAAAAAAACCACATCAAAATCAGTTGCGTAGTTTTAAAGATTTAAGCATACAAAGGGACATAGGGAAATAGGGACAGAGAAAGCGACTTTGTTGTGAAGAAAAGAAGATATAATTTTTAAAGTTGAATTCATATCTGTTTAATACTGAATAACTGTTAATACTGTTGTTATAATTAAAAAAAAAAACCAGTATTTAAAAATGATGCTGCCAGACTTCTTAGCAAGGGATCCATCTGAGCTGATTAAATTGCGGCAGCAAAAAAATATAATAACAAATAGAGATATATAAGTTTTTCTTTTGTCGAATCCGACAACACAAAAATAAAGAAAAATTGTTAATAATTTCCAGATTGCCGCCTCAGCCTTGCCGATAACACCCGAACTGAACGAAGAAATGATACGAAGCACTACTCCTGAAGTCACTCTCAAAAGCTCAGAAGTCGTTACTGGTATGTACTGAATACATTTATAATTAATTTCTCATTCATTAGAGTTCCTACAGATACAGTACAGTATAAAAGTCAATATATCTTAGTTAATTTTGCATTGCCTCTATATTATGTGATTAATCTGGAACTGTTTTAACATGGGTTTAACACATAATCTATGTTATAAGTTATATGCGTATCTGTGTTTATAATAGAATTGATTATCCTTGAATAATAAATTATTTTTTCTCATTCCAGAATCATTCTCTTCATCGACAACTACGAAGCATCATATGATAGTTAAGGAGCAGCACCAACAACTGACGCGCGAACTGAACAAAGTTCTCGAAACTCCAAGCGATACTAAACTCAAATCCTCCTCGCTACCTCCCGGGCTAGCTCTCAGCCAGGTCATGGGCCAATCTCCTGCTAAACTCAGCATAGCAGAGTCCAACACACCAAGATCTTCCATCAAGAGAAGCAAATCCAGCACTCAAGATCAACCACTCAGAGAGAGCTCACCGAAAATACAAGCCGAAACCCAAGTCCAATATCATTCAGAGGAGAGAGTCAACAAGTATCGCACGGACAAAAAGTACGCCGAAGAATCTTGCCTAGAGAAAAAGTCCAAGTCGGAGAAGAAAATCGAGAACGAAGTCATAAGATCTTCGAAGAGAGAAGAATCGTTTTTCAGTAGATTGCTGTTGCGCAAGAGTGGCAAGAAATCCAAGAAGGACCAGACGGATGGAGACGGAGAGGTAAAGAAGACTAAAACTGACAAAGCGGGTCAGTACAAGAGTCCAGAAGAAAAAAGTTTCTATACAGAACAAGCGCAGGGCTTCAAACCTGTACCCGCGGAACGGCCCCACAAATCTGCAGGACAGAAAGCCTTCGCGAACCAAATGCACAAGCGACTCGACAACAAAGGTGCCTACGTGCAAGACGGTGCTTACAAGGACGTATACAGCGCTGCCAAAGTGCCCGGAGTCGAATATAACATAACTGATCTCAAAATTGCCGAAGAAACCGACAAACTGTTGAACATGGAAATGAAGAATCGATTCAGTAGACGCGACGAGTTCTGTGAAAAGATCGAAAAGACTAGAACGAGACAGTCGTCGAAGGAAAACGTCGAGGAGGGGAAACGGGAGTCGTTTAGTTTGCACCACGATAAATCCAAAAGGCCCGCTTCCGTGCAGCGGTTGATAGATCCTTTTTCGTCAAAATCCTTTATTTCAAACGAAATAATGTCTAGATCGCATGAGGAAACTCTGTCGCCGTCTATAGATATGTCGGATGAAGAGCCTCAATCACGAGGAATGCGTATAAAGAACGTGCAAAGTGACTTTGTCTTCCACAGCGGCAGTATGCCCAAAAACCTACCTTATTTCAATCCGAGCATCACAATATCTAGCTCCCCACCCAAAGGGGCAGCTCACCACAGCTCTGAGAATGTAAAACACATGAGCAGATCATCAGAGCTCACTGATTTCCGCGAAAAAGAGATTTTCAAACGAGAATCATTCCATTTGAACAAGAATGAAGAGTCATACGTCACATCTGGGTTAAGATCGTTGGGAGATGAATATGTAGAGACGAGAAGCAGTATTGGAAAGTCTCATAGCTTCCGTTATGCATCTGAATCCCCGTCTATTAGCTCCCAAGATACACAAATGCCAAGCTTGCCAGCTATCGTTGGCATTTCTGAACCGTTGCTCGAAAGTTGGGAAGTGAATTACAGACGGAATGTCAGCGAAAGACACGACTTATCTAAAAGAGTATCCGCTAGAAACTATAATATACTACACGGTAGTAGTGAAGCTAATTACGATAGTTTACCAAGCACTGACAGTAGCTACCTTGACAGCCTTAAACCTGATGTAAATATAAACGAAGACGCGAAACTCTTCACAAACAGCATTCACATCGCAATGGATACTCATAAACGTGATAGTGATATTTCGCAAATAGAGGCTAAAATCGACGATATTATTAGTTCCCCTAAACCTAACATTATTGCGCCAATACTCAAATCCAGCTCTTTAGATAGTGTTAAAAGTAGTCCGGAGAAACCAATGGATGATAGGAGAAAAACTGTATCTGTTGAGAGTGCTTTGAGCCAAAGTGGAAAACAATCTTCACAAAAAGAAATCAAAATTGACGCAGAAGGTTTCATCTCCGTTACTCATATTAACAAGGAATTAACGCCCGTTTCAGTTAAGAATGTAGAAATTCCGAAAATCGTAAAAAGCGATGAAAAAATACAAAAATGTGGCGTCAGTAAGACTGGTGTGCCAGAGTTTTTAAACATTCAACTGAATAGGGTCGACGCAAAACCTGTTTCAAATGTGGTTCTAACTGCAAACGTAACCCCGAAGAAAGAACCTCAAACGGATAAAGAGCAAGAAGTCGAAAGTTTCTTTCTCACAGAAACTAAAACAAATAACATCCCAACTAAACGAGACTCTATAAAAAGCTTTGAAAACATAAACACACATTTTGAAGAAAAAATGACAAGTTCAACTAAATCCATAGCAGCACCTGTAACTCCACAGAGCCCAATGACACCAAAAATGTTCTTCAAAAGAAAATCAACAAGTGTAGAACACGATAGACCTGAAAAACCGCGAGCAAATTCAGTTGGCACAGACGGGAGCTCAGAGAAAATAGACGACAACATATCAATGGATAGAAAATCGCATTCCAGCTTCGGCAGCAAATCTTCAATACAAAGCACTGACAGTAACGAAAATAAAATACCAGATAGACACGAAGAAGCAGTTATATATCGTAAAAAGACTGTACTAAATAGAGATTCGCGTTCCAGAAACGATGATGAGCCAGAATTGATGAAAGTATTCGCTCGAAGATCGCTGAAATTAAAGGATTCAGAAGTTGACACACTGACACAGGAAATCGCGAATAACAGCGACGCAAATGGAAATAAAATAGAAGATACAGCGACACGCAGTAAGATACTAAAAAACGAGTTTAACGCGTCAATAAAGTCGAGAGACAGTGATAAGGAAAATGAGGAAAATAAAGAAGAGAGTATAGAAAACAAATTGGTTGATATTGCAGCGCGAGTCAGTCAGTTCGGAGTGCCGCATTACCAGCGGAGTGTCAGCATTCACAGCGTATCAACCAAACGGGACAGCACCCCAACATTCCGAAGCGAAGTCAACAAATACAAAAAAGAAGTATCAGATTCGACACCAGAAAAAAGACTAAGAAACCGAACATTTCCTGACCCTTCCAATGATCGAGAAGAAATCAAAAACATAACGAAAAGCGAATCTTACAAAGCAGATACGTTAACAAAAAGGCCGTGGCAGAAGAAAGATGAATTCAGACTTTCGGTGGAAAAGGACAAACGTGAGATAGACAGAGACGGAGATAAGGAAAAGGAGGAGAGTGGGAAAGAGAGGGAAGAAGCAGATGCGTCGCCGCAGTTTAAAGGGATATTGCAGATGAGAGCCGAGTGGGAGAGACGAGCCAAACAGGGAATGACCAAATAAAAGGTGCTAAGTGTAAGGTAAGGATTTAGTTTATTTATTTACGATTGGGAGAAAGTATGGGGTTCGATCCCCAATATAAAAAAAATATTTGAAACTGCACGTACATAGTTAAATATCGAAATGTCGAAATCGAATTTATATTTTTAATTTTATTAACCCAAAAACATTAATAAAATAAAATATTATTATTATTCTGCTACGCCATATTCCCTTTTATTGACTATATTTTTACGATAGATGGCGCTAGTAGTATAATAATATTATATTTGACATTGTATTGTTATTCTATTTTTTATTTAATTAAACTAAAATGTAATTAATATAATTGTTTCTGCTTTCAGGATATGAAGGATACCTTGGTGTATACAACCCTAGTTTAAAACATAGTGATAATAAGCTTAGGCTTTTCATTATTCGCAAGTTAACGTTTTATTAATGAAATAGAAGTCTACTAACGTTAAGACATGTATTTTTGAGTGTTATTGCGATCGATATAGCATAGTTATATTTTATTAAAAACAATAATATGTATTGAACATTATGAATTGTGAAATACAAATTTTATTCCTATAGTTCTTGGTGTGTTTTATTTTCCCTTATTCTACTTATTATATTACTAGCTGTTGGTCTTAGCGTGATGATATATAGCCTATAGCCTTCCTCGATAAATGGGCTATCCAAAATTGAAAGAATTTTTTATATCGGACCAGTAGTTCTTGAGATTAGCGTGTTCACACAATTAGTTAATATAGGTAGTATGTAGTATAGATTTAATTTGATTAAGAAAATCTGGGTAAATACCCTAAAAAATGATAGTTTGGCAGCTATAAGCTTTTCACCTATTTACTTATAAAGGAAATACTAAGGGGCAAAATTGCCATATATATTTTATTCTCGACCATGATATTCGCTCTGTACATACCAAATTTCAATTTAATCAGTTAAGAAATATCGAGCAAATAATTTTAAATTTCAAATATTGTTTTCGTCCATGATTATGTTCGCGGGACACAGCTAGTTTCAATCATAATAATACACGACCCTAGTTTATCAGACAAATAAGTGGTACCTACTGAGTTTCTAATCATATTTTGAAAAAACATACAATTCTATGATTAATTTAGGGAATCTTGCAAAGAAACATACAATTTAAATCATATCTTTCTGTAAAACTCACAGTTACTGTTATTGTTAAATTTGACATAAGCCTGCTATAACTAAAATATGGTGCTACGAAGCCGTAGAGGGAGAAATAGTTCATACGTACGTAGCCAAAGACGTACCTAGTGTAAAACAAAAAACACTTTGTACATTTCTAGCATCACTCCACTAGATGGCGCGCATTGTATCAAGTTCAACTTGGACTCTACTACGTTTCACATTATAAAATAAATATAAATCATTCTAATAAAATGTATTTCTATTGAATGGAGTATCATAATATGCTAACTCATATAGCTCATATACAGGGTTAGTTTTCAATGACCAGCCAAAATTTAAAATTAAGATCTAGATATTAAACCAAAGGTACATTTGAATTTTGAAATATTATTGTCGAGTAAAAAAAAAAAATAAAATAATAGCATTCATTTGAAAATGTCTTAAAAATTTCCTAAATCGTAAACACGCTATAATCAATGCACATAAGTGCGTGCGCGCATCGCCAAATTTATATGTGTGCTAGCTTCTACCTATCTAGGTTGTTGAACTGAATTGTGCTTTTGTAATGTCCACACTTTCGCTTTTTGGTGGCGGACAGGAATGAAATTTAAGTAAAAAAAAAAAACGTTTTTTTCGTTCGTTTGAAAACTAACCCTGTATAGACACTCTTATTCTAATTCTCATAAAGTAGAAGCTGCGTATTTGAGTTAGTACCTACTTAATACCCAATTATATACCTATGTATTACAAAAAGTATCAAGTACCTATCTATAATACAATTGCTATGTCATAAGCTACACCATTATGGACAAGGGATGGCTTTCTATGATGCCGGATCAAGCCCCTCTATTACTCTGATAAAAATATTCACAAAGATCGATGCAAACGCCTTTCGCACTAGTACATACCTTCTAAATAAAATGTAAGGGGCTTGCAGTATATCTGCAAAATGCTCCGTAGTTTATTTCAGCCTATCGTGTATTTAATTTTTATCAAAATCCTTCACATATTTTATGTGTAAAACTACTACAAGCTTCACATCCTCACAGACCAAAGATACGCTTCCAAATGTGGAAGTTACGTGCATCCAAATTCTCAACTGTCTGGTAATAAAAGAGACCTCATAATGCTTATGTACATCGCCATTCGTTAATCGTTGCCATATAAAAATATAATGCTTTCACGTCACCAAATCTCAGTGATATTAAAAAATACATCCCTCTGAATAAATATTAGCATTCCGTCGAAATGAGAAAACTTCCGCGACTTGAAATAAGAAAACTCTTTGAACATATCGTATTTTCATATGTTTTAACTTGATATAAAACCTAAATAAAGGGATGTCACGAAGAGAACCCTTCTTACACACATTCTTAATTAAATTTGGGATAAACTTACTGTCGAATAAAAGTAGGTAAATGTAACTTTTTAGCATCTTTTGACTTTTCTTTGTATAAAGTTAAAATTCTCTTTGTGTCTGACAGTCTCTTTAAACCCTTGGCACAGATTAGATTCTTTCAGACCTTAGGCACATGTTACATATACTACATTAAATAGAGCAGACACACTTAAGCCAGTTTAATGTTACCGTAATTATTCTTTACAACAAGGTTCAATTTGTTAAAAAGGATTTTATATAAAGGCATAGTTATTTGAGCGTGCGTTAATATGCTAGTTAGGTATATGTTATAACTTATAAGTAGATTCTAATAAATGTATCGTCAATTATGTAACAACTAACAAGTTCTAAACGTTTTCCAATGTGATTTATATTACTAGACTACTAGAACTAGATAAATGTATGACTAAAGTTAACGGCAGCAGATTGACGAATGCTCATTCTAACCCCTCTATGTCAAATTATTTTAGTGTAAACAGGCAAAGAGCATTATTTAGTTGTAATAAGTGCGTTCTAAAAGATTAATTAATTAATTATTTCTAATACTGAATAACACTAAATAGGTAAGAGTTTACATTTACACTAAAAAATCACGGTATAATGCTCTTGCTCTAGCTCCAGCTCTATGTTCGTTTGATGTAAATGCATCGTTATAATATTTTTTTCTTATTCATAGGAACAATGTTCTTTCCCCTAAACGTAAAACGTCAGTAAGTTTTCAATTTAATTAACAAACAAATATGCAATCGTGTCACCTGAGGGTGAGCGCAAACACAGCGCAAAGCACCACCCCTGATGTTTCATAAATTTTAACTCTAATTTATATAGCATGTTTACTTTATATTAAAAACCAATGATATGTGAAATATTTTCAGATTTACACATTTATAATTAACAAGATTTCAGTTTTTAGTAGGAATAAAATTATATTTGTCATCGACTCTACTATTGTTAGTATTTGTCGCTTAGATGCGTAATTTAATTAGCAGTCCAAAGGAATTCTAAGTAACCTTCCACACACAGGGTTACCAGTTTTGAATAAACTTACTTTGTAATAAGATTAGTTTCGATTATACTTTCATACTTAAAAAAATCGTCATCATATAGTATAAGTTCAGTTATAAGTCACACGAGGAATCCGCCTAAATCGGCATCATACACAGACGGAATTTTATATTTTCTCCCAAAATACTAAGGGGTGAAAATATTTACCCTCTAGAATTCCTTTAACGTCAATGCTAGGGGTTGTCGCGCCTGCGCGTTCGTCCCCCACGGTAGAGAGTAGCGTTACGCCATCTTTTTCATTTATTCTGATATTCGGCATAATTCTACATTAGAAACGCGAATAAACGAACCAAATAAAAGTTTAAACAAAACTGTACGCTGTGATGTGATGTAAAATCGAACAATCAAACATTATTAACGTTATTCCGTGTTGTTACATAATATTTTTTTCTTCGGCCAAGACGTTTGGAGTTTTACAAGAATAAGGTAAGGTACTATTTCACTAAGATACACAATAAGGTATAAATTTATTAGATTAAACAAGCGTACCATTAAAATGTAAAAAAATAACTTAAATATTTGTAAGAAAGTTCTTGCGTATCAAAACATTGATTTTTAGTTAAAATCATGTTTGTCTATGTTACGTAGAGTTGATGCGTAAAAGAAAAAAACATGGAGGTTTTATTATCAAGCACAAGGCATTAGAAACCATGTAATTAATTGGTACATAAAAACATACACTAGTTTACAATACTAGTTACATTAATAAATCTATGTAAGTTTGTAGTATAATATGTACCTATTGTAAACTCTGTAATTAAATAATTGTATCTAGAATAAAATTAATTAGGTTAAGATTTATTTAAAAATCGCGTATTGTAGTTCTAGTAAAGCTTAATATAATATTAATTTAATTAATTATAGTATAATCACAGCAGCATATAAGGACAAAAAATCGGAACCAATGGTTATAATTATTGTAATTTAATTGCTTACGATTTGGCTCTCTTATTATTAAATTAGATTTTATTACAATAGAAAATATACACTAAGTATGATATATATTTTATATATGGTAGGATAATGGAGTATTACCGAATTGAACTTTATTTCGAATCAGGCATTTGAATATTTAAAAACTGCGCTACTAATTGAAAACTTAACTAAAAAAGCGTTTTCTGAAAAGTCGGTCAAACATAAATAATTGTTCAACCCTATGAATACAATACGTAGGTATCTACTAAACAGATTTTAATGTAAGGCTCTCGTTTGTTAAATTCTTCCTTATTGTATGATAGACTCTTATAGTAGCTCTATATTTTAATTTGAATGCATACATTTTATAGAGTAACCACGGAAATGATAAGCCAGTTTTGATAAAATGTTGTGTGCGTAAATTGGAATAAGTAACCCGATTAACAGGCTATTTTTTATCTATATCTATAAAAATGAAACCCATTTTCCTTGGTCACGGCATCACGCGTGAACGGGTGGATCGATTTTGATAATCCTTTTTTTTATTATATTCCTTGAAGGTGGTTCTCATGAAGAGAAAATGTGAATATATACCACGGGCGAAGCCGCTATAAATTAATAAATTAATTCGGATTAAAACCAAGAAAAAAAATTGAGAAATCTATGAGGCAGTAAGTATGAAGATCCAATTTGATAGAATAGCCGTCTGTGTAACCTATTTCGTTTTTGAAATTGAAAGAGATTAGATTAGATTAGATTTTTTTGCGATTAGACTATAGCCACTTAGATTTTTTTCGATTAGACTAGCCAGTTGTCAGTGCCCTTCTTGTTTCAAGCTTCGATTCGATGTTACATTATTTTTTTATTAGGTATACACTTAAGTATCAGTAGTTTTATTAAAACGTATACCATTTTAACAATGTGTTTGGCTAGTATGTAGAAAAATTAGTGTTGGTAAGTTCTGTTCAGGTTAAAATGTCAAATAGATAATCATGTATTGAAATTATCAGTGACTAGCTGTGCCCCGCGGTTTTACCCGCGTTGCTCCGCTGCTGTTGGTCTTGATAATATTATATAGCCTACAGCCTTCCCCGATAAATGGGCTATCCAGTTCTAACACCGAAATAATTTTTCAAATCGGACCAGTAGTTTCTGAGATTAGCGCGTTCAAACAAACAAACTCTTCAGCTTTGTAATCTTATATGTATATAAAATTCTCGTGTCACAATGTTAGTCTGCATACTCCAACGAAACGGGTGGACCGATTCTCATGAAATTTTCTGTGCATATCGGGTAAGTCTGAGAATCGGCCAACGTCTATTTTTCATATGTACCACGGGCGAAGCCGGGGCGGACCGCTAGTATAAGTATAGATAATAGATTAGTGAAACGCATTATTTTCTTAATTTTCATGACTTCAAAGTATTGTTACTAACCTACAGCTACCTGCTACGGATGTCTAAGTCCAATATGCTGAATCGAAATTTCAAACAATTTATCAGGAATCAAGGAGTAGGGAAGTATATAAATCAGAACTTATATATCATAAAGTAAGAATAAAAGTATTTACTACCATTTTATAATTTCTTCCTGATAATTTTGTAACTCAGGTGAGCGTGACCAACTGATGTTGAAGCTCCCATACATACCTTGATACCCCGACCTCGCCTGCAAGGTCACTGAATGTCTGATATAGTCCCGAGATTGTGCTAAAACATTCTTAAATTATTGCCTTTCTCACGATATCCAAGGTACGAGCTTTTTATTTTTGGTTTTCGAAAGTCTGTTTAAAACCAATTGAAATAAAAAAAAAAAACTATTTTTATATCCTGATTCCTTAGTAATTAGTGTACTTATATAAAACAAGCTTTCCACCCGACGCTTCACCCGCTTTATCTAAAACTTTATAAAAGGCACCTTGCTTAAGATTATATCTATCTAAAAAAACATATATTTTGAAATCATGAATGTGATGGTAATGAGTAGGTAAAAGTATAAGTACTTACAGAGTTTGGATGAATACATTCATCTTCAAAATTAAGGTAAATATCATCACTACATAGTATAAAACAAAGTCGCTTTCTCTGTCCCCATGTCCCTTTGTATGCTTAAATCTTTAAAACTACGCAACGGATTTTGATGCGGTTTTTTTAATAGATAGAGTGATTCAAGAGGAAGGTTTTAGTATATTAATTTATTAGGTTTTAGACAAAGTGGGCGAAGCCGCGGGCGGTAAGCTAGTTTCATTTATAATTTCATTCCAGCTTTTGTAAGAGAATTAATATCATTCCTCAAATAGATTGTTCAATAATTCAATGGGAAATCAATTAAGGTCTAAATGAAACAATTTCAGAACCAATCGTTTCACTTATTGCGTATTTCTGAACTGAAGGATTTGATTGTTCAGTGTACTGATTGTTACCAGCATTTGGATTTGTGGGACGGTAAATATATACTTAATATTATAAAGCTGAAGAGTTTGTTTGTTAAACGCGTTAATCTCAGGAACTACTGGTCCGATTAAAAAAAATAAATAAAAAGTTTTCATACTTTCTACATAAAACCTGCTTATATATAATTAATGTAATTTGATCAAAAACAAGCAATATACGAAGGTTTCTTTCTAGATTATGTTATTTTGTACTGCATCTATGGTATAACTAACAGGGTATTTTTTAATTTATTTATTTATTTAGGTACATCACATAGAACTTACATATCTTTCATTCTTATCATTACATGATTCTAACCTAATTCGACAGTGTTCTCTTATAAATTAAAAAAAAAAACAAAACTCATCTATCAAACATCAACATCACTCAAATTAAAAATAAATACTACTTACTTAACAATTATAATCTTAATTACTAAAATTAACATTTTTCCCGATAACATAGAATATTATAAGAGCACCTTTGAAAAATCACTCAAAGTAGGGGAGGCCGGGGTTCAAAGTGCCGGGGGTAGGTTGTTCCGATTGAAATAGCTCCGCGAAAAAAAGAGGTAGCAATAAGTGTGAAGTGCATCGCGAAACGTCATATCATCGCGCCATTGCGTCAGCCATTTTAGTGACGGTCTGCCCGCGTTTTAGCGTGGTAGTCGATTGGTGACACTCAAACATCACGTTAGTAAATTTTTTCGTCATCATACTTTTTGGTCTATTTCAATCAATTTTCTAGCTATTTGTGTGTTATTTGCTATTATCTGTCGAGCAAACTATTGTGATTAACTTTTTAATATCGTTTTTGGCTTTTTCAAACGTCTTCTATCATAATTGGATGTTACTTAAGAAAATGAAATTTGGGGTTCCAAGTTCCTCTGGTAGGGGGCTAGTTGTTCCGCGGAACAACCTGCCCCGTAACGAACACGTAAATAATAAAATTAAAACTTTGTTAAAGGATGAGAAACTATAAACGAAAAACCGAACGGGGCAAGGTTTCAATTGAGCTTTTGCAGCGGGCTGCTTTATGCCGTTATTAAAGACGATCGTAAACTTAAGACAGTAGCTCGGTATACTGACAGATACGCCTGAAAATAATGCTTTGGCTGAAGAAAAAGCAAGAAAAGTAAAGAGCGATAGTAAAATAAAGACGAATGAAGTTGAAAAAAGAGTCAGAAAGAATAAAGCAACTGGTAAAAACAAGCGAAACTATAAAGTGGCAAAAAAATCCGCAAATGGTAAAGAAAATGTGAAAAGGAAACTACTGCAAGAAGATAATGAAGGAATTGATAGTCAAGAAAAGACCATGGAATGGTATTGTCTAATATGGTGCGATTTATATTCCAACTCACGACCAGGTGAACAATGGATTGAATGCGTCATGTGTAAGAATTGGGCTCATACAAAATGTCTGAGATCTGAAGATGTTCATTCTTATGTTTGTCAAAATTGTAATTCTGACGACGACTTTGAATATTTTTTTTAAGTTACTGATATGGATCTGTTTTTAGTAGGTAATAAGTTTAGATTATTGATCTCAGTAAAGTCATTGCTATAAGACTGAATTAAGAAACTATAACTCGAAATGTTAAAATTTGTTATTTTTGTGTTTTCATTAAAATAAATAATTTTGTTTTTTTTTTGACAAGTAAACGGTTGTCAAAGTTGATTGAGTAATATTAAAAATGTTTATTATTCTTAAATCTGTTAATAAGGTTGTAATACACCATTAACTGGTAGTTAATGCTTGTTATTATTTTATTTTTGCAGTTATGTTCATTACATTTTTTAATTTTGTTGAAAAGTTTGTAAAAAACATTAAGATTTCATACTTTTCTAAATAAAACTAATAAATATTCAATTACATATTATACCTAATTTGGTTTATATAATACCCTTCCAACTAATACTACGTTATTAGGGACTGGAGTTGATAAGCGGAACAACTTACCTCAGCTGAGGAACAACCCACCCCTTTGTGGGGCGAGTTGTTCCTTGTCGACTTTTTTCAGAAAAAATATCCTGAGCAATAATATATGCTTATTTCAAAGAACTTAAGTTTACAATTTGAAACAAGGATAAATTATGCACCGTTTTATATAGGAATCGTTGATTTTAAACATTTCTATTACACTTAAATTGCCTCCGACTCCAAAATCGGAACGTCGAACCCCGGTCTCCCCTACAAGAGAACACATCTATTTTATTGTGTACCTCGTTAAATCAAATCAAATCAAATCAAATCACATCAAATCTGTTTATTTGCTCGTATATGGTCATACAAAGGTGTAAAGGTTAACTGTACGGAATGCACAAAAAAGATTAATAACTTATAATATAAAAAGTCTTATATGGTAGTTAATGATATTCAAAGATAAAATCAGATATAGAGGGGACGGAACACATGGGGTGCGTAATTATGTTTATACAAAAATCATATCATTACCTCCATTGTTACTTGATTAACCTTAATTCGACCGTCTACGACCTACTTACATAAAAGAAAAAATATCAATATTCATATATTACACATCTTAATGATACTTACATCATACATGTTTGTCAAATATGTTAGTTCATAAGTTTTACCAATCCCTAAATGCGAAAGTAACTCTGTCTGTCTGTCTGTTACGCTTTCCCACTTAAACCTCTCAACCGATTTTGATGAAATTTGGCACAGACAATCTTTAGACCCTGAGAAAGAACGTAGGCTACCTTTTATCAAAACACCACGCGGGCAAAGCCGCGGGCGGAAGCTAGTATCTAATAAAATAGCTGAATTTATAAAGATTCTTATATAAGCCTCAAATTATAAAAGGATCCAGATATTACAACGTTATAAAGAAAATGTCGGCACCTGTCGCACAAAATGAACTCCCGCTCAATATTTTTATACTCAATTAATAGGCTTCTTTATGCAAAGTACCAATTTACATATTTTCAGGGTTCGAATAAATTCGGTCCGTGTTTTTTTGCTTTTATTTACTTTACAATTGCAATCAGGAAATAATTTGTTAGCTATGCTGTAAATTTTAAAATCTTAATTTAAAATAGGTCTTATGAACTAAGCTTAAAAATATTTTAATCATCTCTTATCTCACCCTGAAAATGGAATAATATATATTAAATGTGCCATATTATTCATTAAAGATTATTTTTTTAGAGTCAATAATATTCAAAATCGACAAAGAGCAAAACAAACAAATATTTCCACTTTTATAATACTTCCCGAAGTGGTCCAGAAATGAGATGATGTCCAAGAATCTACGAACGAAAATGGTCATGTAAATCTATTTAGAAAAGGAACAAATTCGACTAATTTTTTTCGTCATCAACCGCTAATTCATATTCCTATATTTTATCTTTTAAGTATAATCTATACTAGTATTATATAGCTGAAGAGTTCGTTTGTTTGAACGCGCTTATCTCAGGAACTACTGGTCCGATTCGAAAAATTATTTCGGTGTTAGAAAGCCCATTTATCGAGGAAGGCTATAGGCTATATCGACACGCTAAGACCAACAGCAGCACAGCTAGTATGGTTAATAAGCAGGTCCACTAAACCTATTTTTGAAAGGGTAATAATGTATAGACAATACCATAAATATTTGGAAGCCACCAAAACAGTTTAACATTGCTACACAGAAACTATAAAATAGTCTTACAATACACCAATTAATTAGACTCTAGCTTCATTCAGTATTTAACTGTAGTGCGGTAAAGAGCGGTATACGTCTCAGAGAGTAATTACGCGGTTTTCTCTAAGTAACGATTTTAATTGTAAACTTTCTGCACAATACAGGACTGGGCGAAGTTATTGGCTGTGTTATATATTAATTGCAAATGAGTCTGTGATTCTTGTTGAACTATTTTATATTGTAATTGCTGTACACTGTACAGCTTACTTCACAATAATGGGAATGCAATGCATAACAATGAGTGCAATAATTATTTGAAGAGAAGATTAATAAATCGGAAAAAATATTATGAACAAAAAATGAATTCGTATCTAATAATATTATCATGATTAATGTTGTTATTACTAGATTTCCGCCTGTGGCTTTGCCCGCTTTGTCCTAATCCTAATAAATTATTCCCCATGCGTAGTTGTAATGCGTAATGCGTAATTTTGAAAACCTAAGCATACACACATAAAATGATGATCCCGACTGTAGGATGTGTTATACTGCATTAAACATCAGATTTTATTCAAAATAACAGGACTATATATTATTACACACACATACATGATTCTACAGCCACACAACTTAGAATCATATCACGTACCTATCATAAATGTTAAAATACAGCTTATGAAGAATAAAATGAAAATCGCACTTAGGTAGATAAATAAAATTGATCAGTGGAATGGACTTTAAGTGCCTCATCACACCACAAAGAGATAAGAGCTTTCACAGAGGGTGGTATTTAGAACCATCCAAAACTGATAATGTGTTTGTTACTCCTTCACGCAAAAACTGCTGAACCGATTGTCATGAAATTTGGCACACACACATAAAGGGAACTTGGATTAACACATAAAATACATACCCTAGTTATTATCCCAAAATCCGGCAGGGACGGGAACTATGCAGGTTTTCCATTAACTACGCGGGTGAAGCTGCGGGCGAAAACTAGAAGCTAGAATAATATAAAAAAAACGGTATACAACACAATACGTAACATAAAACCCACTGCGTTTTAATATATTGATCATTAGACCACAAAAACAGCAATTATGGCCCACCCCACATTAACTACTTATAATGTAAGACAGGTCGGCCATTTGTCTGACAAAATAGATTATAGGCTGAATGCATTGTTTAGAGAGCTATGTTTTACCTTACGACGTCATTTTCTTACTCGGGGGTCACGACTCACGACCCTTGCGTTGAAATTGTTTTGGTAGGTTGCTATAAAAGATATGCTTTTAATAAAGGTTAATATCGAAATCCTATTAGATTTAAATATAAAAAAAACTACAAAATAACTATTTGCTTAGTTAATAATGAATATTTTTTAATCGAATAAATTTTAACTTTAATGTTGCAAGCAGTTGTATAGGTTGATGTTGCTATACATTTATTACCTACTAGCTTCCGCCCGCGACTCCGTCCGCGCGGATGTCGGTTTTCGCGTGGATGGTTTATTTCTCCATTTTGAGTAGGTACCTCTGACAATAAAATCTTATAAATATCTATTGGACCCAATTCCCAAATACGGCTAGGCCTATAATAATACGCAACGTGTGTTCGCGGTTCTACGGAACAACGTCTATGGATAAAAGTGAAAAATTAAGATTAATTTTTTTCTACGTATTTTTCCAGGATAAAAAGTATCCTATTTTACGCCCAGGATAGTAAGGTATAATTATACCAAGTTTCATCGAAATCGAACCGCCAGTTTTCACGTGATGCCTTCACATACAGACAGACAGACAGACAGACAGACAGACAAAAATTTTTTTAATCACATATTTGGGTTTGGTATCGATCCAGTAACACCCCCTGCTATTTATTTTTTCAATATTTTCAATGTACAGAATTGACCCTTCTACAGATTTATTATATGTATAGATTTATTAATTTTTTTGCGTTTGGTTTGATGGTTCAAGTGATTGAGAACCGATGCCTCAATAATACATAGTTATAATATACATTATATATATATGATTCATCATAATATATATGATTCTTATTGTGAATTGTGATCAAAATTAGCATTATTATTCTTAATAATAATGTTTGTTGTTACTCAATAATTTTGCCTGTACTACTGATTTTAACTAAGTATTCAAACAATTATTTCACAAATAAAATAAAATATAAATCTGATTAATTGAAATAACCTTTATCGTACATAATATTACGTAGGAATGTAATATTACATAATTCCTAATAATTATAATAATTTCAATTTATATAAGCAAAAACTAATACATGAAAAGTAATTGAATAATTGGCAACCTACTTCTTTTAAGTCGGATAATAATTAATGGCTTTGAAGTGGCCTTGTAATATAAAGAATTCAACATAAAAGTATTCGAACTAAGCGAAGTTTATTTCATCCGTATCAGGAATTTGAGTCACTTCTGAATGACTAGTTCAGTAAAGGTAGAATTCTCAGAAAGAGACCTTGCTAACATTTATACGTTATACCGCGAACGGTATAATTATTGTAAACATTGTAAAGGTAATTTTATTTTTTACTAGCGGTCCTCCCCGGCTTCGCCCGTGGTACATATTTCGCAATAAAAGGTAGCCTGTTCTTTCTCAGGGTCTAAATATTGTCTGTGCCAAATTTCATCAAAAAACCATACATGCATAATTGCAAACCTTTCCTCTTTATAATATTAGTATAGAAGAATGTGTAGGTAAACTAGAGGTTTATTCCTGAAAGTTGGTTATAACAAATTGACGCGAAAATATCTCTGTCTGTCTGTAACGCTTTTATGCCAAACCACAGAATAATAACTAAGTAGTAGCTTATAGCTAGCCAAACTGGGAACCCCAAAGATACCTACATCACAGAGAGGGCATCATAGACAGCCTTTATATAATACTAGCGGTCCTCCCCGGCCTCGCCCGTGGTACTTCTCTCCATAAGAACCATCCTCGTACTTCAATAAATGTAATAAAAAAAGAATTAATGAAATCGGTTCAGTTGTTCTCGAGTTATGCGCTTACCAACACATTTTGCGATTCATTTTTATATTATAGATTTATCGTCAAATACCTACTCAATTCAGAAATCGGTCGTAAGCGTTTTAGTGAAGCTACTTTTAGTCCAAAAATCTAGATAAAGTCTTGATACGTGTCAAATAATGAATGAATACGACTGCCACGTGACACTTGACAGAGTTCATTCAGTAGGTACGTGTGAGCGAAGTCGTGGGCGGAAATCTAGGCTTATTATATAAATGTATTTTTAAAACTATATAAGTACAAGTGACTACATTATACATATACAAGACGAGTTTTTTTTATAAAAAAGAGTTACTGTTTCGCCTTTTTATGTAACTAGTTTTCGGCCCGCGACTTCGCCCGCGTTTTCAAAGAAAAACCCACATGGTTCCCGTTCCCATGGGATTTTCGGGATAAAACCTATCCTATGTGTTAATCCAAGTTATATATATGTGTGCAAAATTTCATTGTTCTCGGTTGAGAGGTAGATAGTATTAGCGTGAAAGAGTAACAAACATACACACACACATTCATCCTCACAGACTTTTGCATTTATAATATTTGTAGGAAGTAGTGTAATAGGAAGTAGGATTTAGAATAGAAGCGTATTTAGGTACCTATCGAATACGTCATCAAAAATCACAAGATATCAGAGATTAAGAATGTTTTATGTTGCAGCGTGCACGGCATGGACGTGGCAGGTGGCTAGGGCATGCTCTGCGGCGCCATCTGGTCGGCCGCGCCGGTGAGCCTGCGCGGGCTGGCGCCCTCCCTGCCGCCCGCGCCCCGCCTCCTCGCCGCGCTCGTCATGCACGCACTGCATGATGACGAGACTAGCTTCCTAGGTACGTGGTATCAACCGGCCCTTCCGGCCTCCACTCAAGCGACAGCTCAAGCCGAGGTTCGTGATCCCCGTCAAGTGGGGACGCCCTTGCATATGTCGCTACCAGGGTGAACCTTCAGTTCACCCACGCGTTCGCGTTAAGATGTAGAAGCCCTTCTGGTTAACATCGAGAAAAAAGCACAGAAAAAACAACTAGGTACGTGGTCAGTTGGTCGGAGTCGCAGCAGGTACGGCATAGACGTGGCGGGTAGCTAGGGCATGCTCTGCAGCGTCATCTGTGGTCGCAATGCTGAAATGGACTTGACTTGGATGGCCATTTGGTAAGCTACTTTTATTCCACACGAAATTCAATGAAGAAACATGGTCAAATTTAACAAAAAGTATAATGAACTTATGAGTAGACACTCATATAACATTTTCCAAGGAAGTCAATATAATTTATACAAATTTATATTATGGTATGCGATAGGACCAGAGTGAATCTTCTTACAGTGAGCTGGCAGTAAGTACTTCCACAATATGTTGGTTTGAATATGTACTTATAGAGTTATGGACTATTCCCATTCCTTCCTATCTTATCCTTCTTATTAAAAAATAATAATTAACTCATACCACAAACCAAAAAATTAAAAATATATAGCTGACCTAGCAAACGCAGTTTTGCCATATCAGGGACGGGAATACAAATAATTTACGACCAATCGTATTTACACAAAATGTTCCAAAAAATCGGTCAACCATTTCGGAATGTTTTGTTACAATGTGGCACGAGAATTTTTTGTAATTTATAATTATGATTATTTATGCAAGCAAAAGTTTGTGCCTAGTCTATAAATTTGGGATAATCGAGTACAGATGTTTTTGCCTAGGTTATAAATTACGTGGTCTAAACTTAACTAAATCCAGTCAGCTGTCGCGAGAAAGGTTTGAAAACATTACAATTTAGAAAACATACATATTCACATTTGTTTAGTACAAAAAATAAGAAAAAAATCAATAAGATAATACGGTCAACATAATGTTGTAGACTTATTACCTTTTAAAATAAATCCTCCAAACTTCGTAAATCGTAACTTAATACGTTTCGTCTGCACGAGTTAGAAAAAGTGCTTACAAATGTAATAACCTAAGTCTAGATATCATTTTTAGTGCTAGCACTAAAATAAAAACTCATTTTTGAATTTCTTACGCACCGTCTGAACAACGACACGATTTCTTTGTTATTTAGTTTTTCATTGCTTTATCACCTCTACTAGCTTACCGCCCGCGGTTTCGCCCTCTTTGCCCGCATCAAAATCCGTTGCGTAGTTTTGAAGATATAAGCATACAAAGGGACATAGGGACAGAGAAAGCGACTTTGTTTATACTATGTACCTAGTGATGATACTTTTATCAGACTAATAATAATATAGGTACTACGTAGGTATACAACTTTTATTCAGTAGTTTAATATTTATTTTTATTAACCGACTGAATAACAGTAAAGCTATGTTTACCTGTTTGTTCTAGCGTGAAGGTACTGTAGATGATTGTAAATAATTTATTACACTTAAGTTGTTTTTATATACAACTTACCATATTTACCCATGAAAGCTAAAGATGAAATCCAGATGTTTTGAACAGTTATAGTAAGGTATATACCGCATTTCCAAAAATAGAAGGATTTTTTTTTCTAACTGTTGACAAACATAAGGGAAAAGGAAGAAACACACTTAAATTATTATCAAACACAAAATTATAATAAGTATTTTAATTCCCAAAACATAGTGGTGACGGTGAGGCTATGGCGTCAAGATGTCTGCGATAAGCTCGCGTGACCATCAACCTGCTGAATATCGACCATTTGATTGTTATTTAATCGATACTATATCCTGTGGCTTTGCTCACTTTAATATGTATGCTAAGATAGTTCATAGACCATAGTAGACCTGAAAATGTTTTTAAATTAAAACTTACAGGGAAATGCGAAATAATAACGGGTTTAATGCTAGGTAGGTTGTGCTCTTCCTGTGCTGGAACTCTTTTAAATAAATTCATAAAATATTTTGATTCTGTATTTTTTTGAAGTCAAACTTCTGTAGGCGCGTTGAGAATAAAATGTCAAGGTCGCGTCATGGCAAAACTGTCACGCCATGGAGTAAGACGACGATTTTGGTACCTATCTTTGAATGTTGCCAAAGAAGTTTCACTTCTAACAGTAGGTAACACGTGTGCTCGGCACACACGCTCTTTTTTTTAAGCATGTTATGAATTTAACAGAGTTTCAGGATGAGAAGAGTTGATAGGAATAAATATTAAGGCCGGTTGCAGAGCTTCACCGACCATCAGTGCGTACGTCAGTCGCATACATATGACAAGCCGCAAGCGCGACTGACGTACGCACTGATGGTCGGTGAAGGTCTGCAACCGGCCTAAAATACGTGATAGAAAGACGATACTACATGGCGAAATTCTTGCGGTAATACTAGTCAAAAATACTCATTGTTCTTGCAAACTCTCATCAATAGAAAAACAATAGTTTAAAAACAATGCTATTACTTATTACAAAATGTAGGACATGACGTCTGTTGCGAACCGATAATTCGATAGTGCATTCCTAGTATAATTACAGGGGTCGGGTTGCGTAATCACACTTATTGGTTTCAATTTTGGCATTGTTTCGCCTTTGGTAACAATTTATCAAAGATCTTTTAGTCAATATCTGACCCGTTTGGCAGTGGTTGGTGACCTTGACTGTGCTACAGATAAAATATAATAATATGTAGTATATGAAAATCTAAAAAGTCAGCGATCCTTGATAAGTGTACAAAGTTTGGATTGAATAATGAATGGGTCGGTTTAGTGGGTTATAATCAAGTCTAAAGGAGTCGGTTATGAACAGGTGAAACCACGTGAAACTAATAAAAGCATGTCAAAAATACTAGGTATTATATATTTATATATACTACTAGCACGCCCCGGCTTCGCCCGTGGTACATTTTTACGTTTTCTCTTGTGTTTTCTCTCCATAAGAACCATCCTTGTACTTCAAGAAATGTAATAAACAAGTGATAACTGCGTTAAAAACAACCGACTTCAAACTTGCACTTGCAAAATTTACAAATACCTACAGACAAAAATGCTCATAAAATAAAAACTACTGGGCCTATCCGAATAAAATTTTTATGGGACCAATTCGACACCATCCCGCATCGAACAAAAAAAGAATCACGTAAATCGGTTCAGAAACATGTACATACATAAAAAAAAAACATACCGGCCGAATTGATAACCTCCTCCTTTTTTTTGAAGTCGGTTAAAAAAGAATTAACGAAATCGGTTCAGTTGTTCTCGAGTTATGCGCTTACCAACACATTTTGCGATTTATTTTTATATTATAGAAGATTATAGATGTACTGACTGAAGGAAGATAATATTTTCTAGTCTAGATATATTTGTATGTAGATCTTATTTCATGGTTTATTTACAATAATATGACCTACATTAACATATTTCTCACAAATTATTATACCTACACAGAATTTAAGATTATTTATATATAGAGTTATTTTTATTAAAGTGTTTGGTAATAAGTACTTAATCCGTGACCTTAGTGGAATTTGGGTTAAATGCCTTTCTCAATATACTTATTTATAAACTTAATCTTTAGTTAAGTTCCTATTAACGTTACTAGTTTTTGTTTTACGGCAAATCGAATGCAGTGCTTACTTTCGAAACACAAACAAAAGATAAAGGAAAGCTGTTTTTAATATTTAGCAAACAAACATGTTTTTAAATTCAAATTCCCACGACATTGTATGAACCACAGAACTATCTCAATATACTTAGTTCTGTGTAACTTTTTACTTGTATACATATAAGTAGTAAGATATCGTTTGTTAAATAATATGTACACATGTCGTTTATTATATGTATATTTTAATTATTCAATATGTAAAGTTTATTATGTAGTATTATATATGTATATAATATAGTATAGTTTATTATATTATGTTTAGTATATGTTTAGTTTAAAATCTATTTAAATCATAAGTAGGTACACATAGAACATTTAATGCTCACTTCAATATAACTCAACAAAAACTTTATATTTTGCATTCTCGCATTCGCATACTAAAATATAGTTATCTAATCGAAGATCGCATAAATTAAAAACTTCGCTACAATTACATGGAACCCAAGTATTGTAAGTTTTTCATAACAATTTAATTTACAAGAAAATAATATGCAACTAGAATTTTCCCTGAAAACTTAACTCTGACGTGTTCAGATGACTCACCCGGTTTTCCCTTCCTGTCATGACACACGATTATAAACCTTATTGTGTAGGGGTGAATGATACAAGAATGTTAAATAATAATAATGGGTCAAGTTTCTAAGGCTCAGAATAGGTTGTTGGGATTTACTCTTCGACTAGGACAGTCGAGGATGTGTCGATTTTATGTTTATTTCGGATTTGTACGACTCATTTTGAAGATAAGATTGAGTAAGTTCATGTTTTATATTTTATACTAGCTTACCGCCCGCGGCTTTGCCCGCTTTGTATAATACCTAATAAATTATATACTAAAACCTTCCTCTTGAATCAGTCTACCGATCAAAAAAACCCGCATCAAAATCCGTTGCGTAGTTTTAAAGATTTAAGCATACAAATGGACATAGGGACGGAAATAGCGACTTTGCTTTATATATTTTATATTATACTAGTTTTCCGCAAGCGGATTCAACTGCGTAGTCAAAGGAAAACCTGCACATTTCCTGTTCCCGTGGGATTCCCGGGACAAAACCTATCCTATGTCTTTTCTCAGGTCTCAAACTATATTTTCGTATTTTTCAATGGTTTTAGCGTGAAGAGACAGACATACAGACCGACAAACAGACATAAAATGTAGAATGGTGTGTTCGATAGTTCATTGATCGAGGATTGCTATAACTTACTATGAGGCGTAAAGCATCGTCGCGTAAATGTAAAAAAAAAATATACCTTTTTAGAGCAAGCGAAATTTTGTGGGTCAGTTACCTATTTGTATGAATATTTTTCCAGAAATTAGGACGTTTCCGCACCATTGTTAATCGGTATTCTAAGGAACATTTCTATGAACTGAAACGCGTCCTATATTCTCGCGACACGAAAATAATTAGGGAGATTTTAATTAAGGTTTAAATTTTTGTATTTTCTGTAGAAAGAACTAATTTATAGTTTTGTTAGAAATTATTATAGTGGACTTTTTTGGAAATCAACCAGAAACAATGTCTTGTAAGCGAAATTTTACTAACATCGGTTCAGTAAATTTTCATTTATTATGGGATAACAATATGGCCGAAGGTGGCTAATGGATAATTGATTGACTTTTAAATTGATCGTGAACTCAACACGTGATACTGTTGATTTGGATGTCATTTCAAAATTTTACGCCAATCACCATGTTATTTTTTTTTTATTTCAAGTCTATGCATGTTAACATTAGGTATTTTCAATTTTAAATGTGTTTGTTAAGTCAATTGCATATTTTATTATTAAAATATGTTATCGAAAATAAAGTTATGTGTTATGATCGGGAAAATATTATGTTATTATAAATTGTTTGTAACACTTTAGAGCATGAATGGCTGAATTTTTCTGGATGAAATGTGATAAAGAAATAGATAATCGAAAAAAATAGAATTAGCATTTTTTTCTTGTACAAACATTCTTCATTCTAGCTTATATTTTATTGAAATCTTGGAACTGTAATATGGTAATTAAAAATTATATAAGGCCTAACACGTGCGGTAAGCTGATTCACATATTTTCTAAGTCCCGATATTTGAAAATAATAAAACAACTTATAAAATGACCCGTGAATAGGGTTGTCAACCATACTCTTAAATAGAGCTTTTAATATGTTTAAATTTACAGTTGGAATGTTTGGACTCCCATAATTATTTTAAAAACGATGAAATGTGCTACTAAAAGTACAAAAAAAAAATACATTTTCCAAATTACTAAATAAATGATACTCTTTTTTGTAAGACCGTACTCTTTATTTACCTCCTTAAATACTCTATTTCTTCTAAAAAAATGTTGGCAACCCTTGTGAAGCATACTGTATCGAAATAGCTCGGATTGTAATGGAAAATCAATACCTACGTTTGAACGTAAAGCGGATTAATTATTCAGACTGACAAACATGTGTTTTATTGGATTATAATACGTCTTTTGTTTAGGTAAATGTCGTGATTTTTATCCTTTTATTTGTGAATGTGATTGTTGGGTTTTTTTACATTTGTTTATGTTGGTTACGATAAATCCTACTGATATTATAAATTCGAAAGTTTGTTAGGATGCTTGTATGTTTTGTATATGTACATAGTACATATGGGTGATTATACAAAAATGGGGTAACTTTTAAGGATATTTTGTTTACTATATTTTTTATATCAGATTATTACAAATTAGGGTGTATGTGATAGCTAATCTAATGAATATATTGTTCCAAATCGGGCCAGCCACTTTTTTAAGTAGATTGTGAGATATTTTAAATTTTCCGGATTTGGCCTCCAGGGGACTGACAAGGCTAACATAGTACTGATAAAAAACACAATTTTGTAATATTCTTAAAGAAATTCAATGAAAATTACTACAAATCTCTCAGTTTTAATAATGGCACATGTCTTTTATGTATTAAAATCACTTAGTTACATTTAAAAATGATAATTGATAATATATTGTGATACTGGGAAAAAACAATGTCTCAATTTTCAAAACAGCCTTCTGACATTTAACGCAACGTGAATATTCTTACTCTCTTACTTAACTTACTACTTTGACTTAGTTTTACTTAATATTTCAAGTAATTCACAAACAATAGAAACAAAAAAAACGGCCAAGTGCGAGTTGGACTTCTAACAAACCTATTTTTTATTATGTTTGTAACTTAAAATTTACACTTTTAGCAATTTTTCCTTTATATGTGTTATAAGACATTGCTTTTTACCATATTTTAAGACTGTATACACGGCAAGCATCCTGTGTATTTTTTTATTCCCTTGCGAATATTTAAATTTGCGGAAATTTGCAGTATTAACGGATGTAGGTATCTTTTAATTGCGTTGCGTTATAAGTTTAATTTTTTTACAGCCCCAAGGGTTCTGATGTTGAGTATTTAATATTTTCAAATTGATACCTCCACGCGCTTCAAAAAAACGTCTTAACAGACAAACGGACAACAAAGTGATCCTATAAGGGTTCTGTTTTTTCCTTTTGAGGTTCGGAGCCCTAAAAATCTAACATTATTTATGTTAAAAGTACTAATTTTCATAAAATGGTTCATGGTTTTTAACCAAAGGCTTGAATGAAAGTCTCATCTGAGTTTTCATAAGAGCCTTTTGACATTTTTATAATGTTATTAAAATAATTAACTTTTATGTTATTTTGAGGTAATTTTACTTCACAATATTATACGTTTACGTATTTATCTAATAAATACATAATATAACAAGCTATGCCCTGAAAGCATCAAAATCAATAATTAAAATAAAATAAGATCTTTTAAATAAGATTATTAGTAGTTTGTTTCAATAGCTCTTTTCTTTGCTACTCTTTTTTAAATGTTTCTTCCCTAGTCAAATTCAGTTTCTTTTAGCGTGGCGCATGATGTTTTAAACTGAAATATCAAATAGAAATGCTTATACCAATAGCAATCAAGATAAAAGTTCTCAAAAACGATAGAATCATCAGTACTATGGGGTCTCGTCAGTCCACTGGCGCGATATCTGACATAGGACTGATGCCAGCGGATTGATAAAAAGGGACTTAATATGAGATTATAATCACAAATTATGTTTTTTTGCCTTATTTATTATATCAACAAACTATATTTTTACAAATCATACTTAACCATGTATGAATGAAAATAATAATTTGTGGCGAGGTGTTGGGGAGTAGCGACCTCGCGGGAACCGAGCGCTCCCGGGGGAGGTCCCTGTCCTCACCTCTGGGCTGTCCCAGTGGCAGTTCGGAGTGAACAATGACGAGGTTCAGGATCCCCCACCTCTGGCTTGCCTTTGTTGGCCGTCCAGAGTGGAGCCGCTAGAGCTATATGCTCGGGGGTGGAAGTGTCTAATGGCGTAATAGCGGGGAAACCCGCTCCGGGCCCGCGGGCCCGCGATGGTGAAACCGGTGCCGCACCTCTCTACACCCCCAGCCGTTCAGCTGATGTTGCCCCCTTGTTGCCATTATCGGTAACCTTTTTGGGAGCCCATCGACCGAACTGGCGAGTCACCGTCTGCCATAATTTTCAATTTTTAATATTGAAAAGGCAGACGTCCATAGCCCCCATAGACCCAATATACCAGTCCATCTAACACCCCCTTCCATAACCCAGTTTTATTCATTTCCATTTTTCTGCAATAGTCCTACATTGGCCGCGGACTGCCCAGGGCTGTATCTCTATAGTGCAGCCATGGGCAGGCTGCGGCTGGTGTCCCACAACACATTAAATTCTCTAGGGCCTCTGCGTGTTGGACCTGTGTCCCCACGTAAGCCTTCCAAAGGACCGGGTATCATCCTTACGGCGATACCCGTGTATTATGGAGAGAGACATAATAATAATAATAAGGGCGTAGGGATGTGACGACCCCATCGCCCACGGTTGGGATATCTATTGTTTACGTGATAATAGATATTCCACCCGTGCAATCAGTCAACCCGCAGGACACCTTGTGGCGGGGTGTCGGGGAGTAGCGACCCCCTGGGAACCGAGTGCTCCCGGGGGAGGCCCCTGTCTTCATCTCCGGCTTGCCTTCACTGGCCGGTCGGAGTGAAGCCTGACGAGGACAGGACCCCCACCTCTGGCTTGCCTTAACCGGCCGGCCAGAGTGGAGTCGCGAGAGCTTTTAGCTCGAAGGGTGGATGCGAATCGTAAGTGGCGAGTGGGCACGTGATGCTGGACCCTCAGGGAGCGCGTGATCGGAGTTTAAAGTCCAGGGACGCCTCTCCACCCTTAGCTGCTCACAATATGTTGCCCCCTTGTCGCACTATTGCAGCGACTTGTTTCGGGGGCCCATACAGTGAGAGGGCGAGTCACCACCTGCCAACAATTTTTTGCTATATCTTAGTAGAAAGGCAGGTGCCATAGTCTTCCATAGTCCTTAATTCCGGTCCATTAACATCCCATTCCATAGCCCAGTTTATTTTGTTTCCTTATCTTGTAATAGTCCTACATCGGCCGCGGACTGCCCAGGGCTGTATCTCTATAGTGCAGTCATGGGCAGGCTGCGGCTGGTGTCCCACAACACAGTAAAGTTCTCGAAAGGGCCTCTGCGTGTTGGATCCGTGTCCCCACGTAAGCCTTCCAAAGGACCGGGTACTTTCCTTATGATGGTACCCGTGTATTATGGAACTGAGATACATAATAATAATAATAAGAATGTTTATTTAGCACCACATAATACAAACAGAAAAAAAAAAAAATAACAAAAATAAACGAAAAATCAAAAAGAAAAAACAATAAAAAGGTAGGTACTTACGGCTGATCAGTGTGGTGCCAAAAAGGGTAGCTACTCAGCATGTGCTACACGTTATGTTGTGAAGCGCTGATTTTCAGTAGTCCCTTGTTGGAGTGCCAGTCAAAAGATGTGAAACAATAATACTTAAATATATATATACCATAATTTTTGTGTACTTAAATATATTGTATAATATATAAATATATCTACTAATTAATAGAGTACATAGGAATTAATAATAATAATTATTTAAATGTAATATTATAATAACACAATTATACATATATTATGAATTACCATATAGAATAGACAAGGAATAAACAATAAATACAACAATCACGGTACGACTGTAATAACAATGCGACTAAGGCTGGTTACGAAACTCGGTAAGTAGCTGTTTTTTGAGACCATGTTTAAAACTTGATAAGGTCCTCGAGTTTCGCAATGGAGGTGGTAAATTATTCCAGCACTTAGTCGCATTATATTTAAAACTACCTTTAAAAATGGATGTATGGTGTTTCGGTACTGCCAGCTTGACGAGGGTCGCCCTAGTAGCCATGCCCTTCGCACCTCCCATCCATGTCAGCTTACTATAAAGATACGCTGGGGCTTTGCTACTAATCACATCGAAGAGAAGAGATGCAAGATGTAAACGCCTACGGTGGTCCATGTTGAGGATATTTGCATTTTTCAAGTAAGGTGAAATGTGTGTTCGAGCAGGAATATCCCAACAGAACCTAGCGCAGGCGTTTTGCACTCGTTGTATGGCTCTTTTTGTACGAGACAGGAGACGAGGACCGTACATTACATCCGCATAGTTAAGCTTTGACAGAACCAAAGACTCACACATTCTCAGACGCAGACGAGGATTAAGATAGCTTCTTATTCGGTATAATAGTTTTAATCGGTAGAAGCAGTTTGCGATTGTTGTATTTATGAATTTTTCGAATCTTAGTGCTTCATCGAAAATGACACCTAGATTCCGAGCTTCACGCACACGTTCTAACGGGACTCCGTTTATATGCAACAGCGACGTTTGTTGCTCAACCTTTTTAATAACTTGAGGAGTACCCAGTATCATAAATTTTGTTTTTTCTGCATTAAGTACTAATGCATTATTCGCTGACCATTTTGAAATACTGTCGAGATCGTCGTTCAATTTTTGAATGAAGTCGTGAGTTTTGTCAGGTTTAAAGGAGGTATATAACTGGACATCATCAGCGTAAATGTGGTATTGGCTGTACTTAATTTTCGATATTATATCAGCAGTGTACAAGACAAACAATACAGGTCCCAAAATAGAACCCTGAGGTACTCCTCTTTTCACTGGGCTACAGTGAGAAAGAGAAGTAGTACCGTCACTATTAGAGACCACCACAGTCTGCCTACGTTCACCAAGATAACTCTTAAACCAAGCAACAGATTCTGGGCTAAAGCCATAATAGACCAATTTTGACAAAAGTAGGTTAGTATCTATGGTGTCAAAAGCACGTGAAAAGTCTAAAAGGACCAAAAGCGTTCCCTTACCACAATCCTGTTCGCATAAAATATTATCCAGCACATCCGTCAATGCCGTTACAGTACCTCTTCGCTTTCTGAAACCAGATTGAAGATCGGGCAGTATGTTATTGGATTCAAGATATTCCATAAGTTGGTTGTGTACAATCTTTTCAAGAATTTTGGAGCAACATGGCAAGATGCTGATAGGCCGTAAGTCTTTAACAGATGTAGGATTATTTTTCTTTGGGAGTGGTCGCACCAATGCACTCTGCCACATCGCCGGAAATGTACTATTTTTTATAGATACATTAATAATGTGCGTCAAGATAGGTAGTGTCTGTGATATTGTGAGGTTAATCATATCTAGAGATAAGTCATCAGTACCTACAGCTTGAGACTTGAGACTCTTTAATGCCTTTAGTACAGTTTCTTCGCTCACAGGCTTGAGTTCGAAAGAGGCATTGCTTATAAAGCGATGTTCGTTGAAATGAGCTAAATAAGATGTTGGTACGGCGTTATTGGTAGGGACATTTAGGAAATGAGTATTTATAGTATTGGCGTCACTGATATGTACTGGAAGTATAAAGTCATCTTTTAGTTTAACCTGTACATTATCTTTTAAATGGGTCCATAAGGCGCGTGGATTTTGTATGTTAGAATTTATGTATGTTTCAAAGTAAGCTGTTTTTTCACGATGAAGTGCAGATGCAACATATTTTTTTAAATCGATATAGTAGTTCTTGGCACTATCTGTTTTACAAATTTTAGCCCTGGCTTGAGCTTCGTCTCGTCTTTTCATCATTTGTTTAATATTATACGTCAACCAAGGTGGCTGTTTTAATTTGATGTATATATTTTTCCTAGGCGCGTGTAAATCAAAGATTTTTACCATACTACTTGTGAATAAGGTAACGATGTCGTTGACATTTGTTATTGATAATAAGTAGTTCCAATCAACTGCGATTAGTGATTTATTAAACTGATTATGATTTAAATCCCGCATACATCTACGCGAAATCCACCTTGGCTTTGTCCGTTCCTTTAAAATATTCAAATAGCAGGATATAACCGAGTGATTACTAAGAGAGGCAATATGATCTACTACTACACTAGATACGCCTGCATTGGTACAAATTAAATCGATTAGTGTCTCACTGTTATTTGTAAAATGAGTAGGTTGTGACACCATTTGGTTCAATCCCGCTGATTGTAAAAACTCGGATAACTTTTTTGTATTGGTATGATTTTTGTTCAATACGTTCACGTTAAAATCACCTAAAAGTACAATATTGTCACTCCAAATGAATGTGCCCATGGAGTCAATGAGAGCATCAAAGAATGTATCTACATCCAACCATGGTGGCCGATACGCAGTACCGATAACAATTGAGCGTCCACGGCTTGTTATTTTTATCCACATCTGTTCAACGGGATGTGTCACTGGGTGTGTTAATATGCGGTATGACAAGCTCGATTTAAGATAAAAACCAACCCCACCTCCCCGAGAACGTACAGTCTGTGGTCGAGGGATATGGCGTAAGCGGTAGCCCGGCACATTTGGTGCACGCCCTTCTTCGCCCTCACGCAGCCATGTTTCGTTGATTGCCATGATATCGACAGCGTGACGATCCATTGCCACCATAAACTCATCATGGCGAGTGCTAAGAGAACCAGGGTTAAGAAAACCAATTTTTATCCGGTTTCCCCGGTTATGAATATAATATACTTGTTCAAACATCCTGTATTTGACAATAATGGCGTCAAATTTTGTATAACAATAAGAATCATAAAAAAGATCGTTCTCAGTTATTAAAAAATAAAACAAATGCATGTTATCATATAATATATACTTATAAAATTTTAAATTAGCTAATAGTGTTACAGTTAAACAAATATAAGTAAATAAATATTGTAGTTTATATATATATTTTTTAAATACTATATTACAAATACACAATATTATAAATAAGATATACATCACAAGACATACCAATGTTTGTAGAAATACCCAATTCAGCACCACACCTGCATCGCCGCGATTATGATAAATAAACCTTAAACTAATAACAATGTCGGTTAATATCTTAAAAATTAACAACCTATAATTAATATGATAAACTGCGACAGTATCATAATTCCTAATATATCGAAACAATTTACTCGGTTGATATTCTGTAGTTAATGAAAAGATACAAATATTTTTATTTTTGCAAATATAAGAAGAAGCCTTACTATATAATTCTGTATAAAATGCTGATAGCTTTTTACATAAATACAATTTATTTACTGTAAAAATATTTAGTGTTAAATCATTCAAACGGCAATACGACAAAAAATTTGTTTTATGTCCTCTTCTGATTTTATACAAAAAGATTGAGAATTCGATTCACATCGAGCATATATACGTCCTGCACGGGTCCAAATATAACGCCACTTCATTTCAGTACCTTTTTGACGAGCTATATAAAACAATCTACGATTAGTACTAGTTAAATGTTCATTGACATAAAAGCGACGAGGCTCGCCACCGATATCAGTTCCCGCGGTGTCTGCGCCGCGATGCACGCGTGCAGCGCGCAGGAGGTCGTCCCGTACCGATCTGCGCGCCAAGCGCACGACGATGGGGCGCGCACGAGACGAGTTATTAGGGGCATTATTCAAAGGCCGCCGACCAGATCGATGCGCGCTTACTATATCACGCTCATCCAGTTGTTGACCAATTTTACGAGCAAGCGTCATAGCAATGTGCGTGAGGTTCTCGGCGCTGTTCTCCGGGATGCCCGTTATCTCGACGTCATTCATCAGGTTCTCCTGTTCAGACTCATTGAGACGGTATTGGAGCTCCGCAACCGATTTAAGCAGGCTCTCACAGTTATCAGACTGGGTTTGTGTCAAAGTTTTATCCTCTAACTTTGAGATCCTTTCTTCCACTTCATCAATTCTGGTATTTATTTGTGATATAGCCAATGTTAACTGTGACATGTCCCTTCGAAAACCGGACAGTTCTGTGCGCAAAAGCTTGATCTCATGAACCAACGACGGCGCGTCCTGCTGCATTACCGCATCTAAGAAAGCATCGGTATCTTCGTTGGCTGGCATTGCGGAAGTACTCTTGCAGCCTTTACAAAGCCATTTCGGACTGATACGTGAGTTTGTATTCATGTTTACACACGGCTTATGGTAGGTTAGACTGCATTTAGTGCATTTGGCGCCATCCGATGATGCGATGAATTTACCGCAAGAAGGACATTTGTTTGCCATTATAATCGTTATAAGTGGTTGTTGTGTAGTGATTATAACAAATAATATAATATATGGATGGCGTTATCGTTATGTAACGTTAGCAGTTTTATAGTTGAAAGTAGGTATATTTTTTGTCAAAATAGACTATTAAATGTTAAAAACTCCACTGTGTCTGATTCTCTAAGGCAGTGAGTTAAACATAAAAATAACTTTAGTGATACAAATATCGATGATAAAAGTTTTTCAATCGCGTTTTTATGTTGTGGGTACTTGCGTGTTCATCAGCTGGTCGTCAGCTGTGTGTTAGATTGATTATTTCACAATACACATAAATTCAGTTCGTGATAACACTGTGGCACACGCGTTTTATAACTAACTTTTAAAATTAGCACTTTTTAACTGCGTTTACACGATTAATTAATTATAAAACTCAAAAATTAACGGGAGCTAACTGACACTTCTAATGGCTGACATTCCAATGTCCAAAATAAAAATCAGTTTAACAATAAAATAACGACTCACCATAGGACTGAAATGTTGACTGGCGCAGCACGAATTTAGAGGACAAACACAACCCTAGCGCTGGTACAGTTATGACGGCCATCAAAATATGGGATGCACAAGTAACTTCATTACCAACATTAATATTTAGACAGGGATTTGACCTCGACTTGGTGATATTTAGCGAGAATTTCAAATTTAAAAAACACACAACGGACTGACCAATAAAAACGATGACAAAGTTTATTTTTATTTTTTAAATAAAATGTTAAACATTTCGATATGAAAGTTATACTATATAATACTATGAATATCAAAGATTGTCCTGAGTTAGTAAGTTTTCTCTAATCAATGATAATGTTTATAAAATAGTCACTTGATTGTTGGTTTTCGGAGTTGTGACATGCCAAAGTACTGATTATTTAAGTATTAATTTTGTTTTTTTATCAATTTGTATTTTAAATAAAGAAGTGAAAGTGAGTGACCAAATAAAGGACGCTTTATTGTTTTAAAATAGATTGTTATTTGATTAAAATATAATAATACTTTGTATAAATTGGCTGGTGACATTGAGTTACCCCATTTTTGTATAATGACCCATATATATGTGTGTTTGTTATTCTATCGCGAAAAAACTATTGAATGGGATTTGGATAAAGCTAACTGTAAAATAGGTTTAGGTTATACATCAGAATTACGTTAATACACAATATGAGCTGCAGTAGCTGTAGATAATGCTTGATTTTAAATATTCGTATTTGAGTTTGTCCGTCTTATTAATCTAAGGTTAGATCAGTCACAAGTTCTCAATAAAGTTTTCAGCGAGGAAAGCTTTTATCATTGTAGAGGTTCAAAAAATTTGAAAATTTTTATAGCGAGATATTGAGATACTCAATTTAAACAGATGTATGTACATACGTATTGCACATCAAATACCTTAAGTTAAATCTAAAACATATAAAGTACATAAATGCATATTGCCTATTGGCTATTGAGAAGATAATCTACGGTATATAAGTCGTCGTAGTATAATATGAGCGAAAAACCATTTTTATTGATAATAATCTATAAAAATTCAACGTTAAATTAACATAATTGCACTAGAATATGTATATTGTGAAGTAAATAATAGATGTTAGAACTCGTTTTTATTTGCCTTTATATGCGATGCTTAGTAGCGACATTGTGTATGTGGGCCAACGACATTGTGTATGTGGGCCAATGAATGCAGAATGGCCAGAGAAATGGCGGGAAAATCATGTATTTTTTTTACTAATTGTAGATAGGTTATAGTTTTTTCTTATTTGTCCTAAATGTTTTATGATTTGCTCGTGTTAAAACGCTTGAGTCGCTCTTGGTTGTAATTTTGCAGACTGAGTTTAATATAAAATAAAAAATTACACATACCTTGGCTACAAAATATTTTCCATACCCAATTCTCCCACTACCCTTGTATTTTTTCAAATTCAAATACGAATTAATTTAGAATTATGGAAAACAAACGCTTAAAAGTTTTCTTCTAAATTTGCATAACAACGATAAACAAACATTTGTATTCCATCTTACTTTTTAAAACAGTAGCTACACACCGAACCTACCGCTAAGTGTCTGATATAACGCACTAACAATTCCTATTAATAATGACGTACTCACAAATCGTATAAATAATGATGTACTCACAATTCTTATAAAAAAGTAACACAAATCGCTTCCGCTAATCTTAATCTAATCGCCATTTCCATGGCTCACGTACGTGCAGTGAAGCATCGACGCATCTTTACCCAATACGCTGGTTGCGTCACGAGGCAGACGCGTGAAATGTGACAAGAGTTACTGCTTTATTACTTTACGTGTTTTATTTATATGGTTACGCAATTTGACTAGGCAATTAATACATAATAGTATTTATTTATTTGATATTGTTATAAGTATATATATTGCATGCGTACAGTATCACGCGAAGCATTTAGGTACCAAAAACCAAATACGTGTGCAAATAGGTTATCACCTCGTTACCTCTATACTATGTCTATGACGTACACTTTAGTTATCTGTGGTCTAGGTTTCGAATTTCGGGGCCTTGTATATTTTTTTTATTTTTCAATATTAGTAGGTACAGGTAGGTACATTATTTTTAATGGTCTTTAAAATTGTTTGCATAAAATTTTATTTGTTTTTATAAAGAGTAATTACTTTTGAAATACATTAAATTCAGAACCGGAACCTAAATGTCAAATGTTACCGCTACGTACATATTTTGTAATCTGTGCAATTATAATTAAAATTAATTTATTCGTATGTTATTTATTATATTAATTAAAATAGGTAATTTCAATTTTAATCGCATTGCTCCGCTCCTGCTGGTTTAATAGTGATGATATATAGTCAGCCATCCTAGATAAATGGGCTATCAAACACCGAAAGAATTTTTCAAATCAAACCAGTAGTTCCTGAGATTAGCGCGTTCAAACAAACAAACTCTTCAGCTTTATAATATTATAAGTATAGATTTATATGCCCATGTTAAATATTTTTAGTAAATGTTTATATGAACAGAGTTTTTATATGTCTAGTAAATAAAATAAAGACCGTGAGTTTCAGTTAAAAATACATTTTGTAAATGTCAAACCTTTTCTCATACGGTTTTCTTTTCTATTTTTATAAAATCTTATGAAATGGCATTATTAAAGCATGAAGGTTATATATTTCAAAAGGTTAAAGATACAATTTTGAGTGCAATAAATAAGGGTGTTAATTTAATTTAAAACGTTAAAGGGGTGAGGTTTTTATCTAGAGGGTTGTTGGTCCTTAGCTAATGTGTTTGAAACCCTAGTGTTAAAATAAGGGTTCTAATACCTTTCAGCGTAAGTTTAATACTGATACTTATATGCTATTCTAAAGCTATATAATCTTACTAGCTGTTGCCCGCAGCTTCGCCTGCGTGAAAAAGACAAATTTTCACGATACTAACTTTCATCCCCTATTTTATCCCCTTGGGGGTAGAATTGATCAAAATCCTTTCTTAGCGAATGCCTACGTCCTAACATCTACCTGCATGCCAAATTTCAGCCCGATGCGATGTGTTCAGTGGTTTGGGCTGTGCGTTGATTGATCAAGTCAGTCAATCACCTTTGAGTTTTATTATTTATATTATATATTATAAACTTTTTCTTTAAAAGACGTGATCGTCGTATAATTCGTAAATACATATTGAAGATAATAAAATATGTATTTAGTTTTAATTATATACCTATCTACTCTGATTTTCTTCGTATTAAATATAATGATACATTATTTCGAGTATTGCCTAATAATCATAACCTTACTTATTAATATGTACCTACATATACCAATTATGTCATTACATTATATAAATGGAAATTTAATAAACTCTAATGCGAATATAACCAATTATAATACAGTCAATATTAATCGTAGTTATATTTACTTACATAATAATTGATTGCTCTTGACCTTAATAAGATCAGAAACTAGTTAAAGCACGTAGCTTTGTTTAGTTTTTTTCACTCCATTTTCACATACCAATACGAGTACGTTTTATAAAGGATTTAAACATTGTCAAAACTAGATCACTAATATTATAATTGTCGTTTTACGATATAGATAAGAATGTTTATAAATCTGCATAATTTTAAACATTATTTGGACTTTAGGTAAGTACCTTTATGATCATTAATTATGATATTATCTATGAATAAATTCTAGAATCAAGAATCAAAGGACATACCCATCTATTTACTTTACTGATTTATTTTTCATCACACGACATCGTAGAACAATAGCCACCTCACACTCCTCACACCAATAATTTTGTAGTTTTGCAAAACTTCCCCTTACACTGTTATATTATTTTGCCAATATTTTTGCCTAGGTATATAAGCCATCCTTAGATTTCCATAACTTTATAGGTAGTTGACGCAACTGTGATCCTAAGTTGATAAAGTTATACATTTCGTTTTTCTTTTTCCTTTTACCTATAATACGACGTATTTACATTTGGGGTAAAATTCTAAATTTGAAATTTTCTATATAGATTTGATGAAGGTATAGAAATATTGTTGAAAGAATAAATTCGAATGAAAATAAGATAAATTGTTTAAATAAAAATCTCGATTAAAAAGCTTTAAAAGGCAAAACTTACCAATTTGAACCGCAAAATATGTCAAACGGAATTGAATTAAAAAATGAAAAATCAGCTGTTCAATTCAGACCGCAATAGACGGCACTGGCCGGGGCGCGCATCCCTTGTTGTACCCCGCCGCCCCGCGCCGCACTGCCAGTCGCATTTCTGCCATAGAGCGTTGCACTAGTGCCGTTCGCCGCGCCATTCTAAATTTAAATTTTGAAAAAGTGATATTATATTTGTGCTGTCTGTTGTTTTTTTTTACAGACTTGAGACTATACAAGAATTCAGTGCCAGTGTTTTTGTGCGAATAAAGACGTTGTGTAAGCTTAAAGCGATAATTAGGTACAAATTAAATTGGATTAAAGTTTGTTTCTATAGCGTGATTCGTTTTTTAAGTAGGTCATTGGTTAAATAATTTTGTGTTTTGTTTAATTTGTTTACCGTGTTTGGATTTCGTAATCGGGTGATAAATAGAAATTATTTCCAATTAGATTTTAATTTGGGCTCCATTGTTTGGCTTTGACCTTACAATAATATTGTGCTTATATTTGAGAAATTAGAAGCAAATTAAAAATATTAACGTCTTCTCATATTTTTGTTTTTAAAAACGTACCTAGTACCTACTTACCTACTTTTTCATGAAATTAATTTTTTGCACAAATACATCGATGAGTGGTGATGTTAGAAGTGAAAATGCATTTGCACCACGTCCCGTTGGACATAACTTCACATAACTAGGTAGGTATGTTATGTTATAAAACAGCAATGCAAATATCCAATTAATGTGCTAAGTCCGTCTTAACCAAGATTATGGTACAGCTTAGCCACAAAGCCTTTTGTAACATAAGTACAACAATAGATATTTTCTGCGCTTTTGTCGGTTAAGAAAATAATTTTAATGACGCACGCGAGAAATTATTTTAATTTAACTTAAACAATGGTGTTTATTTCGCTTTTAATAGTCCGAAATTGTAGTTTTAATTACGCATTTCGTGGGTAATTTAAATAATAAAATATCTTTTGTTTTTAAAGTTAATAAAACGGTTTTTTATCTGTGTCGTTTTCAATAGGTATGTATTTAAATATTTTTCCGTATAAAAGTGTAGTCTGTGTGCAAATATTAATTTTATGAATAGGTTTGGTACCTACCTAGGTACCTATATTTTCAAGGAGTAAATTGATATTCGAAAAATTGTAGGTTTAGCCTATAGGTAGGTAGGTACATAGTACATACTTACCAAAGATAATTTCCAGTAGGTACCTAGGTAGGTAGGTACGTACCTATCTGTACTATTTGCAATACGCTCTTTTTTTGTATCTATAATATTATTAACACTCATACACCTTATATATAATACTCATACCTAGGTAGATTATAAACCATTTTTTATAAAACAAAACATCTACTGTTAGTTGTTACATCCATAACTAGGTAGGTACTTACCTAAACATAGGGTATTGTTGATAAGATCTTTAGTTTTTTACCAACTTTCATTACGCGGCAAAGCGCGGTCCAACAAACAGCGCATTTTCATGTTTACAAGCTTAGTTTACAAGATAGAATTGGTCTGTAGGTCCTACTACTCCTTTAAGATATCTATGAATTCACTTTTAAGCAAAAACAGAAAACAATTCGATTAAAATTAAAACTAAAACAAAACCGCGTGTTTAAAGTCAGTCTACATTTTACCTATGACACAATCTAACTTCACCTAAAACAGTAAAAAATAATTCCAAATAGCCTTTGTTGAAAAACACGTCACGGAAATGATGAATCACAAAATGAATTAAGTGAACGCTAAATGGGCTGTTGATGATTGATCGCAAAACAGTCCGACCCCGTTTTTGGCTTGCGTGCAGTGCGTTGCCCTACGTAATGCGCCTATTGTGGACGGGCCAGTTTATGCATCTTATGTAAGGGATAGTTAAGATTATTATCCTGGTAGGTATCACGTGCGAATTCAAATTCTACATATTTTTCGGTAACATTTTAACCTCAAACCTATAACAAAAGATTTTAAAATATAAAATCTATTAGAATAACTACAATTATTCATACTAATATTATAAATGCGAAAGTAACTCTGTCTGTCTGTCTGTTACTCAATGACGCCTTAACTACTGAACCAATTTACATGAAATTTAGTATAGAGATATTTTGATACCCGAGTAAGGACATAGGTTTTATCCCGGAAATCCCACGGGAACGGGAACTATGCGGATTTTTCTTTGACTGCGCGGGCGATGCCGCGGGTGGAAAGCTAGTAAACTATAAAGTAAAAAGGTTGTCAGGTAAATACCAGTTTATTGTCGTGATTTATTTTCATAATTCTTGACAAAAATAGTTTTAAATTTACGAACGTAATATCTATCTCTACGAGTAAAAATAACAAAAAATGCTAGTCATCAACACTGGTCATCAATTAATTATTTGTGAATGGTCATTGCTATCTACAAATACGAAATAGTCATGTGAAATGTGTGAAACTTAGAAAATTTAAAACGTGACGGTGTGAAAATTACCAATGAAAACTTACCAATATAATTTTCGCGCCATAAAATTAAACGTACTCGGAGAAATTGCAGAAAGTTGTATATTTATTTCATTACACGATAATGTAGATAAAATATAAAATTTAAATATACCTATGTACAGACATAAAATTTCTCTTCATCTAAAATTAATAGCCTACCAACGGTAATTGGTCTTAGCGTGATGATATACAATATACATATTATATCTTACGCCCTATAGCCCATTTATCGAGGATGGACTATCAATAACACCGAAATAATTTTTCAAATCGGACCAGTAGTTCCTGAGATTAGCGCGTTCCAACTGAACTAAAGTCCTTTCAAATATACTAAATACAGATATAATAAATCCTAACCCAAATAAATCCAACCAACTTCAGGCATGAAAAGAGTCATACAATAAATGAATCTGGGACAGTTAGGTCGTTGGCCTGTTAACTATATTGATGTTATGTTTCTGTTTTCGCAAAGATGGACGCCAGTTTTACATACTATTCTATATATATATGTAAAGAAGCCCTGTGTCATGATGTTTGTCCGCGCTAAGCTCAGAAAAAAAAAGTGTGCATGTACTAGTGTACACACGTAAGAAGTGAAACTTCTTTATGACCTTATTTTTCAAAAATAATTTACTATATATTACAGAAATACCTCGAATCATGCGTGGTAGGGATAAGAAAAAGATAGCGCGTAACGGAAAAATGTCACGCGTAACGAAAAATCAAAAAATGTTACACTAAATTTTTTTCCAACCCCGATAAAGAAGTTTCACTTCAAAAATTATGTCACAACATAATATTGTGTCGCAGTCGTCTGGTTGAATCTGCTATTATTTGATTGTGTCACTAGCACACATTGAATGACGACATTTAATTGAATGCCTAGGACACCTCACAAGAGGCGGCGACTAATAATTAGGCGAATAATTAGGTACCTATATCATGTTTACATTGCATCGTGCACGTCAACAATCCCAATTTTTGATTTAAAACAGTTCTCAGTAATACCACAGACTAATAATAATATACTACTTACTAGTATGTAATACTTTATTCAAAGAATGCATTCTATTTCACGCAAATTTCTCCAATATCTATTTTGTTCATAGAAGAGATAAAGTAAAACATTTTTATCACTATCAATTAATTTCAAGAGCAAAAACTAAAGCTATAATAAATCTTTTAAAATAAAAGTCCACTTTTGATATAAAAGAACACGGATATAGTAAAAAAATAAACAAGTTGAAAGGTGACTTCGCCGGCGTTTGTTGACGACCTTGGGTATTATGAAAGTAGATTGTTGATATTGTTTTAAATCTGCTAATTCGTATAGCCAGTGCGGATGTAGTGGTTTTGATGCTATTTTGAAATGAGAAGCTTGTAGGTAGACAAAAACTCGTGTTTATTTTTATCTATTTACTAGCTGCTCCGCGCGGTTTCACCCCCGTAGCTCCGCTTCTGTTGGCCGTAGCGTGATGATATATAGCGATAAATGGGCTATCTAACACCCAAATAATTTTTCAAATCGGACCAATAGTTCCCGAGATTAGCGCGTTCAAACAAACAAACAAACTCTTCAGCTTTATAATATTGGTATAGATTTCTAGCAATAAAATAAAAACTAAGGTCTTCGATGAAATGTTTGTTCTAGAAACATTATTTCTATTTAATAATTTTTAATTAGAAAATACACTCATTATTTTCATCAATTTCAATAACTTGAGATTACAGTTATATTATAATAAAAAGCTAAACGGTACCAATTGTAAATTAAATAAATAAATTTAAAAACAAAACTAGCATATCCATAACAAATAACAATCTATTAAAAATTATTTTTACAAAAATTTAATTAAGTAAGTACCTAGTACTGTTATCACCAGTCGAAAAAGGGTGAACACTACGCATTTTATTTACTCGGGTCACTTAATAAAAATTACGGATATCGAACCTACGACCCTAAACTATTATATCTTCTACCAATGAGCCATTAGTAAGGTCAAAGTGAGGTCAGCAGAGTATTAATATGCTTAACATTTTTAACCCCTTACCGCATACAGAGCCATATATGGACGACGAAGTTTATGAATTTTTTATAGGCTAACTATAAACAATATCTAAAAAAACTACCTTACATCTTAAACAGCATTTCATCGAGAATTGGAATGTAATTAATTTATACAGTGTAAATATTATCCATCAGATATATTATAGATTTAGTCTAGCGCGTGCGACGGTTTGGGTGCGCGGAAAAAACCGTGATTTTCAAATTAAGATTTCAATATCAAAAAGGTGAGTAAAGCCATGAAAAAAAATATTACTTCATTCTTAAGTCTTTCTAAAATAAGGTAAAACATTTGGTTAGGTTGTTTTTTTTTGCTTTAATCATGTTTTTTTGTACTTTTCCAAATCTGTCATATTTGGCTTCGTATGCATTCCGTCCAAAATATATTATGTCATATGTGGCTGGGTATGCATTCAAGGATACTTTCTTTTTCTTTCGTTCCAGTATCGATCCTAGACACTTTTATCTCACTATGTAAATATATCATCATCAATAAATAGACTCATGCTATATGCCACTGTATGATTTTTAATTAGCCGTTTCAGAGCAAATGCGAAAGTCAGGGAAAGCTCTTATTACCAAAAGACGTGGTCGTCTCTCAAAAACTTAGAAACATCGGCATCTCTGGAGTCTCCTCAGTATTTCTGACTCGCCAATTACCGCAAAAAAGCTACGAAAAACTCCTGCAGGATATCTAGATTTTAACTTTGATTCTGTACGATCTGATGGGATTAGTCATTACCAAATTTGGAAGAAGAACGCCTGTCAGCTATGCCTATATTGTTCCAATTTCGTTCCTACACGTTATGTGAAAAATATAACGTGTTTTTATGTTATAATGACAAACGTAATTGTTTTAAGCAATTTCACGAAGTATATGTTGGCTGTGATTGTGGGTGTTATTTAGGTATCCATATAAAGTACTAACATTTCGCCCGCGGCCTCGCCCGCGTTTTCAAAGAAAACCCCGCATAGTTCCCGTTCCCTTGGGATTTTCGGGATAAAACCTATCCTATGTGTTAGTCCAAGTTACCCTCTATATTATGTGTGTTAAATTTCATAGAAGTCGGTTCAGTAGTATTTGCGTGAAACAGTAACAAACAAACACATACACATACATCCACCCTCACAAACTTTCGAATTTATAATATAAGTAGGATAGGATTTATGTAAAGTATATGTAGCATATCAGTTGACTAAGCATTCAGGATACAAGCTTAAGTTTAGTTTGGGTCTTAGCAACCGTGTGTGTGAAATTAGTCCGGAATATGTTTTTATTTTATTAATTAGTTACTTTTTTCTAATTGCATGCGAAGCCATATATGACAGAAAAAATACAACAAACACTGCATACGAGTCCATATATGGCGCCGTTATATATTTTCTATAATATAAGTAAATAATTTTTTTTCTCAATTTGATCTCATAATGTAAGGTCTAATAAACACTTTTTTGCAAAAAAATAATTTTTATTTCATCTCCTTAATAATTCATGCAATAAGGGGTTAATAAAATGGCCGTTATAGGTATTATAATAATTTTATTTAAATATTATGCTGACCTTTAGAATATAAAATTTCGATGTTAATCATCTTTTTTGTGCTCAGTTTTACGCGAATTTTTAGAAATTAAAGATTGCAACGGATTTTATTTACGGAATAAATAATTAATTTTATTTAGAGCATTCATTACTTTTTGGCGCCAAAATTTTGTTTTTTTTTTTTTTTTTGTACTTACCAGTGCCACTCACATCAAAATACAACAGGTGAAGCTTTAGAGAGTTCCATAGAAATATTACCTAAATAAACATTAAACATACTCAAAAAACATAACCATCCTTCCGTCGCAGTCGGGAAAAATAAATACATCGCACCTTGTACGGTACAACCTTGACTACATGGGGTACAAGTTGTACCCCATTTAATCATCACCTTCATCCTTGATATTACGTCATATTTGTTACTTCAGAAACCTGTAGTTATTAAATTATTAATTTTTATATTATTTTACAACTATGTACAGATATTATTTTGTGTTGCGGTGGTTCCATATGGATATTTTAAATTTTTCAAACAATTTTGGTTTTTGACCAGAAAAATTACATATAAACAGGTTTATACATACAAAAAAAGCATATTTACAAAATTTAAGCAATTATATTCATAAGTCTAGTGAGCTAGATTCTTTATAAAAGCAATAATTATTCTATGGACGAGAATAATTGGCGGATAGACGCTTTTTCATGCGTTTTTTATTTCTTCCAACGAAATACTTTAGATTCGCAATTATTAACAGGAAACTTTAATTAGGTACGAGGAAAATATATTCATATATATACATCTTTATAGTTTTATTTTTGCGTGCAAAAATTCAAATAACACTTTAATGTTTTTCTTATACCTACCTACTTACTGTACAGATAATATAATACTGTACACTTACTGCCTAAGCTTACTGCTTATGTTCGAAAATATTAAAAGTCAATATTGTTAATAAATAAAGAAAATAAGTTATGTTTTTAGTGTAATAAATTCCCTGCTTGTCATAAAAATGATTGATAATAACGGAAAAGCAATAAAAGTAATAAAAACATAAAACATAACATTAATGAATAATAATTACCTTGACCTTACGAAACGATACATATTACTATTATATTTCATTTGTAATTTGTTACATATTAATCAAAAAATATCTTTACAAGTGATAACTGCGTTAAAAACAACCGACTTCAAACTTGAACTTGCAAAATTTACAAATACCTACAGACAAAAATGCTCATAAAATAAAAACTACTCGGCCTATCCGAATAAAATTTTTATGGGACCAATTCGACACCATACCGCATCGAACAAAAAAAGAATCACGTAAATCGGTTCAGAAACCTCGGAGTAATCGGTGTACATACATAAAAAAAAAAATATATACCGGCCGAATTGATAACCTCCTCCTTTTTTTTGAAGTCGGTTAAAAAGCATATTCATTTATTTATTTATTACTATACCTAGTATATAATATACTACTATAGTACTATACCTAGTGTTTTGTAGTTTTCGTATCCTCCATAAGAAAATTAATTTTCAGGTCTTCAATCATAGACTATTTTTTTGTAAGAGGGAGCCATTTTGAGTCAACTTTAAACAAAAATAAATGACTACACATTGCGATTAATTTAAAAGCCTTCATAATAGCTATCTTCTTAGTTAGTAGGTCAACTAAATCCTCTTCTAAGTGGGATTAAATGGTTTCAACTTTCAACGTATCTATAAGAGCGGTTAGGTTTGACCTGGTTGTTTAGCCTAGGTCAGTTACTAAACTATATATATAAAAATGAAACGCCTTTCGCGTTGTCACGGCATCACGTGTGAACGGCTGAACCGATTTCGGTAATTCTTTTTTTCATTATATTCCTTGAAGTACGAGGTTCTTATGTAGAGAAAACGTAAATATGTACCACGGGCTAAGCCGGGGCGGACCGCTAGTAGCAAATGAAAATGTATTCGAGATTTGAAACATTGAAATTAATTTTTTTTTTTGTTATGTAGACAAATTGTGCTTTCTATTCATTTTGGTTCAATTTTTGATGAAACGAATTAAAATGTTGAATTGAATGAATTTTATTACGTAAATTATACATTGTTGGTTATCGGTATTTTTTGACAAAGCCCGTTTATTTTTAATAATAATAGCTTGTTTCGATCAATAAGCTACTTTTATGCTCATTCTTAAATCAAGGATACTGAAAATATCATAGAACATAAATAAATTTTAAATTACATACACTAGTAATTATTACAAATGAAACATTTTCTCGAATGTTCGCTTCGCCCTCGCGTTCCGCGTCACCGGGCGCGAATGCAACGCGATTAGCGCCGGTCCCATTCAGGCCACAGATTATATAAACTGTATAGTCTGTACTTTGATAGTGTCACTGGCATAGGTTGAAAAAAAAAAAAACAATGAGGTAATTTTAAATTTAATTTGTATTTTTTCGATTGGAAAAGTTTGACTATTTTTTACATGATTACTCGCAGTTTGCTGGCTACGATTGCTTCTCTATTGTAAAAATTCGCAAAGAGTAATATAATCTAAGAATATAATGTAGGTAATGTAACCATTAATGTAACAAATTATTTATTTTGTGTTTGAATGTATGTTTGTCCACGTATTTCTGTGACACTATGAGACGGACTGATGTATTAACTTACAGACGAACCTTGTTAACCTGTATAATTACAGAATACATACCTAAGTTCAATATTTCAAAAGATTCTAGTATCGGTCAGCCGTCGAAATTCGACCTTCTCATTCTAACTCTCACCTGCGTTCCGGTGCACCGTGCACGTATCGCAATTAAACATAAATTATAAATCTGTATTGTAATATGAAAACAATTTAAGTAGGTATTGTATCTATGTCGAGACCGCCTCCTTGGTACAGTGGTTGACGCGTAAGCGTAGCACCGAGGGGTCCTGCGTTCGATTCCCGGTGGAGATGAAAAAAAATGACTCAGACTGGCAGGAATACTACTTGTCCCTAAAGAAAATCGATCAGTGAAACAGTGTATAATGCATCTGCCCCTTACCCGACTTTAAGGGACTTCCCTTTATATCTATGTCGGGGTAAACTCTAAAATGCATGCGAAAAGATCATTAATTACCTACGTAATAATATATGTTCATACTAATTTGTCACATAACATCTCCCATACCTAGCATGTTTATTTTTACGATATTTTTGTTGCTTTGTCATTTAGTTTAGAACAGTCGGTTCCAAACAAACAATTTCCCAGTAATAAAGAAATGTTTTTTCCATCCAATTATTATTATTTCAATGCAACAACGTATATCTCATGAGATAACTCGTTATTAAGATTAATTTGAGTTAGACAAAGAAATTGTGCAATTTACACAGAATTGTTTTATTACAGAAAATGGGAGTTACATAACTGATAGGCTCGTTTTGATAATACATATTATTATGGTATGGTTACCGGTGAAAAGGAAATTGAATATATAAATATAATAAGTACTAAATATCTTTTGCTAAAAGCTTAAAAAGCTGTTTTTAATGAATGAAAACCAATTAAATATCTTGATAATAATAATTTACATTAAAAATTAAAATTGACAAGTAAATCTGGGTTAAAGCTATTAAATTTTATTACATTAGATTCAATATTAGCAATAATTATTGTGGTATTTAATATACGAATTGCGACATAAATTAAAAGTTACCTATTTTATTTTTATCATTGAATTTTATTTTACTGCTTACTTGAAGTTAATAAATCTTACTTCTTAAAAACTGTCAAAAATACGTTCATTAACCGACTTCAAAAAAAAGGAGGAGGTTATCAATTCGGCCGGTATATTTTTTTTTTTTTTTTTTTTTATGTATGTACACCGATTACTCCGAGGTTTCTGAACCGATTTACGTGATTCTTTTTTTGTTCGATGCGGGATGGTGTCGAATTGGTCCCATAAAAATTTTATTCGGCTAGGCCTAGTAGTTTTTATTTTATGAGCATTTTTGTCTGTACTCGATGACTTAATTTCAATGTAGCAAGTAACTTTGATTCACTTCCCGGTAACCGATTGAGCTGAAATTTTGTATACGAATGTAAATTGGATAGCGATGAAACATTATCATGACATGGAGCTGATCTGATGATGGAATCGGAAGGTGGCCATAGGAACTCAGTAATATATTGACTCAACTTTATCGAGTTTGGGCTCGTTTGATTCGTGTTGAAAAATACACTAAAAAGTATTAAATAAAAATAACTGCGTTAAAAACAACCGACTTCAAAAACGGAAAAGTAAGAAATAAAAAAGATTTGATATTATTAATTACTACATATTATTTTTATGTGCTATTTATTAAATAGGTTTGAAGTCGGTGCCAAACACTAAGCACTTAGTATTAAGCCCATGCACCGACATCAAACCTATTTAATAAATAGCACATAAAAATAATATGTAGTAATTAATAATATCAAATCTTTTTTATTTCTTACTTTTCCGTTTTTGAAGTCGGTTGTTTTTAACGCAGTTATTTTTATTTTAACTTAAAAATATAAAGAAAAGTGCATTTAATGCAGTTTTTATATCCGTTAGTATTCTTTCAAAGGTAGGTACAATCTGGATTCCTAGAATTAGGTTGTAAATCTCTGCTCTTTTTCCCTTTGGCCTTTGTGAAAGCTGATAGTGTACTTTTGTGATTTTTGTACGGCTTTTGTCTCTGCAACGGAAAAGTAGAATGATTATGATCATATATTTTTGTCATAATACACTTTCCTTATTGCTATTGCATAGCTTTTATCTCAGACTGAGCGCGGCGACCGAATGTAAAAATTCCGTAACGAAAAAACCTAACACCCCCAACTCCAACCGGCACAGCGATGCGTCATGCGATGCTATGCACTAGCTTTACCGCGGCAGTCCTCGAGTGCCACACGTATTTTTTTTTAAATAAGTATCGAATGCGTGCTAAGTACATCTTTTAGGCAATCTTAGACACATATTTTAGACTCAGACTATTATGTAACCCATTTTTATTGATTTAAGTAGTTGCTTCGTATTAAAATTCAAGACAATGTTACATTACATAAAACTTACAAAATCTGGAAGCGTTTAAACTTACACAATGATTATTATTCGGTATGTGTTTTAGAAACTAGTGTTGTGCCAAGTGAAAACGGAAAGTGTCAGTGCGATGTGTCAAGTGTGAACTACACTATGGGTTTACATAAACGTGAAAGTGAGTATTGGTGTGTTAATTGTTTAATTAGTTTTAAAGTTTAAAGGTGCTAATTTTTAAGTTTTTATTTTTTATGGGTTTGCTGTTTTAAAATTTATGGTAATTTTTTTGAATAATTTATTAATTACGCCGTGAAGAACTGGTATTTTTAGTACACACACACATATACCTACCTACAGGGTAACTTGGATTAACACATAGGATAGGTTTTATCCCGGAAATTCCACGGGAACGGGAACTATGTAGGGTTTTCTTTGAAAACGCGGGTGAAGTCGCGGGCGGAAAGCTATAGTTGTTTATAAATATCAAAACGTTGTTAACAATTGAGTCATTGCAACCAATTGCAACATATCTGACAACTTTAGTTTCTCCGTATTTTTTCACTCCTAATTTTGCATTGGTTGCTGTTATGACATCAGAAAATAATAATATTATATCAACTACCGTTCAATCTTCAATAAATAAATATGACTTGCACAATTTTCTCTGCCTTTCGTAATCGGGTAAAGAAATGTCTTCAACAAAATGGACTGTCATTGTTGACTATACCCGGCGCGGCCTAAGATGATCCCTATGACAGTTCGTCTTAGTGATTGCTCGTATGATGGATCGTGTCGATACTTTACTATTTTATAGGCAAAGGCGTGGTTTGCATTCAGCCACGTCGGTAAACATGTTTTTACAAATATTATAAAATGAATTTTTAACGTCTATTATGTAAACGAAACGGTAAGTAAAACGAAAGTTTTCCAAAACATAAAAATGCACCTTATCATTTTCTCGTAATTTTTAACCCGTTTAACACAGTGTATATTATTTTATCATGAAAATGGAATCCCCCATTTAATTTTTCTATAACTTATATTATCATAGGTAAGTAAATTAACGCGAACGGAAATTAATTAATTAATTATGCTGCGATCTTCTGTTCCATTCAATAGTGAATGAACTATAGCTTAAGCATGGAAAAAATGTGAACTCGTTTCCATTATCGAAATTTGTTTATCGATACTTTCCGCACTAGTCGATAAATGCCAACGATGTAAGTTTTGAAGGACGTAAACGTAAAGTCAGATTGATATAATTTCTCGTAAATGTTAAGAATTGTTATAATGCCAACGGAATATCATTGTAATAGCATAAAGCTACGTAAAAATTAATAAATGCCATTTTTAGACGCCTCCAATACGTTTCTAATTTAATGGTGACGCCATTACAAGTTTGTCTCTTGAGAATAACTGTCAGTGTCATAGGGATCATCTTAGGCCGCGCCGGGTATAATGGTGACGAATAAATAGAAACGTCTAGGAATAAATGTATTTTTAATTATTTTTAAAAATCATCATAGACAGTCAGACAAGACAGTGTTGACTGTACAAGCCAAGCCTTTTCGAAAGAAAGAATAGAAAATGGACATATTTTGCCGCCTTTTCCTAACTTTATTACAAGTTAAAAAATCTTTGCAGTGTATTAAGGGTTTTTTCTTTGGTAACGTGTAAAGAATGTTTAATGATTAATTTATTTACAATGGTAATTCATATAATTAGCTTCCTACAGGTTACATTTTTGATTTACAGTTTACACAACTTATAAAATTAATTAGACCAAACATTGAATAAGATCAAATACGTACCAATAGGTACTTACATAACTTAATACTTACTCATAATACGAGCTTATACGGCCTTTGTAAGGAATGAAGACAAAAAAGTAAAAAAAAAAATTAAATAATTTGAACTTGTAAATTCCCAGTCTATTCACAAAGAAAGTCCGTCTGTCCATCAGTTCTTACATCACCCGGTGAAGACAAGTTATTCGAGACGAGTCGCGACGGTGAAGGTCGCAGGATCGATCCGCTGCAGCTCAGACAAGCTGTTAGGGCTGCGACCTTGCGATAGTAAGATAGGGTTGCCGATAGATATATTTTATTATTTAATTTATTCTTAGGACAATATGAGTTTGCGAAAAGTTGATTTTAAGTTGCGAATATATTGATTGATATAAAATTGATATTACCTATCTATAAAATACAATCCTATTCATTGTTCCTGAGAAATGGAACAAATAAATAACTAATTTTACAAAACTTGTTACCTATGTACATAGGTTATAGGCATATCAACTAGGAAGTTACAATATATCATATGTAAATAATATGCACCTCTAGCATAGAAATAACGACCTCTTGGCATTAGAAATGAAATAAAAGGCCAAACGTGTACAAAATAAAATATAATTTAAATACGCAGTATTCGTGTCACAGGCAATTTAATATTTGCCCCCTAGCTACGGAATGCATGTTATTCAGGCCGTGAACTTGGTTGTATGGATTTTTTATTTCATATTAATTAAATACATGGATAAGGTCATTTCCTGTGTACCTAGTACCTACCTATATTGTCTTTGTTAAAATATAATATCTCTAAACATTTAGTACGTTAAACATAGGCACTTCGAAAAATATTTCGTCTGTGGGTTTTGAAGGCAGCTTACTTGATTGCATTATTTTTGGAACAATTGAAATGACTATTTATTTACTTTTTTTTCTATGCAAATATATGTCATCATAAAATAATTCAGTTTTTGAGGAGCCGCGCGTCTTCATCATAATATCAATAATTATAGTAGAGCCATTTTAATAGGCAACATTTGACAGTTCAACAAAATTCAACAACGTAACCTAGTAACGACGACATAGAATAACATGATATTTCGTTTTGTTAGAACTGCACATTTGCTTAACTTTTTTCAATTACGATTACATATTTATAATAATAATGACCAATACAAGTAATTTTAAGATTTCATTTTACTGATAAACCAGTCTAAACATAATTAACAATTTCTGAATTGAAGAACTGACGTCGTTACAATTTTGTGTCAATAGTTAAACCTTTTTTTCTTTTTAAATACCAGAGATGTTACTCTAAAAATCGAAATCTGACATCTAGAATCGAATGCATTGATTACTTGTGAATAAAAATCATCACAAATTAATAAATTCGATTGACAAATGTTTCAAATCCGTATCGATTAATTCACTTTAATCGATGTTTTTATACAAGTTACATCTCTTCGAAGATAAAATTGATAGACGTCAAATGTTGCCCATTAAATTGGCTCGACATAGGTACGTCTTTTGCAAGATTCAAATGTCAATATAAACACATACAGAGTTAAATTGGCATTCATAAACATATTATTTATTGCATTATAATAACTTTACCAATATTTATACCTATCTTAATTTTAATCCCCTATGTCTCCTTTGAAATTTCAATTATTTTACGGATTGACTTGGACAAAATGAAGCCTGTTACTTGGTAAAGACTTACATTACTAAAACCTTAACTAAAACAAATTAAAAATCGTTTTTGGAGTTTTTGTCTTTAATAATAATTGTAACAAAGCATGTAATGTTTTACGCGATACCTAGACAAACAATTAATTTATGTGTATATAACTCAGTGAATTAAAAAAAATGTGTGCGTGTCTAGTGTACACACTACACACGTAAGAAGTGAAACTTCTTTATGACCTTATTTTTCAAAAAATAATTTACTACATGCAACTTTACAAAAATACGTCGAATCACGCGTGGTAGGGATAAGAATAAGATGGCGCGTAACGGAAAAATGTCACGCGTCACGAAAAAATGTTACACTAAATTTTTTTCCAACCCCGATAAAGAAGTTTCACTTCAAAAATCGTTATTTTAACTTAAGCTACCCCCTCTCTTCTTGCCTCCCTTTTTATAAAGACTAGACTTATAACCTACTTAAAAATAACTCATTAACCTAATTCATATAGTTAGCCTCGTAAACAGTTTACAGTGCTTTAACAAATTGATGGTATTATTTTGTCTGAGATCATTTATTATGTTAATACATGTAAATAGACAGTATTTGCTTCTATGATATTACAAGCATATTACGTAACTATTGACACGCGTGACTTGAATATTGAGATGTGGTATTTGGGATGAGATTTCAGCGGGTTGAAAATTCATAAATTTATTTTTAATATTTTTTTTGTTGAAGATCTTGGTGTATGTGTGCTCGTGGAGATATCTAGTTAGTATTATAGTCACGTAATAAGATGAACTAGAAACTTCTTTTGTCTCTTCATTGAGGCTGCAGTCTAGGTATACTATATATAGAAGAGGAAGATAAGAATTTGTATTGTGTACAGCTATCTATAAAATTTAAGGATTTTTTGCAGCAATTCAATTTTAGAATTTTGTTACACCCCACTTTCAAATAAATAATGAATTTGAAATAGTAAAAAAACAATCGGGTATTTATCCTGCAAAATATTCATACTTTAATATGAAAACGCCTTCTTTTATCCTATGTACCACAACTCAAATGGCCTATAACCATTACGTTTTAGGTGTAGTGGCCCACGTTACAAGTTATAACCTATGAAGATTGTAGCTATTTAGAACCTTACACCTCCAGCTATTAAGTATAGTGTATGATCATAAAAACTTCGTCTAACTACTTGTAAGATTATAATGCATGATTTTAAAAGAGCAACTTTGGAAGTTCTTGCCGGTTCTAAGCCATAGATTACTGCTTTCTGAATCGGTGGTAATTATTATAATGACGTATAAAAAGTGCTTCTAGAAGTATTCTAATTTCTAATCGAATAAATAAATGTTTGAGTTTGGTACAGTGGTTATCGCATGTCTATTTGATGTTCTGGGTTCAATTCCCAATGGAAAAAACGTCTGAGAACATAAGGTTGTTGACAAAAAGGCTCGGGACAGAAGGCTGATGACCTGAGTCAAAGAAAATCGATCGGTCAGGCAGATGTGAAATGCATTTGCTTTATACTCTAGAGGACTTTTTCATTCTTAAAAAATAACCTCATATTGATTCTTATTCCCAGAGAGAATAGAAATGATTGACTTTCCAATTATAGTGGTTGGGCATTCAGAAGGGTTCTTTATCCTACCTGATATCATTTATGAGCCATAATATTTCGATTTATAATAATTAGTGTTTTTGTAAGTAGATATTAATTTTTCTGGTAACTTTTATTGGACATTCAAATTGATCCTAGAGCATCTACTCTAGATCGAAATAAACTACCAAACACATTAATAATAATTAAAAAAAAATCAAATTAAATAGTCCCAATTTTAATTCCACTGAATGCCGGAAAGAAAACTCAATACCGAGTTTTGAAAAAAACAGACTATAAATGAAATGAAATGAAATGAAATTTATTTGTATGAATTATAAATCAAATTCTAGCCCGACTATCTTTAAATAGTCCATTCCAGTCCTAATCCTTTGAATCCAAGCTAGCAACGAAGGAAAGCATAGCCTAACCAGTGAATACCAATGTCGTTACATAAGGCATGGACAGATGTCGGGGCTTCTGTACGCAGCCATAGCAGTGCGTCTGATGCTAGCCAGGGTAATTAGGTGCCGTGGAAGTCTGAGGACTAAGGGATTAGGATGGGATATGTAATCGAGACGGGAGGCTATGGCTATTGAGCTTTAAGTGTCTTGGTATTGATTGCTTTAATGTAGTAGACTCGTAAATGAAGCATTGAGCTTTTTTTATTGACTTAATGAGGTTATTGAACTTTTATTGAAGTTTAAATTTGTATTGATTTTATGAAATGCTTAGGATAAATAGAAGAAGTACCATTTTTTTATAGTTTTTGACGTGCGACGGTATAACGAAATAGAGTAATACCAAAAATGGTAATCAAACATTTGTACTATGAAACTAAGACTACAAATAATGACTACAACATTATAACATAGATAACTATATACATTCTGTTCAACCCTCCCACGCACTCATAGGTGTTTAAGTAGTGACAACAAATAGTTGCATTATGGTGATGAATGCACTTCTTTCAAATTTTCCTCTCCCTTCCCAACAAGGAGCAGTACTCCTCCAAGCTACATTCCATATCAAAAATCTTTTACCCATCCTTTACCAACAACAGCACTCCCAGCTACCATAAAATATTTTACCCAACCTTCTCATAACCTTAAACTTTATAACTAACAGCTCCTATCTTCCACAGAGAATGGTCTGCTCTCGTACGAGAACCCCAACTACCACTTGGACCGGTCTCGCTTCGAGTCCGCGATATACAGCGAACTGTACAGCATGCACGACGACAAGAGCATGGACGAGTACGACGCATATCTTGATAATAGGAGGTGAGTCTACTATTATAGTTATTATGAAGTTTGTGTATATATAGGCTTATTGGAAAACAATTAACGCAGCGAATTTGTATTTATTTATTGCCTTCGTGAGGAAAAAAGAAAGAATCTTCGGTAGGAAAGTAGGATTAAGGATACAGGGCTAAGATATACAGGGTGTCATACTATTGGTATACTAAGCGCGAAGGGACTTTTACTATAGCCTATTTGATTGTTGGTCTTCAGTTATTTATTTTCATTATCAAATTGGGGCTGTGGTGTAGCCGTGAAAACGTAATAGTTAGGCCCATTTGCATTCAAAATAATAATACGGTTACTTACAACAGCAGTGTTTCAATCCAGTAACTGCCAAGGCTTTAGGCTGGTTACAGAGCTTGACCGACCGTCAGTGCGTACCGTCGGTCCTGACGATACGCATCAATAATTGTATGACTATGACACTAATGCGCATGACAATACGCGTGCGTATGGTCGCTCTAGCTATGAACGGTTTTATGAATTTCCATACATATGACAAGCGCGACTGACGTACGCACTGATGGTCGGTCAAGCTCTGCAACCAGCCTTACTATATCACACAACTACTGTACCAACAATATATTACGTCTCGAAACCTATAAAATGACATATATCATGATACACAGCGAAATTACCCGCTCTCCATGCCAAGCGTCTGATTCACTGTGACCTATGACAAACGGTTTGTGATAAGGTCAGGGCTCAGACCATATACAAATAAATATGACTCTATTAGTATGAAATTCTTCTAAAAGTCGCTGTAGTGTATGAAATTAAGCGACTGTAAATTGGTGTGTTTTGTGTTTGCTATCCATGCTTATATTATAAAGAAAAGATGAAGAGTTGGTTTAGTCGAACGCGGTAACTAAGGGTACGATTTGGAACATTCTTTCAGTGTTAGATGGCCTATTTATCGAGGAAGGTTGTATATTATTACGGTAAGACCAATAGATTGGAGGAATGCGGATAAAACCGTGGAGTAGAGCTAGTTGTCAGGATAAAATCAATTGAATAACAATGGGTTAAGGCAACAAATGATGCAAACAACAACAAGGCAAATAAATTATGAAGGGAATGCATGTTTGTTAGGAAATCTTTCGTGCAAGAATAGCAGATCGGATCTAGGTAAAATTAGAAACTGCAGACTGCAGCATAGATTTGCATATCAATTATAGTCTAATTTTAGCCATGAAGTTTTAAGTTGGGATTATTTATGTTTCCGCAAATAAAAATCTCAAGGTGTCAATATAATAAAATGTTATTGAAATTTCCCAACTAGTTATACCTAACCATCAACTTTTTCTTTGAAATTAACCTCTTAATACCACTTTGTCTGGACAATAATTTTAGCTCCATAGTTAACGTGAAAACGATCAATGCCGTGGGAGGAAGGCTAGATCGAAATAGATCGTCTAGGCATATAGTTGTCATTGAAATCGATAATTAGTGGCTCGTGTATTATTATCCGCTTTTGTGTGACGCAATTAAAAGTACAGCTAGAAGCCTGTTTACATTACTGTCCAGTGATCATTTTGAACAGTTAAAACTACAGTCATGAGGGGAATATTATGTCAAATGGAAATAGTCATTAACTTTTCGTTTTTTCGTTCCCGTATTTCGTTCCCGTTAAATATTATTTTCAGTGCTTTTTTTTCAATAAATAGAGTTGAATAATTTGTTTAGTCGTTGCGACCTTTTTCTTTTGTAAGTAGATAAGAGAATTATTGTCTTGGATTTGAACAATAAGTGATAGATTGGAAATTACTCGATTAGATTTGGTATTTTATAAAATCAGTGTTCATAACGTTACACTTCTTCAGAAGTTAAAATTATTTTGTTGTGTTTTACGCTCATGAGTCATGCTCATTACAATCTGCCCGTGACCATGCTTGCTTGCTATTAACTTTTTGAAATTTCGTGATCATAACGGCGCCTTTTAACTGACTGATATTCGTGACCTGGGACAACCGAGCAAATATTATAATTTCAAAATAAATCATATGTAACAGCTCAGCTTCATCAGTTTTCTGAGCATAAATATTTAAACGCCAATAAACCGCCTGATATCCAGTCCGTCCCATTTCCCACTAGGGACAACCGCGCAAATATTACTCAATATAATATAACATGTCACAGCCTAGCACGATATGTGTCCCATGCCCCATCTGGGTCAATTATGCAAATATTATAACCAACAAATATATCATAAAATGTCACAGCCTAGCCAACTGCCTAGACTGTTTATTAAACGGCGATATTTAACCGTCCCACCATATATGCCCCATGCCCCACATGGGCCAAGCACTAGCCAAATAGCAATACGTTATTACGTCACTGAGTTCAGTGACCTGCGGACGGCGCAGTCGCACTGCATCGATCGGCGATGCACCGCGGGCCGGCCACGACACGCTCGTAACGATTTCTCGATTTTTCTACGGATTTGTGCGTTCGTTTATTTATGTAACTGGATTTTTATGTTGATTTGTGCGTAATGTTTAAGAACAATGTTGTTTATTGTTTTTTTTTATTGCGTAATTGAATTTGCTAGTCTTCTTAAACTGTTGTTGTTCATAATATATATTTATTTATTTCATTTTCATGTGACGATTAGTACTATTTTATTCGAAATTGCATTTAGTTGTAATAAATTTTTTGACTTTTTGATTTATGTCTAATAAAATTAATTTATTGTGGTTGCTGTTAGTTTGCGTGTTGACCAAAAATTAATTGTAAATGCGTTTACTTTTAAAATTTTTAATAAAAAAACATTATAAGAACATGGTCAGATAATAAATTGAGCAATATAAAATCATATTTTGTAATTCTAGAATCAAAATGTGTATAACTAGAAATCTAGAATATTATACCTACCAAAGACTACCGAGCATACTATTTTTATACCTGTCTAGGTTTTTAAGGTAAATTATTTAATGTCTTTGTATATTTTTGCTTATTTAGTGTTAGTTAATTTATTTAGTGTTATCGTAGTGTTAAATCATTTATTTACAATTTATAAAATAATATTTATACTTCATTTTTTTAATTTCTAGTTCTATCTAAACAATAAACATACCTCAATCCATTATGATAAACATAATATCAATAACATCGCATCACATAGTTCCAACATAATACAATTTTAAACGTTCGATAAACTAATATTTAGTTTGCTCGTTTCATGGCCCCACACATCCGTAGCGCCCGTAGTAAGGCACGTCTGCGGAACATAATGCTTGTGTGGTACAAGTTAATATATGTATATCGTTTTAGTACTAACTTAAATTTAGGAGTTGAAAGAGTGATGAAAATTTTTAGATTTTAAACTGGGTTTAGTATATTGATTGTATTTGTATTTTAGCGTGGTTTACAGTATGAGATGTGTGTATTGACGGTGATTCAAATATTGGTTAAGTGATCTTATCTTCATATGTTAAAAGATACATATTTTCAATTAATTATATTCGCGTTAATCAAACATTAATAGGAGTTTACTACTAGTGTTTGTTATGTGGAAATGTGTTACAAAAACATAGCATTTATGTACTTCTTTATATTAAAATTTAAATAATTGATTTGGATAATTTATTTCACGCTAATTATGGTTTATTTGTTCGTTTATACAATTTTTTTGTATGCTTGTTAGTAGGTATATTTTTTGTAACGGAAAATATAAAACACAATTTATATTTCTAACGGGTGGATTAATTAAAAAAATACATTAACGTTTTAAAATATTTACCCGCACCCGTAACTTGATCTTCCTTGTAGTTTTCAGCGATAATTCCTAAGTCTAAACAACTAAGTTAATTTAAAATCCGCAGCACATTAGACGTTCTTGATTACAGCTATGTAATACGATACGTGGGGTATCGGGATGCAATAAGCCGCATTAAGTTGAACTTCACTTGGAGCTTCTTGTTTCCCGGTAACTTGATGTAACTTGATGACTAACTAGTTCTCACCTGGGAGCTAAGTTAGAGGAATAGTCTAGATTATATTGATTGCTAAGTTAAGGATTTGAGTGCTTATTTGTAATGAAATTTAAAAGCAAAAGCTGGTTGTTTTCTTAGTAGATGACTCTAATATATTTGCGTGAAATATTAAAATATATTTAATAGTTTATGTCTATGTCTATTCTCCTATTAATCGTTATATTTTTATTAATAACGTTATTTTAGTTAAAAAATATTTGTCGAAGTTCAAAAACTAAAAATAAATCCAATAAAACAATAGTCTTAGATTGAACTAATAAAATAAAAAATAAAACATGTTCACAATATTGCTAGCATCTACCGTAAAATATTATTCGCTTTCACTTATCGCATATAGTTTATAACTTGCGCCAACCAATGCAACGTATAATCTGTATTGGACGAAGTTCGCAAAGCGCTGCGTTGTAAAATGAACATTTTATGTCGCGATAAATCCGCTTAGCGATAGTACGCGATACCGGAAAATAGTTTTCGTAGCCACAAATAGTTATTTGTAGACACATTTCGATATTTAAACTCTGTATTTTGTGTATTTGTTATAATTGCAAATATGTTTCGAATTTTGAATTGGAATTAGTTTTTTCGAAATAAATTGCTAGCTACTGTTATTATAGTCACGTAGAATTCTACTTTTGTACAACACCTGGATGATTTAATAAATACATATTATATATATCAATTTTGTAAGTAAATTATGTAATGCATGAATATCCCGGACATTTATAACATTATTCTTCGAACATCAATCTTTTAGCCATTTTTTGATAACACTGTCTTGTAGGATGTAGATAAATGAGGGGGACCCTAAATGTAATCCTGATACCCTTATTCTAATGTTTTCTATGAAAAAGAAACGACTTTTCAACGTAGTAATAACTCATAAGTATCGAAGTTGGTAACAATTCTTATAGTAAAAAGGAATAAGCTTAATTTGCAATATGCTGCTTAATTGTTTTATTAGTGAGCGTAGGACCGAGAGGTCCTGGGTTCGATTCCTGTTGGAGACGAAGAAAAAAAAAAATTCTCGGTCTGGCAAGACACAGAAGGTTGATCACCTACTTGGCCCTAAAGAAAATCGATCAGTGAAACAGATGTATAATGCATCTGCCCCTTACCCCTCTAGGGGGCATGGGACTTCACTTCACTTCAATATATATACAATTTAATGATATATTTATGCTATTAAAGTAATCAAACCATTTCAAAATCTGAATTTAATATCGCGAAAGATTAACCATTCATTTTAATCTCTTCTTAAGCAACATTAAAGAACACTTATTAAATGTGGATGAAAAAATTCATTTCGCTACTCAAATACTGAATAAACTCCAATTAAAATGAGGAAAATGCCATAAATTCACATTTCGCTGTAGTACTTCATAGTTCGAGCGTGTTCATGCTTCATACGAGCTTTTAAATCTACCCGCAAGTTTTAATGAAATTTTACGTCAGTTTTTAATATTCGTATAGAAGTTTTGGTTTGTAGTAATTATGTAGTAGAGTTTGTAGTAATGATTGTTATTAGATTGTGTGGACACTTTTATTTATTTGTTTAAATAAATTCAAGTTAAAAAAATCTAAGGGCTGGTTTCAGCACTTGCAGATAATTCTCACAGATATTTTAAATTACAATTTATGAAAAATTTCCGACATTATTTGTCATTTTAACTGATAAATAAGATAAACAGAACACACTGGTTACAAACATGTATAATAAAAATTAAAACTAATTATAATCTAAATTAAGTTAAGAAGTAACATATGGAAAAAGTGGAAAACAATAAAAACTGCAATTAAGAAAACAAAAGAAGACAGCAAAAATCCTTTGACAGGCTCTTAACTCTTAAGTAATTGTTTACAAATCTTCAACTTCCAGCTGTTTATCAAAAACCCGTATTTAGTGATTGATAAATGATCTTTACTATATAAGAGAAGTAAATCTTTTATTGTGTGACCGCTTAGTGGTTTCCATTCCATTCTTTTGGGAATTACGACTGCAATCTGTACACAATTTATCCAGTTTTAAAAGAGTCCCAAGTGAATACAGAATTACAGAATATCCTTTGTATTGAATTGTAAATTGTAATTGATATATCGAATTGGCAATTATGATATTTCAGTATTATCTTTGTTATTTTTATTGCCCTTTCTTTTACTTTGTATTTACTATGAAACAATGGACTCATAAAACTGTGAAATATATTACTTACTAGCTTACCGCGGCTTCACCCGCTTTGTCTAAAACCTAATAAATGATATACTAGTTAAAACCTTATTCTTGAATCACTCCATCAATTAAAAAACACCGCATCAAAATCCGTTGCGTAGTTTGAAAGATTTAAGCATACAAAGGGACATAGGGACAGAGAAAGCGACTTTGTTTTATACTATGTAGTGATTTATAATCATGAATTTTCTTAATAATTTTTCATGTGTTGTGATTTACATTTAGGTATTTATGTACACTGCCCAACGCACTACCTATATCCAAAGATAATTCTTATCAATTATTCTCATTAATCTTCTTATATTCTCACGAATTGTAAAAGAGAAATACTTTTCATATATCCTAATTTTCTGTTGGCACTCATAAAACTTTCCTTTAAAATGTTCTCCGTTTCACAAGCGCTCTGAAGTAAACAAAAGAATAAATTTTGTTCAGGAAACTTATTGATGGGGTTTCAGATACTTCAGCAATGAGTCAAGCGAATTTGAACCCTATTTTTGTGGTTTCACGAGTAATTTATGGTTGTATGATTTATTTTTACACTTATTACTGACGTATCCTCCACTAAAACTTAGGTACTACTGTATATGGAGAAGAAATGCGCATTTTATCCTACTAATATTATAAATGCGAAAGTGTGTGAGGATGGATGGATGAATGTTTGTTGTTCTTTCACGAAAATACTACTGAACCGATTACAATGAAATTTGGTATTTAGGTAGCTGAAGATCAGAATAAGACATAGGCTACTTTTTATCCCGGAAATTGTATAGGAACGGGAACTATAGAAGGTATAGATAGTTTCTTGAAGTATAATAAAAAGAAAAATATAAATTCTTGGTTTTTTAATGACAGATTTCAATTTAATAAATAGCATAAAATTTTAAATAATCAATCATCATCGCGGGTCAATTAAAATTTTAAATAATCAATAACGTCTCATGACATTAAATATTATATGAAAAATTGTAAATTCGGAGCAATAGCAAAATTCAATGCAATTACACGAACTGCAAGGGACGCTTCGGAATTGAAACAGGAACGTGACGATAATCCCTGTGATACTTGCATTGGCTTGATGAATACAGATGCAGAATAATCCACAAATTTAAAAATAAGGAAATATTAGATGAAAACGAAGGTATAGCTCGAAAACATGGTTCTATAAGAAGATTAGAAGAGATATAATATGCGTGGAATCTAACGAATCATCCAGTAATGCCTTGATGATCGATTGCCTTTTGGTAAACACCAGAGACGATAAAGTGTAAGAAATATGGCAAATTCAGCAAGTTGTTGATGTCACATTAATTTTAATCGATTTTCTTATCCTGAGACGATATTTCTGTATTAATTTTCCTGTAATAATATCCTTCCAATCGTATAAATTGCATTTCCGGAAATGATATTTACGTAGATTATTAATTCCACTGCGATAATATATGTAGTTCTAATATTAAGCTATTGCATAGCTTCTATCGCGGGCCTTGAGCGCGGGGACCGAATCGAGAAATTCCGTAACGAAAAAACCTCACGCTCCCCACTCCGACGGGCTCGGAGGTGTGGCTTGAAGGCATGCTATGCAATAGCTTTACCGCGGCAGTCCCCGATTGACACACGTCTTTTTATAAACATCAAGGTATAAATGAGTAGGTACTTGTTACAAAATCATAGCAGAATAACAAAAAGGATCTAGTTAAAATAGGCACACAGAATAGTTAGGATAATCGACTAAAATAACAAATAAGTTATCCATTGAAAACACCACAGAAATAGCTTTTACCCATAACATAAAATTGGTTTAGCTTAGTCCAGGTAGCTAGTGAAAAACATGGGTCATATTGATCTTTTTGCGTTCAAAACAACTACGTTAATCTATGTACACGTACATTGTACATTGTACATGTGTACACGGGTTACTAACCGGCAATCATCACGATCTATATTCGCGTATCGACGATCTAAACATTTATTATATCCAGCGGTGTCGATAAAATCTATTTCGAGTACACGCTGCTGTTTTGATGATGGAAACTAACAGTGGGTTATATAATTATATTTTATTTTGTAGTGTGTTTTTTAAATAGTTTAAGTTTGATATTGATTCCCTTTCATTTTTAAGATAAATTAGAATTAGATTGAATTTTGGACACTTCTTTTATCACCTGTCTTTGCGTAGGTTTTAAGGATATTATATTTCTATTGTTACTTATATCATGCAATAAAATAATCCAACTGTGTCAGGATAATTTTAAATCACCATCGCGGTATTATTATTTCATAAGTTTCGTCGGATTTAAATTTCACGAAAATTTGTGTTTCAAACAAAGCACCGAAAACATTTTTCGCAACGACAACGTTATAGCTGGAACTCCTAAGTTTCGGCTAACATCTGGCGGACGTACTGTTTGAGGAGCATTTTAAAATTCAAAGTAGTCCAATGTTCGCATGCGAGCTGGATATAAACGGTCCCCCGATTCCCGGCGGAGATACGTATGGAACTCTGTGTCTCCTTTTGTAACATAAAATAGTGCAATGTTTTTAGATTGGATGTTTAATGTATTTAGACGATTTATGCTACAATACAGAACATAAAGATTGCTTACTCAGATTGTGAGCAATAAAATGTTGTAGTCCAAATCGTTGTATTATGTACGATACGGCGAGGTTTAAAGCAACTGTTTGCATTCGTTTTTTAAATCGATCATCGTTATAAATAAAGAAGAGAAGTGTACTCAGAGTGCTACCCTGTGGGATGCCGAAACGATTTTGTCATGCATTCTTCTAGCAAGTTTCTAATAAAGGAATTGGTTCTTGATAAAGTAATTTTAAGTCTAGTTTCACGTTGCTATAATTCGAAAGCGCTAGAGAAAAGGGAATTTACTGACAATGGTAGGTGCACTTGACACGTCGAAGTAGAAGAGGCTCTAAGGATGTCTTGACACGAAAAGCCTTTCATTCTGTGCAGTTTAAACGCTTTTTAGAATTGAGTTCAGTTCCAACCCAATTGTGATGTGCATTTCGAGTGCTATTGATGATTCGAGTCAGTTGTTCGAATTTTTAGTTTCTGTTGTTAATTATTTTGTAACTGGTAAAATTGTACAAATTTTCGTGTGTAAGTGTGATTAATTATGTACAAAGATTGTGTAATTGATTTAAATACAATTTGTTGAATGTTGATTGTTATTTTGAAGAAACAGGATAACATTAGAATTATATTTGACATAAGAATTATATTGACAATGCCTTAATATGGTATTAAGTATTGATAATATTAATGAAACCAACATCATCAAATCTAATAAAATTTCTAATTCTGAAACTGTTCTTTTAGTAAACCTACCTGTGCAATTATAGTTTTCATGAATTTTTAAATCCGTTCATTGATATTCAATCGTCTATACTCACTGATTTCCAAGGACTATTATTTTTATATGCGACCATTGATATTCCATCATCGAAATTAACTAAATGTGCATGAAGTATATTCCCAATGAAACACCTAAAACAGTGTTTTTAGACGAGAGAATATTCGTAACAAAGCGGGCAAGGGACATAAAATCGAAATAAGCCCCATTAACTCGTAGATTGGTCGTAAAGCAGATTCGTGGTTAATTTACAAGCCTTCGACGGTCGGCAAGTTTGGTGAGAGACTGTTAAGTGCCTAACTTCGTGTTAGTACGGTCATTTTGGTGGAGTTCTTTTTTAGCGCGATTTGTGTGAATTACCGCTTGGTAAAGGTTTTATTTGTGTTTTTGTGGATATTAAAATGTTAAAGCGTAGTAGAAATACAATAGATTCCTTGATTCAAAATGATGAAATGAAATGAAATGAAATGAAATGAAAATTTATTTGTATGAATTGTGGTTACAAAGTTATAATAAATGTTTCGTCCGCACAATTCGCCAACAATTGGCATACAAATATTTTAATTTTATAATTTAATTATTTAAACAATATATTATTTACATTAGTTCATTTTACATTTATTTACTACATACACATTTTAAATTATAATATAGCAATATGACAATTTGATTATTACATTTTATTACATTATAATTGATTTCTTACGTCAATTTTTGTCAAGTTAGGTACATTTATCGTTTCGGTAATTATAATCTAAAAAATTCGTTTAAGGAATAGAAACAGTGATTAATAAGCCACGCTTTTAATTTTTTGTGCATTAAATTTTTTGGTAGTTCCCTTATATGTTTTGGTATATGGTTAAAAATCTTTACACACATTACACTTGCATTCTTTTGGTAGAGTGCTGAACGGCAGTTAGGCATCATTAGACGTGTTGGATCTCTTAGTCCCAGTTTAGAGTGGTCTTTCATGTTTTTAAAAAGTTCACCATGTTTTTTGACAAATATACAAATTTCCAAAATGTATAATCCCGTGAGTGTTAAAAGATGGTGCTTTTTGAATAATGGTCGACAAGATTCTAAGGGACCAATATTGCACATAGCCCTTATACACCTCTTCTGTGCCAAGAATACATTTGTCACGTCTGTCGAGTTGCCCCAGAATATAATTCCATACCGTATCACAGATGTAACGTATCCGTAATATGCGGTAAGCGCAGCATTAAAGGACACTGTTTTTCGTAGTCTTCTTAATGCATAGACAATAATAAAAGTCGGTCTTCCTTTACACTAATTCTTAAAGTAAAATCGACCTAATCGTATATTTTACTTTAACATGATTTGTGAAATCAATGTACTCTTACCGCACAAAATCACGAGATTTTACTTTTAAATAAAATTTCATGCACGAAGAAATTGATTACAAAAAAATTACACAAAAAAAGGGAACAGGTTACTTTTAACGATAACCCAACGTTCGTTCAAATAACCACGATTCATTTGCCAAATTATATTATATTATAATTATACATAATTTAAGAAATGGACCGAAACCTACATAACCCTTAAACCTACGTATTCGAGTGAAAGCAATAAATGAAAAATACCCGCATTTTAAATTTAAAGGGAAATGTACGAAGATTAATGCACACTACTGAGTTAAAATGCAATCTCATTTGCACTGAGAGCAGTCGTTAGTGAGTACACTGCTTTATGCTTATTGTTACTGTTAAGTGTTAAGGGTGCTTGTACATGATATTTTCACTTATATTTTGTAGGCTGATTTTTGTGATTTTGAAGTATGGAAATTTAATTGTTGCTGTTTTTTTATTGATTGTGAATTGGAGTAACTTTTGGTTCAATATCGATGGAAATTTATTTCAAAATATAATTGTATTAATTACATCAAATATACCCTCATAAAAAAGTTGTACGTACTGCTAAATAGTCTTTGCTGTATGAATGTATCGTGCACTTGTTAAAATATCGGAACTATTGACACTTAGTTAGGACTAGTTAGTTCTTTTGTTATTTCATTCTTTCAAACAAATTTTTTTTAAAAGTTTAACTGTATGGTCAAAATATTCCAACAAATTTCTCATAATATAGTATTGTATAAACAAAAATAAAGACTACATCATTAACAAGCTCAATAATTTAATATCGATTACAAAATGAAAACAATACGCCATAGTCTTATTTTTGTTACGATGTAGTGACCAAGGCCCTTCCAGTCGACTGCATGGACACGGTTGGATAATTATTGATACCCGTGAGACTCATTACTAAAAAACGTTTTTTAACGGTTTTAAACACAGTATTACAATATAGGAAATATATTGTAATACTGTGGTTTTAAATACACATTTTTTAAGAGGATACATGCCTTTTACTGTGTTTATTGAGAGTAAAGTTATTTTGAACGGTTATCAATTTAAATTTAGTTTAAGAATAGTATTTGTAATTTTGTTTTTTTTTTTTTATTGATTGATAGGAAAGCGCTTGACCACTATCTCGCCTGATGGAAAGCTGAGATGTGGCCTAAGATGGAGAGCGCTTTCCTAGAAGGTACTTGTTCACTCTTCTCTTGAAGACCTCCATATTGTACTCGTCGGGGAACACAGACTCAGGAAGCATGTTCCAGTCCCTGGTTACCGGTTACAGTCGGTTATTATGTTGGTTGTGTAAACTATCATTTCAATGATGATATTTTCGACACGAATTGTCAATATGTTAATCTAGGCTTTCATCTATCTCGTTGCCAAATTGCATCCAAGTTTGGTTAGCTGTTATTGTATGTGGGAGTAACAAACATCCATCTATCTATACGTCCTCAAAAACTTTCCTGTTTACTTTTACTGTCGTGTAAGCAGTGATACATTTTTAAATTGAGATTAAAATACATTTTTATACAGACATAAAGTTATAATGCTTTTTCCTTTGTTGCAGAGTTGAAGATGAGGCATCTTCGCCGGTTGGCAAAGTAAAGTGAGTGACCTAGATATTGTATAGATGTTTCTAGAATTCGTATTGTTACTAAGTATTGCTTTTTAAGTTTCTTTGTTGTGAGATCTGGAAGATATCTTTTAAATTTGTGAAATTTCAATGTAATGTTTTAATATTGAAGCAATGGAATATAAATTAAATGAATGTGAATAAAATAGTTTTAATCATGCACAGAAGAGTTATTTTTTGGCTTGAGCTGGAATCGAATCCGTACCTTGATGTTGAAATCCTCCAGTGTTTCTACGCTTACGTTTCTACTTACATAAGTATAAGTAATGTAGTTTTTTTGTGCTAATAGCTAGTAAATACTTGCTATTAGCACAGGTAGTTTTTACTTACTGTATTTAATATAATTTAAATAAAATAAAATACAGTTTGTAAAAAACTACCGCTATATAAACACAAATAAAAGATTACTTGTATTTCTATTTAAAATCGTTTCAACATTCAAGACTTCAGAACAAACTAACAAAATGCATACACCTCATATTAAATTAATTATTACAGTGAAAAAAGCGGCCTAATCACGCCGCCGCAAAATGGGGGGGAGGACTCCCCTCCTCCAGAAAAGGAAAGGGCGGACCGTGAGGCCTCGGAGAAGTGCCACGGGAGCTCGGGCCCCGTGCCCCACTTGGCGGAGGGCCCCAACGACGATCTGTACGCTATACCGGTCAAGTTGAGGCCCAAGAAAGAGGTGCTGCCGCCTGGATGGGAGAAACATGAAGGTTGATGAATTTATTTTATTGAAATAGAATGACTTGGTTTTAAAAATGACATTGTAAATAATAGGACATGAGGATAACGCGCTTGCGTTATATTATAAGTGCTTCTTAATTATAATCTTCGTCTTAATCTTCAGCTTTTTAAGGCTTTTTATAAATGTCTGTGTTTAATAAAGACCTTTGTCAATAATATAAATTCTAACATCTTTGTTAATCAGTAAATCTTTATTCGCAATCCTTAAAAATTTAAATGAATACATTATCAAAGCAAATCTTAGTATTTAATATTATTAATTTATCTTATTTAAATATCAAGTACACAAAAATAAATATAATTACATACCAAGAATATAATCGACTAATAATCATGTAAGCTTTCATTCGTTTAATTATTTATTTATTTTTTTGGTAAATTTACAATCTCAGTCAAAAAATAAACAACAAATGTGCCGTTAACTTAACATTACTTGTCGCCATTTCAGACAACGACGGCCCCTACTACTGGCACATCAAAAGCGGCACAATACAGCGAGAGATCCCCAAAATGCCGCCCATCGAAGCGAGAGAATCCCGCATCTCCATGGTGAGGGACTGCTCCAACCTTGACATGAAGTACGACGGGCCCATGACCACGTCCGTCACCAGGAGTACGACGAGTGGGGCCCTGGACCATGTGGACCAGGAGGAGAGGAAGAGGAAGGAAGAAGTCGCTTATAAGTGAGTTTTTGTATGTGTAAATAGATTATTGCGCTCTGAATTGTGGTAGCAGTTTTCAAAAGTTTTTGGTAGTGGAATTAATAGCTATAAAAATAGTGATACAGAAGTTTATAGGCAATGTTTACATTTCAGATTTTGGTATTAGAATATTAGAATAACTGCCACCGTAGTAGCAAGTCTAAAAGAGTTCTAATATTTTTGTAAATAATAGTTCATAGGGATCTTTTATATGTATAGATTTTAAAAATTCAAATCTATGATTCAAATTCTGTTGCTCAAATAATTTAGTGTGTCAATTTAAGCTTTTGAAATTGGAATTGAAACGGAGTGGTGGCAAACATCTTATTGTGTTCAGATATGTTTGACAGCAAATTATTGATACTGTAAAGCATATCACCTTAACCACTATAAAAATTACACCTATAAACTAATTATACATGTATAAACTAAATTATCTAGAGGAAAAATCACTTGCAAAAAAAGTAAAAAAAAAATCGTTTATAACAATTATTTTCCCCTTCCAGGCGCCGCAGCTACCCCGCCCGTCCGGACGCCGACGGGCGCGCCGTCCGATTCTTCGTCCGATCGCTCGGCTGGGTCGAGATATCGGAGTCGGACCTCACTCCGGAGCGCTCCAGCCGCGCGGTCAATAAGTGTATCGTGGACCTTAGCTTGGGTCGCAATGATCTATTGGACCAAGTTGGACGATGGGGTGATGTGAGTATCTTTTTTTTGTACGATATTTTTTTGCAATTTAAGACAGTTTAGCAGCGTTTTTTTTCCATATTGTTGAAGAACTAAGGGAAAAGCAAGTTTTTAAGCTAAAGAGTAAAATTAATATAACATTAATGTAAATAACTGCTCACAATTGTTGTCTAAAATGTCTGAGCGGCGTTGTATGAAACATTCATTGAAGTTAACACCTTATTTCGTGGCAGTAAGGTTCAAAGTAATGTATCTGGAAAACTCTGCCAATACACGCGTAGGGAGAGTTTTGCTTTGGACAATTTTTGAACGTGATTGTTAATCTAGTTGTTTATAGGTCGTCCATAAGAAAATAATATAATCCACAAATAATTAAGAAAGTTCCGTCCCTAAATATCTTAAATCACAAAAATTGGTATGTTTTTAATCGAGTTTCACTGAGATATGTGTAAAATTAAGTATATCTTAAAAGACATCTTACTAATTCATTCACATATTATTGCTATCTCCAAGAAATCTTAATGTTACCTTAAAAAAAACAAGTTATAAGTAAGCTTAATTATTTTAAAGACCTCATGTTTATCATAAGTGCAATCTAAATTTTGCGAACTATTTGTACACGAACATTGCATGTTAAGCGTACACGCTTAGCCGCACCTAGAATTTTATCACTTTAAACATCTAATTAAACATTTTGTTGTTAAGAAAATTTCAAAAGTTCTGCAAATCGAGGGGACTGTTTAATTTTGGGATTAATGTAAAAAAAAAAAAAAAAAATTTGCAAATTGCATAAAGTTCTGGATCGCGCATGAGGTTGCAAATTTGTAAATGCATCAGAATAGATGTTTTCCAAGTTTGCATCCAAGTTCCAAAACTTTTGTAATTATTCCGAGACCACTATATAATACTCGACTACGAATTGAAAAGAATTATGTATAAATAAACATGTTCCGGTCAACGAAAATGGTTGCAAATTTATACAACCGTTCGGTATATTTTTCCGATATCTGTGTCCAGTTTATATAAGAATCTGCTATGTACAATAAATTACTGAAGAGTATCTTATCTTTTCAGGGCAAAGACTTATTCATGGACTTAGACGATGGTGCACTCAAACTGATCGATCCAGAGAGTCTCAACACACTCCACACTCAGCCCATCCACACCATCCGAGTGTGGGGAGTTGGAAGGGACAATGGACGGTATGAAACTTGGCTTTAATTATTTATTTATTTGTACAAGTTATCTTACAACTAATCTACACATACTAGCTTACAGCTACTGAGTTTGTATTTGCTATAGCGCCATCTATTGACAGTTTTAGTTCATGTGTAAATTTGTAGTTTAGTGTCGACGTTTGGTGTAAGTGTACTGTATATTTTTTTGACTGTGCTAGAAATGTAGAAAAAAGTGATTTGTTATTAATTTACTATTTTCTATTATGCCGCTGGGAACAGTGAAAGGTACGTATTATTAGTATTAGTAGAGTAGGAGATTTAAGTAAGAAATTTACAAAGCGTGATAGGTAGTGCATATTATTATGTATTGCCAGGATGTAACTTGTAACTCTACTTTTTTCTGCACTAGAGCATTCGATTTCTTTTGAAGTAGACTTCAGTCTATTTCAAGTCACAGTCTAGTCTTTTTCTAGACTATCAATAACATTCTCTTGATGGTAATTTCGGAGAGATATATGTCATTTTTTATGGAACACTTTGTGCGTAAACTTGTCCATTCAAAGCGACAGGTTTACGCATAGGGTGCCCCGTCCACTGATACTAACAATAATATTTACTGATAATATTTACCTACTAACATTAGTTTTTTAAGTCACGTACTAACATTAATGGATCTCTGTCATCTAATTGTTTAAATAAAATAAATAAATAAAGAGTGTGTGTACTTATGTACACGCGTTAGAAGTTATACTTCTTTGGCGTATGGAAAAAATACTAGAATATACAACTTGAACATAGTCATTAATTTTCATACCACCTAGAGCTAACTTCATGCTGTTTAATTTAGGTGTCGGTGTGCGCGCGCATCGTAAAAATTCACTCTCATCATTTTTCTCCATCGCGCCAAAAGAAGTATAACTTCAATGAAATAACAAAAACGACTCTATGTGAATCGCTAGCGTCTAATTGAGCATGTCCATCGCCAGGGACTTCGCGTACGTGGCCCGCGACCGCGCGACCCGCAAGCACATGTGCCACGTGTTCCGCTGCGAGGCGCCCGCGCGCTCCATCGCCAACGCGCTGCGCGACATCTGCAAGCGCATCATGATAGAGCGCTCGCTGCAGCCGCCGCCGCGCCCCACCGACCTGCCCGCCGCGCGCCGCCCGCGCCCTCTGTCCGGTAACGGCTCTACGTTGCTTTTTGAACTGAAACTTATTTACGCGTGACATTTTTTCCGTTAAGCGCCATCTTTTTCTTATGTGGGCCACGTGTGATTCGACGAATTTCTGTAAAGTTGCATATACGTTATTTTAGTTATTTTTTGAAAAATAAGGTCATAAAGAAGTTTCACTTCTTACGTGTGTACTAGTACACGCACACATTTTTTTTGTTTGGTGTCTCTCGATGTTAGCCAGAACTCCAGAAGGGCTTCGACATTGTAACGCTGGTAGCGACATGCGGGCGGGCGTCCCCCCCCCCCCCCACGGGGATCTCGAACCTCGGCTTGGTCTGGCGCTTGAGTAGAGGAGGCCGGAAGAGCCCTAGTCAGACGGGGCTCTACGTAGCGCTACGGGGCGGGTAGAGCGCTCGCTGCAGTGATGACTCTACGTAGCTGATCTAATGACGTCAACTGAGTTGATTCAACGAATGATCGACATCATGTAGAGCTGATATATTCTTCTTACTCTTGATGTCGTGAAGTTTGCGTATACGTACGTGCGTGCGTATACACGGATTATTATTAACAATTGCAGTTTTCTAATGAAATGGTTACGACTAGATATAGGCCGTCACTTAAACTTGCGTCACTTTAACTCCCGCCAATTTCACTCGCGTTACTCCCGTCACTTTAGCTCCCGTTACTTTACCTCCCGTTACTTTACCTCCCGTCACTTTAACTTGCGTCACTTTACCTCCCGTCACTTTAACTTCCGTCACTTTACCTCCCGTCACTTGTCATTTGTTATTTTAAACTACATTTAAAGTTTCCCTTTATTATCTTTAAGTATCTATTGCCTAAATCGAAATAATTTTGAACAACTTTCTCTTTAACTTTAACTCCAGCCACTTTGACTCGCGTCACTTTACCTACCGTCACTTTACCTCCCGTCACTTTTGTCATTCGTTATTTTAAACTACATTTAAAGTGTCCCTTTATTATCTATAAGTATCTATTCCCTAAATCGAAATAATTTTGACCAACTTTCACTTTAACTTTAACTCCCGCCACTTTGACTCGCGTCACTGTACCTACCGTCACTTTACCTACCGCCACATTAACTCTCGTCACTTTAACTCGCGTCACTTTACCTCTCATCACTTTAACTCCCGTCACTTAAACTCACGTCACTTTACCTCCCGCGGTCCCGCCACATTAACTCCCATCACTTTAAATCGCGTCACTTTTGTCATTAGTTATTTTAAACTTCATTTAAAATTTCCCTTTATTATCTATAAGTATCTATTTATTCCCTTAATCGAAATAATTTTGACTTTATCCTTCACTTTACCTTTAAAGCGCGTCACACACGGTGAAGATACTATAATATTTTTTGTTAAGATTCTCTAATATAAAACGTTATAGTATCTAAAGGTATCCGGTATAAGCGTTCTGACCATCACTTTTCTTTTTGTCATTGCGTTCTAAGACCACTGTAGAACCGCCATCCTGTAGACGCGCTTAACTTTGACCTTTACGGCGTAAAGCAAAAAACCGGCCAAGTGCGAGTCGGACTCGCGCTCCGAGGGCTCCGAACTAACCTATTTTTTTTATAATGTTGTAACTTAAAAATAATTATGTTTCTAGCAATTTTTCCTTTATCTGTGTTATAATAATACGTTACTTTTACCAAATTTCAAGACTCTGTGTTCTTGAGATAAGTACCCTTAAGGTTTTGAGTTCCATGTAAATGTCGAAATTTGCGGAAATTTTCAGCATTTGCGGCTGTATCTTTTGATGCGTTGGCTTGTGAGTTTGACTTTTTCATAGCATCAAGGGACCGTAGACTTGAGTATTCGATATAAATTTCAGCTTGATAACAAAAACAAATAATATAAAGTGAAAAAACTAAAACCCAACTACGACAATAACCGGCGCTGAAAAAGTATAAAACAAGATTTCAGAATACTGAACTGAACAAAGTTGCTAATGTAGTTTCAAGTAAAAGGACACAGTAGACTCTACCAAGATGCCTTCGTTGTAAATTGACAATAATGTCATACAATACTATTCTGAAGTATGCAATATTCCACTATGTAAAGATAAATTTTCATGTTTGGAAAGGCGTAGTCACACGTTGTTGAAGAGCTACGGTAGATAGGTATATTATGTAACGTGTGACTACGCCTTTCCAAACATGAAAATTTATCTTTACATAGTGGAATATTGCATACTTCAGAATAGTATTGTATGACATTATTGTCAATTTACAACGAAGGCATCTTGGTAGAGTCTACTGTGTCCTTTTACTTGAAACTACATTAGCAACTTTGTTCAGTTCAGTATTCTGAAATCTTGTTTTATACTTTTTCAGCGCCGGTTATTGTCGTAGTTGGGTTTTAGTTTTTTCACTTTATATTATTTGTACTATTTTGGTGTTAAAGTGTATTTGGGGGCATAATATTAACAAAAGTTAAACTGATGAACTAATAAAGAAGCTATGGACGAAAAGATGTGAATTATATGCAATCAGCCCATGAATACAGGTAAAGTCACGAGCAAATGCTAGTAATATATATATATTCAAAATGTACAAGGAAAGCGCTTTCAAATGATAATAAACACGGGATATTTATCTTAACTTTATTTTTTTACTTTGTATGTTTTGTCCGATAGAGGACGCCACATTAGATTTTGTGAAACCCCATATAGCCTATAACCAGCGGACAATTAAGACGCTTCTAATGATATGTCATTTGTCAAATTCTGATAAGTAGTTTAGACGTTACGAGGGAACAGATGAACATACATACATACATACATACATACATACATACATAGCCTGTCAAAATCATAACCCTCCTTTTGCTTTGCCGTAGTCGGGTAAAAAATGACTGGATCATTATGTGACACACTAAAATCAACAGCTTTTCAAATTCACGACAAATCTAATAAAAATATTTCTGTAGCCTAATTTTTGTCATTTACGAAGCCAATTTTTTTTTGGTAATACAACTAACTAGGAAACCTATAGCATCTAAGGTTAGACAACCAATCAGAGTCACGCTTGAGGCGTGGCACGAAAATTCGCGATGCACGTGAGTCTGACGTTGCCAGATAGAATAAATTTGTTAAAATAATGCAGCAAAATGTAAATAATACTTTATATTTTAATATTTTGATCGGAACCGGGAGAACCGGGTTTCATATTATTCAGACCCGGTTCTCAAGATCATAAAAAAACCGGGTTTACCCGGGTTTTTCGAAACCGGGTAAACCCGGGTGCATGCCCTAGATATAAACTTTCTCCCTAACTGTCAACATTATTATTGAGATGTAATTTAAACATGTCCATTTAAATAGTAAATAAGACATCTATTTGAACGGTCCTTTGGAAATTGCCTATCTTCAAACCGAGTGTACATTTCCTGTTCTATCAATTTCAACAAACCACATAACTGCTCTATCCGCTAACCCGTGTGCGGTGCAGGTGCGTCGTTCCCCACGCCGATGGAGGAGCCCCGCAAGACGGTCCGCGCGCGGTACCTGGGCAGCGCGGAGGTGCCGCGCGCCACCGGCATGGACGTGCTCAACGACGCGCTCGAGCGCCTCGCCGCCGCGCGCGCGCCCTCCGCCTGGCGCCCCGTCGCCGTCGCAGTGGCGCCCTCCTGCATCACCATCACTGAGGAGGGGGTGAGTGTGTACACATGGCGTCTCAGTCACTATGGATATGGGAGAAGACACCTTACTTGGTGTATTTTACCATACACTTGGTGTATTTTACCATACACTTGGTGTATTTTACCATACACTTGATGTATTTTACCATACACTTGGTGTATTTTGCTATACACTCAGTGTGTTTTACCATACACTTGGTGTATTTTACCATACACTTAGTGTGTTTTACCATACACTTAGATAGTATACTCAAACTTACCGTTTTCGAATAGCCATCTAACTGTACTAAACATGTATTTTCCGGACCAACCACCGAACCATAACAAGTCTTCGTTAAGCAACCATTTTTCTATATAATTGTCCGACTAACCTAACAATTAAAAAGCCTTAATATAATAATAATAGACGGGCATTTCTCCGCAACTCGACGTCAAGCGCCTATTTTGCGTGAGAGAGGGAGGTGGGGGAAACCAGCTAAAACTGAAACCACCCGAGCTCCTCCATGAAGCCAAGCAGCTTGTGAGGGCTGCCAAAGGCTTCGGGGAGGGACCCAGGAGACCCCAGGTGTCTTGCCCTGTACTCCGCAACCCCCTTACATTCCATGATGACGTGGGCTGCCGTTTCCTCGGTCGCCATGCAAGCTCTGCATAGCGGACTGTCTGTGATCCCTAGATTGAAGAGATGTTTGTTAAAGGGGCCGTGCCCTGTGAGGGTCCCTGTTATTACGCGTAGTTGCACTCTACGTAGGTTGAGAAGCCGACGTGCAAGTCTCGAGTCAATGTCCGGTAGGGCTTCTCTGGCTTGCTTGCAGTCAGATCTGCTTGACCATTCTGCTCTCTGAGCAGTGCTAGTGAGCTGGGTAATCATCATCCGGGTCCAGCTAGCAGGTATCGGTATAATGGGAAAAGGTCCCATGACCGGTGTTTCAGATGCCCTTCTGGCTAGTATATCAGCAGCATCGTTTCCACGTGAGTTACTGTGTCCTTTTATCCATTGTAGTACTAGGGAATTTCTCAGGTCACATACCTTAGTTAGGGCTAAGTGACACTCAAGGGTCAAACCTGAAGTGATTTCATGGCTTTTGATTGCCATGAGTGCTGCTTTGCTATCCGATAAGATCCGAATCGAATAGTTTGTTACATTTCTTTTAATTATGGCCGAAGCTGCAAGTAGAAGTCCTAGGCATTCAGCCTGAAAGACTGTATTATGGGGTCCCAAGGGGTGCGAGATGTTAATGTTTAGGTCCTCAGAGAAGACCCCAGCACCCGTCCCATTTCCAGTCTTGGACCCGTCCGTGAAGATTAGTAGGTCTTCAACGCTGTTGTGTTCTGACGTGTATTCACGCAGCTGTATCTTATATTTCTTGTCAAAGATGAATTGTTTTGGGATCTTATCACTTATGGCAAGGAGTGAGGACTCCTTCTCGGCTGCCATAGTTAAGATCTTACTGTGTGCTGTAGGCAACATTCTCCAGAGGTTTTGTGTCTTTAACCTTACAGCTGTCGCTAGAGCTTCTTGTCTTACAAAAAGATGTAGTGGTGGCAGGTCGAGCATTGCTTCAATCGCAGCAGTCGGTGTTGTGCTCATGCTGCCAGTGATTGCCAGACAGGCGAGTCTTTGAAATCTCTGCAGTTTGCTTATAGCCGCCGATTGTTGTGTCTTTGGCCACCAAACCACAGAGCCGTAAGTTAGCATTGGTCTTATGACAGTTTTGTAGAGCCACATTGTGACTTTCGGGGAGAGCCCCCATCTGTTACCAATCATTTTGTGGCACTGCCAGAAAGAAATGCTTGTTTTTTCGATCTTATTCTCAAGGTGTTTGTTCCAGTTGAGTTTATCGTCTAAGGTAATCCCGAGGTACTTAACCTCTTTCGATAACTGAAGTACGGAGCCAAATAGCTTTGGTAGCTGGTAGCTTCCTAGAAGGCGTCGGTTAGTGAATAGAACAAGTTCCGTCTTGCGCGGGTTCACTGAAAGGTCATATTTGTTGCACCAGCGCTCAACTATTAATAGAGCTCTCTGTGTAATTTCGCAGACAACACTCGTGAACTTACCGGAGATAAGTATTACTAGGTCATCTGCATATCCAATGGTATGGAATTTGTTTTTGTTTAGTGTGCTGATCAAGTCGTTCACAACTAGGTTCCACAGGAGCGGTGAAAGTACTCCCCCTTGTGGGCAGCCTCTGGTGACCAGCACTTTCTTTGTTTTATCCTTGCTAAGTTGTATCTCTCTACTGCCTAGCATGTTTATAATCCATGAGGCTACTGTGGGGTTAACCTCATGCTGTGATAGGGCGTTTTGTATACTTGAGTAGTGTGTCTTATCGAAAGCTCCCTCAATGTCTACGAAAGTGCCCAGGCACATTGATTTTTCTTGTAGGGCTTCTTCTATTTTGGACACCACACAGTGTAAGGCTGAATCGGTAGATTTACCATGGCTGTAAGCATGTTGGTTCCGATGTAGTGGAATACGCACGAGGGCAGTATCCCTAATGTGTCTATCACAGAGCCGTTCTAGTGTTTTGAGTAAAAAGGATGTGAGGCTGATAGGTCTGTGGGCTTTCGCATCCGTGTAGTCTGTTTTCCCTGGTTTAGGAATGAAAATAACGTCAACAGTCCTCCAGCTGGTCGGTATATAGCCGTGAGCAAGACTGGATGTCAGAATGGCAGATAGATGAGACGTGAGTATCGGTCCCCCCCATTGTAGTAAAGCCGGGTATATACCATCTGGACCAGGTGCCTTGTACGCTTGAAAGCTTTTAAAAAGCCTTATCATTCTCTCTTCTTTAATCCTTACTCAAAATATGTTTAGGAGAGCACCCTTTAATACAGTCCGACTTACCTAACAAAAAAAACCATATGCCTTATTATTTTTCTATCTTTTTCTTTTTGACTCAAACTGCGTCCCCAGGAGAGCACCCCGCTGGTGGAGTGCCGCGTGCGCTACCTGTCGTTCCTGGGCATCGGGCGCGACGTGCGGCGCTGCGCCTTCATCGTGCACACGGCGCAGGACGCCTTCGTGGCGCACGCCTTCCACGCCGACCCCAGCTCCGGCGCGCTCTGCAAGACCATTGAGGCGGCCTGCAAGGTATGTCTTACCCAATTTGATAACAAACAGGTATATATGTTAGCCAATTTGATAAGTCAACAAACAAACAGATATATATTAGCCAATTTGATAAGTCAACAAACAAACAGATATATATTAGCCAATTTGATAAGTCTAAAAACAATCAAATAAAAATTCTTTATTGTGCATCACAGAAAATTAGAACTGAGAATAAACTGACGAATTCGTCAATTTTTAATAAATTGACGAATTGTAATTAACATTTTGAACGCTGTAATTTCCTTTTAAAGGTACAGAAGATCATGTACTTACATAATTATAATTTGTGACAAATGTACACCGTATCCTTTGTCGGAAATTCTAAAATAAATAAATAAACAATAAGTCAAAGAGCCTATACACCCATTAATAATGGCCGGTCTGTATTCTTAATGCCCTACTCGATTGGGCTATGTGATTAAAATAACATGATTAATCTCTTTTCATTGATGCATCTTATTCTTGCATTTATCACCGCTAGTAAATAAATGTCTTTTTTTGCATAATGTGTGTACTGTGTACACTTCTTTTTGTGTACACACAAATTACGTTCCAAAACGATTTTCCTACTTTCTCTCTTTTACTAAAGTTTTTCCTCCTCCACAGCTGCGCTACCAAAAGTGTCTAGACGCGCACGGTGGCCTGTCCGGTATCTCCGGCATGTCCGGGATGTCCGGTATCTCCGGGCTGTCCGGTCTGTCCGGGCTGTCGCTGGGCAGCGCTGGGGGGGGAGCGGGCAGCCCGGGCGAGCGCGCGTCGCTCGGGCAGGCGCTCAAGTCGCTTGTGGGCTCGCTTACGGGCAGGCGGCCGTCTTGAATATCAAGGTATGTATAAATTGACGTGTATTAGTTTGAGAAATATAAAATAAAGTTAGTTTAGTAATCAAATAAGTTGTAAGTAACAGTTATTGACTACTGACAAAAACAATGGTCATGTTTCATAATTTTTTGGCAATCAAACTTCGAACTTAATTTGTGAAATGCTTTGAGATATAATTACAGCATCAGTCCAGGCTGAAAAAATATATTATACTAGCTTTCCACCCGCGGCATCGCCCGCGCTGTCAAAGAAAATCTCGCATAGTTCCCGTTCCCGTGGGATTTCTGGGATAAAACCTATCCTATGTCCTTTCTCGGGTATCAAAATATCTCTATACCAAATTTCATGCAAATTGGTTCAGTAGTTAAGGCGTGATTGAGTAACAGACAGACAGACAGACAGAGTTACTTTCGCATTTATAATATTAGTATGGATTCGACTTTATCGTCATAAGTCATAACTATACAACGATTAGAATTAATGATCCATTTGTCATCAACCATTTCTTAGTTCACCATTAATTCTCACAGCTTATTCAATAGCAAACGAGCACACGTGTCAGAAGTGAAACTTCTTTGACAGGATAACAAATCCTCACTTTACTTCATGACGTGAAGGTATTGCCATGACGCAACCTTGAAATTTTACTCTCAACGCGCCTAAAGAAGTTTCACTTTAAATAATAATAATTATTATAATTATTATAATAAATATCTTATAATTTATTAGTTGAATAATTCTTGTTGCAGTATTCCCCCGGCGCAGCGAGGCCGCGCAGCGTAGTCGCCGCAACGCTAACGCTTCGCACTCTAACATACCACTTAGTTACTACACTACACTACACTACACTAAACCACACTACACTAAACCACACTACACTACGATACACTACACACTACACTACACTACGATACACTACAATTTCAGCGAGTGACCTAAATTTGAGTTGTTGGAAAGTAAACTTTATGGCTTGGGTTTTAAGTTCAATTTTGATTGCACGTATTAAAGGATTTTGATGTTGGAAAGTATGTTTTATAAAGTTGTTTTTGGGTTCATTTTTGACTGTTATCTTGAAGTTTATGTTACAATTAGAGTAGTACTGTTTATTTGCTTTTATATATGTATGTTTATCAGCCATCTGGTTTCCATAACACAAGCGAAAGCTTAGTATGGGATCAGATCGTGCCGTGTGTGAAAATAATCCTGAATATTTATTTATTTATTTATGTAATAAGCAATCAATGATGCCATAGATTTGTAACACATATAGAAGAAATAGCTTTGTGTAATTTTAAAAATATTGCGTTTTTAATGGCAAGATTTAGGATCGCTCGCCGAAATTGCTAAATATAAAAATATGTAACACATAAAACAATTCATACGTTATTCAATATAAAATACCTCATGCTTTGGTTGACTGGTTTCCATCTATCACCGTATTATGTTGTTGCAATAATAGTTTGCCTTATACTGCCGTTTTATCGAAAAACTTCACTTGAACTATTGCACAAATATTAATTTTGTTACGACACATTGTTACGCCATACCGTTTGTGACTGGATATGAATACTGTGAACTCGACCCATCTCTAAAATCAGCTTTTTATAATAAAATAATTTATCTAACCATTGCATATAATCCAAATATATTACTGTTTCATATTTTAAATTCACGTTAAATGATCTCGTATATTTACTGTTACCATGAATTATCTCGACTCAATGTATCGCTGTTAGATAAGAATTTGAATTATTTGGTCTCGTTATAATTGTTACCTTATAAATTCCTAGTCGATAGTTGTATGCTTTTGTAAATTCTATGCAATAAGTGATTAGTTATAAGCGAACACCTATATTTATGAATCGACGGCGAAGTTCGATAAATATGAATCACTGGTATTTACCTTTGTTAGTTTTAACTTGTATTATCATTTATCATATGATATATCGATGTATTTAAGAAAATATCGGGATTTGGGACGGGATTGTATATAGTTATGTAATTCGGGAGATTAGTTTTAGTGTAGCAAATGGAGGACACGGAAGGATTGCAAATGGCGGACGCTAAGTTCGGTCGGATTGTTTCGAGCACGGTATGAAGAAATTACTCGAGTGATGTTGCCACTGATTTGAATATTGGTTAATAAAATAGTTTGTTAACTAATGCGTTAGTGGGGCAATGTTGGCTCCGGTTTCTGAAGTTTGGTGTCGCGTGTTGGACGTAGAGTATAGACGTAACGATAGATAAATATGAAGAGTTTATTTTTGCTTAAGCTTGTATAATATAAAATATAATTATATTGGATTGCGAGAAATGAATATTTTTTGTAAGTCGTCGCAATTGGTATTGATATATGCATATATTTATGATGCGTAGCTTACTGGGACTAGCTTTTCAAAATGAGTACAAGATTTTAAATTTATTTTTCGCCCATTTTGGCTCATGAAATGTATATTTTTAATGCTAGCCTCGTTCAAATAAGGGTCTTGAAAACATTGAGCTTTCAATAGCGATTACCTATATTTACTTATGTATTTTTAATCCTAAAATATTCCGCAGATGTGTATATTTAATGCGCCTGAAGACGACTCTATTAAAATTATTTATAAAGTTTAAAGTCGGTCTTTGATTTGTTTTTTAAATCAGTTCACAAAAGATTATTTAGAGAACATTTATTTATGTATTTGTTTGTTGAAATTTAAAGTAGAGTTTTCTATTTAAAGACCGGATATTTCGTAGTAGATTACCTACATGCTTATCTTTTCCAACTCCTCATATTATCATATTAGTAGCACACAAAGGAATTAATTTGAAACTGTTATTGTTGATTCAATAATAATTGGTAGCTTATACAGCAAGGCTATGTTAAAGATCTCTTAAGAGACACAATTTATTTGTATATAGAGCGAAGCGGGACCCACATGAGATTAGTCCAAGAGATCGTAAATCTATTGAAAAATATATCTTGATTCTGTGTCTATAACTAAATAGATGATAGTGAGGGAGCTAATGACCTTCTGCCTCAGAGCCTACTCGCTTGGTTTTGTGTGAAATTGTTTTAGTCTGTAGGAACTCGCGTGTCGGCGGAAAGGTCATTGCCCCACCTTAGGTTAAGACGTTCACTTAGGTATCACAAATTAGCTTCAACGTATACTTCAAATATTAGTGGTGAATGTTGCTTGTCGTATAAATACGTCATATAACACTGAGCTGTTCTTATTATACGTAACATAGTTTTATTCAAATGTTTAAGATAAGTGTCAACGTTTTACATGATGTAAGTCGTGTGGTCGGGCGCGAGCCTAGGCGCAATAGTCGCAGCTTTGATTGCCTTTATCGACGAGGTATATGAGGTATTTTCTACAAAATATAATCGTTTATAATGTAGTTAATAGATAGCTTCTAAATTACAGTTTTCTAGCTCACTGTTTGTTGAATGATCTAACGATGGGAGTTATATTTGAACCGTCATCGCTTTGACAGCTTAAAAGCCTTAAAATTGTGGCTTTTAATGAATAATTTTGTGAAATTAATAAAAAAATATCCATAAACACATTCCTTGTTTTATTTATACCTATCCTTTTCCGACTAAATGTGACAATATGTTAATGGGACCATCAAAATCGGTTCACCAAGTCAAAAGTTTTGTCAAATTAAAAATACAGATGCGTTGAGAAAAGACCTTTATATATGTAGGTAATAAATCGGCTCGGTTGCACCATGATACTTTAGCAATAACAAACATGTTAAAGTAACGGTTAAGGAAAATTTATAATTTCAACAGTAACTAACACTCATGTTTCAACGGTTAAAGCTATTGAACGTTAAATATATGCCAGAGACATCAAGTACAAAAAAAATGACAGACTTGAAACTGATAGCTTTCAATGCTAAAATATTCGCTGATGCAACCTTCTTGGATGCAACCCATCGCTGTCACTGTGAAAGTTACCGTTACCATTATTGTTAAATTTGACATTAACCTTAACTATGACTAAAACATGATGCAACTTGGATGCAACCAAGCCTTGATGAACACAAAGTACAAAAACTAGAAAGAGATAAAAAAATATTACCTATTACATATTTTCTTCTCTTACTAACTTGCACTAAACGACATAAACTATACAAGTAGACAGCTCGTTCATGTTATATACCTAGGTATTAGTTTCGTAAAGTACAGTATACCTACATGCATATCTTCTACTAGGTTTTTTTTGTGTGTGTGTGTTTATTAGAAACTGCAGGAAATTCGCTATGTATTTCTCAATGTTTTAATTGTAGAAACTAATAGGGTACATAATATGTGAAAAAAAGATTCAGTAATAAAGTGAATAGTTTTATTTATACAATAAATAAATAAATAATTGTAGATATTTGCCGGACGTCGAAATAAGCAGCAGGCAAGATAAAAGTTGTGATTTGTAGATGTGGATCTCGCACCCATCCGTTCTCTTCTATCGTATATATTTTATAAAATCTATTAGATTCTAATAATAGTCGATCATTAAAATCTGTACTAGTTGTACTTACTACTGAACCTATTTCAAAAATTAATTCACTGTTTAATTACGTGATCCCTGAGCCTTAAGGCTATGTATTTAATGCGTACGAAGCCAGAATGGATAGGTAGTTTAGTATCTCCAGAGATAAAGTAGGTTTTGAAATTGATAGCAGTTAGTGACTTACTAGGAAATAGGTATTGAATCGGTCACAACGACTTAAAATATTTATAATAATTGATGGAATGAAAAACCATATTTACCGCTCTTTACTTATTATACTAATAATTAGGAATGCTACGCTCCTTGCCAATGGCTTCGCTCGCATTGCTAAAGAAAATTATCCGTTGCCACACAAGACATTTTTTTAATTTAGCGCCATCTATCGGACTTTACAAATTTTGCAGTGATTCCAATGTGCATCATTCTGGTTCATTTTATGGGGATGAGATGTTATAATGTGGTAACATGTAACCTATTGCTCTCTACTTTTAGCCTCCGAACTGTCTCCAGTCAAAAAATCATTCCATTAAAATTTAAATCTCTCAGTCACGACACGAACAAACACACTTTCGCATTTATTATATAGTTAGGTATTGTCCGTGTGTGTTCTTTAGGTACCTATGTAAAGAAGAAACATTTGATTTTTTTCCTATAAGCTAGTTAGCTAACTCAAAATTACTCGACCGATTCTAAAAATTCTACCATGTTTTTTCCTAATACTGATGGAATAAAATATAATGTTATTGTTTTAATTTTATAAATCCATTACGATTTACGTCTATACTATCCACCTCATATTATGTCGTCACCTGTCGTGACCATATCGTAGATTTGCTCATTTCATGAAATGGTTGTGTCTATTGGCCACATCATGAATCATGATGTGGTTTGAGCAGGTCAATGATAAGAAATCGTTTCTCGATATGGGCAACTAAATGCAACCATTTCATGAAATGAGCAAATCTACAAGATGGCCACGACATATCCACTCTATGTAATAAAAAATGTGTCAAACCAACCAAATTTTACATTTGTAATCCGTGGCCTTGTTGCTAGCTTCATAATAGAATATCCCAATGAAAATTACTGATATACCTATCTATATATTATGTAATGATTTTATATAAAACTAGCGGTCCACTCCCGCGGCTTCGCCCATTATACGCCCTATATTTATAGATTTTCTCTCCATAGGAGCCACATTCGTACTTCAAGGAATACTAAATAAAAAATCACGAAATCAGTTCAGCTGTTCTCGAGATTTGCGCTATACATCAAATTTAGCGTTTCATTTTAATATAATAGAAGATAACACAATTTGGATAGAAAATAAAACAACAGAACTTCATTATAAATATTTATTCATCATACATTGGACATAATTTGGAATTCCGTTATAAATACATCCATCACTATTACAAAAACAAAAAAATCCGAATGTTTCCTAGTTGTATGTATTAAAATAAAATGTCCCACAAGCTTGGGGATTATAAAATAAGCATTTATTATGTTACAATTATAATCATTTCAGTTATTTACTATCTCATAGCAAACATTTACAAGGCCTTAGATCTTACCGTTCTGACTATATTTATATTAACGCTTTGCCAATCAACACAGTTAACACGCATTTTATTAATGCATATTTTAGGAATATGAAGACTTTTTAGGTTATAATCCGCGTCGATAAATAATCGAATTCCCTCCATTAGTGTGCGAGCAAGACAACATGAGGTTATTAATTCCGATTCTTTCATTATAGGCGCGGATTTTTAATACTTTTTTGCAAATTTTCTTCAATGTCGAAATTTGCAATATTTCATTTAGGAAATTTATACACGGCCCGACTAAGTCTGGGCATTCATAATATTTTCCGACCTTACCTCACACTTATTATTGCCTTATAAAGACAGACTTTTATCTCGAAGCCACTTACATAGGCCTCTAAGTTATATATAACCTAGAACTAAGTTCTTAGGCTAAAATGTCGGATTATCTTAAGACGTTCGTAGTTCTAAATTTTCATGTCTGGATCTTGATTATTTTAGACCCAAAAATGGATAAATTGATCATAAAAAAACATTTAGATTTGGAACCAAAATAAGTGAACCTTGTGTTTTTGAAACCAAATGTGACAAATTTTTGTCAGACAGAGACAGCACTATGTAAAATATATTTCGTATCTCTGTCTAACAGCTTAATTTGCATTTGAGTTCCAAAAACATAATTTCTTGCTTCTTTTTAGCTCTCAACACAGGTAAAACACAAATACACCACGCACACATATAAAATGGCAGTTTTATTGGCCACTCAATGATTTTATATTATTAAAATGTAAATGTGAATTGATTTCTAGTGTAAAGTAGACTAGCCTATCACCATTACTGGACTTTGATTTTCAGACTATTTTTGAAAGCCTGCACGATGTGAGTAAAAATAAAAAATAAGAGAAAAAATCTGAATTGACATCACAATTTTTTATTTAAGAACCATTTTCCAAAACGAAAAGAGGCAAAAAAACAATTTTTACTACATTCATACTTCGTTTATTTTCACACACAAATAATTTTTGTGTTATAAGGAGGACAATGCTTGATTTTCGATTTTTGTTTTTAATGTAACAACGTGCAGACTTCATATATTTTTCAAACACCAATAGCATAAGATCACATAATACGAGACTTACAAATAATAAAATACATTTCGATCAGATTTTATAGTTTAATGAAATAAAACAACTCATAATTATTGTTATAAAGCATAGAATTTAAATCAGGATTCATTATAAATTTACGAACGATTAATAACTAAAAAAAAAAAAACAAAAAATATATGGTGTGGAGAAATCAAATATTAGCTTAGAACAGACCAGGTTAAATATTTAGGGCCGATTTTTCAATCCTTAGTTAAAACTTATTCATCGAATATCGTATTAAACAACCATTTTAAAAATGTGTTACTTGCCCACTTTTTGACAGTTTTTAGGTGGCATCTGTATTGTGTAATACTTTATTGGACGGATAAGATTTAACCAAGGATTGAAAAATCAGCCCTTAATCATATTAAATGTAAATAAACAGTTAGATTGAAGAAAAAGCATACAAAAGCATAAATAAATCTTTAGAATTTAAATCTTTTGGAATTAATGACAACTTTTGGAAATATTCACATTATTTACTTTTTAAAATATCCGTATTGAGTCACTATTTTAATTAGGAATATATAAATATGTACTTTTCCATTAAAACATCGTAACAACGATAATTAGTTTATGAAAAATATTCATTAATCAAATTCATCATTAAAATATATTCTGATCTGTTCAAACTATTATTTTAATTACATTGATTAAATCTATACAGTGTAAAATACGCTAACATATAAACAAAAAAAATATCTGTTCCATAATTCTTAGAGACATATCACATAGATGTATCATTTTTGATGTGATTTTATTTTCGTAGTGCGGGAATACTAGGCAGTCACAACATAATTTAACTTAATTCCTGAGCAATATAGGCAGTTCGAATCCCTGTTTAAGACAAAAGCGTCTCACACTTGTTATTTTCAAATAAATAACATTATAGTGAAATAAAATGATTCCTTGTAAATTCTTCTCTGAACTTCATAAGATTTTTTCAAAAATTCAACCTGAAAAAGAAAGCTTAGTATTAGACACTATTAAAAACACATTTTAGTAATGTTTTAACCAACTTCAAAAGAGTGATAATATTTATTAAGTAATTGGAATTATATCAAGCCATAAAATAGTTTGAACTTATCATCACTTTCGTTTTGAAGTCTTGTATCAAAAGTAATCGAACTTGGATATTTTTTCAAATCAATCAAAAAATTAACTAAATGAAGCTCTTAATAACTTTTTTTTCGCATTTTTGAAGTGAAACTTCTTTATCGGGGTTTGACAAAAATTTTGTGTAACATTTGTGCGTTACGCCGTACGCGTGACATTTTTGCGTTACGCCGTACGCGTGACATTTTTGTGTTACGCCATACTCGTGACATTTCAGGTCATAAAGAAGTTTCACTTCTTACGTGTGTACTCTAGTACACGCATACATTTTTTTTGTCATGTTTCAGTGCAAATTCGTTGTAACGTCCTAACACTTGGATCAAATAGGAAATATGTGTAAAGAAGTTAGCTTAGTTTAACGTAAAAATTGCATGCAATTTTTTCTCGCTAACTCATTACAATTTTTCAAGGTCATGTTGTACACAATAAGTTTGAAATCTACTAAGTAATATTAGTATAAGTACATTTTAATTTTCCCTACTGAGGGCAATCCATATTATCTCTTAATTCACTAAATTAGTTTCCAATGCGTATAAAAATATTAAACTAACCATTAACGGCGTTACATCCATCTATTTCTTTCAAAGAAGTTCGCTCTGAAACAAAGGTAACTACTACAGATAGCTATTTTACCAAATAATTTATACCAATATCGACTATAATGTATCAAAATACACACAAACTAAATGACTCGTGATCATGGTAGAAAACGTGATAGATAAGAAGGAATCATGAATAGGTACTGTACAAGAGATGAGAACTTGGGATATATTTGTCTTTCCCCATATTTTAACAATTCATTTTCATAAAAAAAAATTAGGTTTATAAACATAAAAAATCGATTAAAAGCTTATCTATTTGAAAAAAGCATCATACAATAGTATTCACTAAAAAATAATTAAAAGATGTAACACTTTTTATGGAAGATACCATACTGAAGAGAAAAATCTCTTCAGAACGGGATAGACCAAATATTTAAACACATTCAAATAAACAAGGATATCGCCCTTATTAAAGGTACATTTATATTTATTTATAATATGTCGCATTTAGTTCTCATCTCCGGTGACACCCTTCTAGCACACTCTACAAGGCATGGCAGCTTGCATAATTATTTTTAAAGTATTTTTTGATCACGACACAAAAAGATACACACTGGACTGAACAATATATAATTTATACAATTTAATAGATAATTTTATGTATATATCGCTGAATATTGATAGCGTAAAATACGTCAGTTATATTAGACTTCTTAGCTCAAGCTATAGGATACATAATATTTTAGATAAAAGCAACGCAGTAATAACCAATTGATTTTAATTTTAATTAAAACGATATATATTTCTAACTTAAAAATCGACACATTAATTTACATAATATACTTCAACCGTTTACGTATTTCAACAAAAATACGCTTACAATTTTCAACATACCCTCAAAAGTCTATGATACGTAGTTTTAGTACGATTACTATTTTTCAAAATACCCTCAAAATTCAATCTTTTAAAACTAAAAAACGACGACTTCATTTAACCATATTTTTATATATTAAACGCTAAATACGAAAAACTTTGTTTTCTTTATATTATAATATATCAGACGCTAAAATAAATATATACATCAAATTAGCGATAGAATAGCATACGCAAGGATAGCGTGGAAAAGTTAGCTATATGAAGCTACAACACTAAATGTCAAGGTGACACGAGTGGGGAGTTATGAAAGCGAGTAATAAAATGTTAAGATTTTGTTAATGGCGTTTTAGTGTTAAAAACAATTATTTTATATTATTATAGCTTATGTTACAGTTAAAGTGTATAATCAAACTTTATAGATTTTGGTCCTTCGAGCCTGATTATAATCCAAAATAGTACTTTATCAAATTTCACATTAGCCCAATAGAGATAATCACGTTATGCGTTATAAAATAGCCTTATTTTCTGAAATATGCAGTCATGTTTGTTTTATCCCCAAATTTTACTTGACTTTACAAAAAAAAAATTATACTCATTAATGAGACCGGACTTAATTAAAAAAAAAAAGCTATCAACGAACCTGCCCAAAGGTCTATTCATTTCAACTTTACGCATTAAAATTTAGTTTTATTTTATTATACCAAGTACCAACACCAATAAATTTCCTAGACGAACCGCCCACAAAATCTTAACACAAGGTGCCACCACAACCGCGCGTGATGTGCAAGCGCAACTTACAATTTGTCTTTATTCGCGGGATCAAATATAGTCCTGTTGTACGCTTGTTTGGAAGACTCGTGCTTCGCTGATAAGAATATATGTGTTATATTAATTATTTTAATTAAATATAGTGTGTGTGACGTCATAATTCAGTTTGTTGGCTACACATGAGAGGGGAATACAAATATGTATTGAAAATTGAAAGGTAAATAGCGTGTGGTTATACATTTTGTGGAATATTGAAATCAAGAGTGAATGAATAAATAGAATACTGATAATATTGATATTTTAAACAGACCAAATCGAAATGATGAATAATTTTGATCCTGGCATTCAATATAATATGATATAAGGGGTAAAATTAAAAATAATAATCATGGGAAGCCAACTTTCGTGTAAAACAGACATGTTTTATAAATGAAACTCACCACTTGTGATTACGCCACCATATGAATTGCAGTTCACCTTGGTTGGCGATTGTGAATGCTGAAAAATATATATAAAATGCTTAATATTGTAACATGTGTGAATGCAAAAAAGCTAGTTAATGTAGAAATTTATATTTTTGACTTTATGGCATTCAAATGCTTTATAAATATAAATTTACGAGCTGTAGCCTATATTACTTTCCTTACTATACAATACATGCAAAAAATTAAAACCTAACTTCCTACATTAATCAACATAAAAATAACATTACCTTCATCTCCTCCAATCCCCTCATAACTGTGTTAATCTCCTCCTTGGTCTCATCGTCCAGATCGTTCTTCTTAACACTATTCACTTTACAATCACTCCTGTCCGAAGGCACTGTGTCACTGTCACCCACTTTATCACTAACTTTGTCCTCTATCACTTCAATATCACTACTGCTATCGTCCACAGCCACTGTGTCCTGATGTATGTCACCTAGCGGGTCCATATCGGACACAATTTCTATGTCCTTTTTCTTTTTTTCCGGGGGCCGTTTGTCCGGTTTCGCGAATGTCGGCGAATGATGAACTGGGACTAACGCTGGATGTGGTATATTGTTCTCCATCGCTTTCATATTGTCTATTTGCGTCTTACTGAACTCGTGAACGCGGGGACTCTTGATCGGTTCCCGCGCTTGCGTGTTCGTGTCCACGTGCAGTGGCGTGTCCATTTTATCTCTCTTCTCTTTTCGCTTTTTATTATCGCTGTCCTTTTTCACCATGTTGTTTAGCGCGGCCGGCGATTTGACGCGTATGAGCGGCTCCTTTTTCTCAACTTTTTTTTCTTTATTCAGCACTGGTGTTATCGTTATACTGCCAAGATTGTTAGGAACGTCTTTTTTATCTGTCCGGTCGTTTGTATTTTCGATTATCAAGTCTTTGTTGAGGCTGAAGCTGTTCAATATTGATCCGTAGGGCACAGTTTTGTGTTTGTCGTCATCTTTTTCGATTGTTTTTGTTGTTGTTGTGACTGTGAGTGAGCTCGGGAACTGTATGGGCTCGTTGAACTGCGGTTGTATATTGTTGACGACTGTCGGCGGTTGTGATTGTGATGTTGAACCGATGCGTTGCCGTTTTAGTGTCGACGCTTTCACTTCTTTGTTGAGGCTGAAAGCAGTAAGTTATATTTTAGAATATTTTAAAGTACTATTATTATATCTCGTATTTTTCTAATTGTTAATTAATAATTATCATGTTATTATTTAAGAGAATTCAAATGATGAGTTATGTAAGGTTGGTATCCCAATAATAAAAAAATGAGTAAATTGATTGAACGAGATAAACAATTTTTACAGAGGTAGCTTATATGACAGTTGCTTTTGCAACATAAATTTAGTTACTAGTGCGCGCCAGTGGAGCCCATTATTCACATTTTTCGCAACGCCGTACAAAAATCATGGAGGCAAGTGGAAAAAATCTCTACCTGTACTTTCGAATTCTCATCTGCACTCAGGTGGACAACTCAGTGACGGCATAGTGCTGAATCTTATTATTTTATGCTCTTACATCGTTCTAGATAGATCACCTGGTGGTTCAAATGACCCTTAATGCCTCAGCCCTCGGAATCACAATTGTGTCGAGGCCCGATCGGGCCGCTCGGTGGTCAATGAGATAATTGTTTCAACATGGGCCTGTAGTGTACAAGTTCGGGGCACTCACTTGGCCTGTCTTAGCAGCGTGGGCATGCGCACGAAGCCGGGCGGGAAGAGCGGCAGCGCGCGCGTGGCGAGCAGCGCGGCAGCCCGCTCGGGCGCGGCGGCGAGGCGCGCGAGGCGGGCCAGCAGCGCGCGGCTGCGCGCGCACCACGGGAAGCGCCGCTTGGGCAGCCGCTTGTCGATGTGCGGCGCGCCGTCCGCGGACGCCATCTGGATCTTCTTTCTGGAACGTTCCATTGTTCAAACTCAAACTCAAACTCAAACATTTATTTATTCAATTAGACTTCTTCGAGAAGCACTTTTGAAACGTCAATACATATTTTTAACATTTACCACCGATTCGGAAAGCAGTATCTATGGAGAAGAATCGGCAAGAAACTCCATAGTTGCTCTTTTAAATCATTTCAGTATTACAATTTAATTTTACAAAATATGTAAGTAACTGTACGTATATATCATAATATGCCAAAGAAATGTTCGTTTAGTAAGAGGCCGACCGCTGCGTCTGCACTCGAAACGAATGTAATTTGCAATTTTTGCAACATTCGTTCAGACTCGTCTCCTAATGGTCGTAATGTTATGCCTATCAGTCTTGTTTAATAAATATAGTACAACAAAAAAACTAATTAGATCTAGACGAAATAAACAACATCACTCACAACAACACTCCTTCAGGTACAAAAATAGAATAAAATTGCATTCAAAACCTACCTCTCCTGTTGAACTCGTTCACACTCAGCGTTATATGTTGCAATCATGTCTGGTTTTCTCTCATCTATTAACACTTGTAACCTGTAAATATTTAATTATTAAATTACATTTCTTTAAGATTTATGAAAAATAGAAACTTATCACACTTTATCACACATGGAACGTTGGATTAGATCTATCCATTATCTTAATTGACTACAAATTTGTTACTAGACTATTTTATAAAAGAAATAAAACTTCACCTCTGCAAAGTCTCAACGATTTTCGCCTCCTTCTCCTCCGGACTCAGTCTGTTAACATCATCGATGTTCTCCAAGTCATCGTCCGCTTTCCTCTTGAGCGAACCCGAGTGAGTACTGGTTATAACACTAGAACTATTGGCAGTGCCCGTTTGTGTGGGATTCGTTTGCGGCTGTGATGTTTGAGTTGGAGCTGAAAACGAAATTTAAAAATATAAATAAATGTAAATGATGTACTTATATTATATGTGAATTCTATGAATTGAATCTGTTGAATACACATGAATGATAATGTAGATGTAACTAGCTTTCCACCCGCGGCATCGCCCGCGCAGTCAAAGAAAAACCCGCATAGTTTCCGTTCCCGTGGGATTTCCGGGATAAAACCTATCCTATGTCCTTTCTCGGGTATCAAAATATCTCTATACAAAATTTCGTGCAAATTGGTTCAGTAGTTAAGGTGTGATTGAGTAACAGACAGACAGACAGACAGAGTTACTTTCGCATTTATAATATTAGTATGGATTATAATTACAGTACTTTTGCTTTTATTTTTTTGTACCTCATGACGTGTGTTAGTTATAAAAATGTGTGCGCGCGTATCACTGCTGCGTGTCGTGCCTCTGGGAGCGTTAATTACAGCCTGTGTATGTATGTATACCCGATGACGTGTCCAGCAAAGCTTGGCTAGCGACTTGGAGCGGTGAGCACAGCCTGTGTGTGTACTCATGCGCAAGTATGAATGGGTAGTATCATTGAGTGCGTCTCTTTGTGTGTATGTATACATGTACGTATGTGCGACTCACCGGTAGATGCGTCGAGCCGCTTGGCTCGATATAGATAGCTTGTGTAGATGTGCTTGTGTACAAATGTATGTATGTATGTGCATGTGTTTCACCGCTCGGCCCCAGCACACGCGCCACATGCGTTACCGCGCCGCACTCGTGCGTGTATATGTGCGTGTGTCTCACCGCTGGGCGCGTCCAGCCGCTTGGCCCGATATAGATAGCTTGTGTGTATCATGTATGTATGTGCGTGTGTCTCACCGCTGGGCGCGTCCAGCCGCTTGGCCCGATATAGATAGCTTGTGTGTATCATGTATGTATGTGCGTGTGTCTCACCGCTGGGCGCGTCCAGCCGCTTGGCCCGATATAGATAGCTTGTGTGTATCATGTATGTATGTGCGTGTGTCTCACCGCTGGGCGCGTCCAGCCGCTTGGCCCGATATAGATAGCTTGTGTGTATCATGTATGTATGTGCGCGCACAGCTTGTAGGTGTACTCATGTATGTATGTGCGTGTGTCTCACCACTAGGCGCGTGCAGCCTGTGTATGTAAGTGTACCTGATGCCGCGTCCAGCCGCTTGGCCCGATATAGATAGCTTGTGTGTATCATGTATGTATGTGCGCGCACAGCTTGTAGGTGTACTCATGTATGTATGTGCGTGTGTCTCACCACTAGGCGCGTGCAGCCTGTGTATGTAAGTGTACCTGATGCCGCGTCCAGCCGCTTGGCCCGATATAGATAGCTTGTGTGTATCATGTATGTATGTGCGCGCACAGCTTGTAGGTGTACTCATGTATGTATGTGCGTGTGTCTCACCACTAGGCGCGTGCAGCCTGTGTATGTAAGTGTACCTGATGCCGCGTCCAGCCGCTTGGCCCGATATAGATAGCTTGTGTGTATCATGTATGTATGTGCGCGCACAGCTTGTAGGTGTACTCATGTATGTATGTGCGTGTGTCTCACCACTAGGCGCGTGCAGCCTGTGTATGTAAGTGTACCTGATGCCGCGTCCAGCCGCTTGGCCCGATATAGATAGCTTGTGTGTATCATGTATGTATGTGCGCGCACAGCTTGTAGGTGTACTCATGTATGTATGTGCGTGTGTCTCACCACTAGGCGCGTGCAGCCTGTGTATGTAAGTGTACCTGATGCCGCGTCCAGCCGCTTGGCCCGATATAGATAGCTTGTGTGTATCATGTATGTATGTGCGCGCACAGCTTGTAGGTGTACTCATGTATGTATGTGCGTGTGTCTCACCACTAGGCGCGTGCAGCCTGTGTATGTAAGTGTACCTGATGCCGCGTCCAGCCGCTTGGCCCGATATAGATAGCTTGTGTGTATCATGTATGTATGTGCGCGCACAGCTTGTAGGTGTACTCATGTATGTATGTGCGTGTGTCTCACCACTAGGCGCGTGCAGCCTGTGTATGTAAGTGTACCTGATGCCGCGTCCAGCCGCTTGGCCCGATATAGATAGCTTGTGTGTATCATGTATGTATGTGCGCGCACAGCTTGTAGGTGTACTCATGTATGTATGTGCGTGTGTCTCACCACTAGGCGCGTGCAGCCTGTGTATGTAAGTGTACCTGATGCCGCGTCCAGCCGCTTGGCCCGATATAGATAGCTTGTGTGTATCATGTATGTATGTGCGCGCACAGCTTGTAGGTGTACTCATGTATGTATGTGCGTGTGTCTCACCACTAGGCGCGTGCAGCCTGTGTATGTAAGTGTACCTGATGCCGCGTCCAGCCGCTTGGCCCGATATAGATAGCTTGTGTGTATCATGTATGTATGTGCGCGCACAGCTTGTAGGTGTACTCATGTATGTATGTGCGTGTGTCTCACCACTAGGCGCGTGCAGCCTGTGTATGTAAGTGTACCTGATGCCGCGTCCAGCCGCTTGGCCCGATATAGATAGCTTGTGTGTATCATGTATGTATGTGCGCGCACAGCTTGTAGGTGTACTCATGTATGTATGTGCGTGTGTCTCACCACTAGGCGCGTGCAGCCTGTGTATGTAAGTGTACCTGATGCCGCGTCCAGCCGCTTGGCCCGATATAGATAGCTTGTGTGTATCATGTATGTATGTGCGCGCACAGCTTGTAGGTGTACTCATGTATGTATGTGCGTGTGTCTCACCACTAGGCGCGTGCAGCCTGTGTATGTAAGTGTACCTGATGCCGCGTCCAGCCGCTTGGCCCGCTGCAGCAGGCGCGCGCGAGAACACCTCAGCGCGGCGGCCGCTCGGCCCCAGCACACGCGCCGCATGCGGTTGTCTGCACCGCACTTGTTCAGGCTGCGCTCCAATCTGTGTAAATATTAAAAATTAAAAAAAAAATTGGTTGTTTGTAAATTAGGTTTACGATCGAGATGTTTACGTGATAACGTCTTATTGGTGGCAGCGCTCGAGATGAGACGGGAGATCGGTCCGTCTCTCTCTCGTTATACCTGAGATCGCGCTCGTGAGGTTTTGGTGTGGCAGATTTCTGAACATGTCACCCGACTAAAACGATTTTAAAGACGTTATCACGTCAAAAACGACGTGTGGCACTCGGGGACTGGGGCGGTAAAGCTATTGCATGCTATGCCTTCAAGCCACACCTCCGACCGTCGGAGTGGGGAGCGTGAGGTTTTTTCGTTACGGAATTTCGATTCGGTCCCCGCGCTCAAGGCCCGCGATAGAAGCTATGCAATAGCTTAAAAATGTCTTGTAGAATCATTAACATACTATAAACAACTAAACTAGAGTAAAAGTCGTCAAAACACGAGCTGCGTTGTCATTCATTGAAATTAACACCTCATTTCGTATCAATAATGTTTGAAGTCTATTTATTGTATCGCTTATTAAAAATATTTACTTCATTGTACATCAAAATGTGTTTTTTTCTAATTCATTCTATTGATTGTATAATATACCTGGCTTACCGCCCGCGGCTTCGCCCGCTTTGTCTAAAACCTAATAAATTATATACGGTTTAAGACATTTATTTCTCAAAAAGATTACATTTGAATACCTTACAGAGAAATAATAATAAAATTTAATAAAACATGTTTGCTCGTTTAACGTTGTACGTAGTAAGTAGTTTGTTAACACAAATAGAATACAACAAGAAAACAAAAAAAGTTTTATATACTAAAACCTTCCTCTCGAATCACTCTATCTATTAAAAAAACCGCATCAAAATCCATTGCGTAATTTTAAGCATACAAAGGGACATAGGGACAGAGAAAGCGACCTTGTTTTATATAGATAGGGAGGCGAGGTAGCTAAATGGCGTAATTAAACGGCGCCGTCGAGACTTATCAAAATCGATAGATAAAATAATTTCGAAAAGAAAAGCTTCTATGGTAAAAAGTTAAAAACCATTTTAGCGGTGGGTTTGGCGTGTACGGATTTTCAAAAATGTAAAAAAAAAATAGTTACTTGGGCATTCTCGAGCGCGTCAGATATTCATACTACGTATGCCCCAAGTGCCTCTGATAACAACGGTATACTAATCTGCCGGTTTGCGTGGTGGGGCTAGGCATATTAATTCGTCAAAAATGCACAAAAAAAAAAATTTACTCGAGCGCGTCAGATTTTCGGAAGGGGTGTTAAGTAGGCCCCAAGGAAGCTCCCTTTAAAAAAACTGACGATTTCGGCGTGACGATAAGTTACGATGAATTTTTGAAAATGCAGAAAAAAAAAGTCCTTTTGAAATACTCGAGCGCGTCAGATTTTCATAGGGGAGGTTTATCTCGGTCTCCTGAAAGCATATTTTCTTAATCTGACAAAAATGTTGGTGGGTTCTCTTAATCTGACCGAAAAAGGTTTGAGAGTTTCTTTTTTTTAATCATCGTTATATCATATCAATTTTTCTTAACACCCTCAGTTTTCGAGATATACTCAAAAAACCGGGAGTTTGAATTTTTATGATGCTTCAAGTCAAAAAGTTTTAACTTTGGACAAAAATGTAAAGAGTCCTTTTTTGTGTAAAATAAAATTACCTTTTTTGTTTATTCAAACTTTTTTTTTTGTAAAATGTATCGTTCGCGACTTATATATTGCAACGCGTTTTTCGGAAGACGAAATGGCTCCTCCAGGCTTCCGGTCACGCGGAAACCGGCAGCTTTTGTATTTTTAGTAAGTTTTAGATTATATTCTTCAAAATAAAAATAAAAACAATCGCGCTCGAGAATGCCGGATTAACGTTTTTTTTTTACAAGTTCGCGACCCTATAACTTGGCGGCGTCAAGGACTTATCGTCAGATTAGTTAAATTTAGTCTTAAAACACTAAAATCAACCCCCAATATCTTAATCTGACGCGCTCGAGTATTTCAGACTATCGATTTTTTTTTACTAATCTGATCGTCTATCCTGGGCGCGCGTCACTACTTAAAGAGCTAAATAGTTAACAAGGTTGTTCTATTAGGTCTAAGGTATCTCTCATATCTTAAACTGCCACGCTCGAGTATTGCAGAAAATTCCCCTCTTCACCTCCCTATCTAATACTATATAGTGATGAATTAGAAAAAAAAACACTTTCTTACTGCGAATTAAAAACATAATTAATAATAAATAAATCCAATACATACTTCACAACACAGAGATCAGTCTTGGCATCAAATTCCTTCCCCGGATTGTCCTTCAGTTGCTGTCCCAATGCCTCCAGTTCCTCCAACGCTTGACTCACGAGCTGCGGCAGTTTCACTTCCACCTTTGATTCTGTGTCTCTGTAAAAATAAAAGATTTTCTTAGTCAATCTTATAAATAAACAAGTGTGATATACAAAAACATAAAAAAGACGTGTGGCACTCGGGGACTGCCGCGGTAAAGCTATTGCATGCTATGCCTTCAAGCCACACCTCCGCCCGTCGGAGTGGGGAGCGTGAGGTTTTTTCGTTACGGAATTTCTCAATTCGGTCCCTGCGCTCAAGGCCCGCGATAGAAGCTATGCAATAGCTTAAAATGTATCAAAATGAAAAAGTTATTTTATGCCAAGTATAACAATTATGGCATTATCACAAGAATTTATAAAATACTAACCGCCGCCCGGCTTCGCCCGTGGTACATATGTACTTTCCTTAAGAACCATCCTCGTAATTCAAAGAATATTATAAAAAAAGAACCGGACAAGTAGTTCTTGAGATTAGCACGTTCAAACAAACAAACAAACTCTTCAGCTTTATAATATTAGTATAGATTCAATAAAGTTAAATCAGATCGAAATAGTCTTACCAATTTTCTCCCTTTATGACATTTTGCCATTAATTATACAGATATAAAACACTAGCTTTCCACCCGCGGCATCGCTCGCGCAGTCAAAGCAAAACCCGCATAGTTCCTGTTCCCGTGGGATTTCCGGGATAAAACCTATCCTATGTTCCGGGGTAAAAAGTAGCCTATGTCCTTTCTCGGGTATCAAAATATCTCTATACCAAATTTCATGCAAATTGGTTCAGTAATTAACTCGTTGAGTGTATTGCTCATAGCCGGCCGGCCGGCTCATAGGCGTGACTGAGTAACAGACAGACAGACAGAGTTACTTTCGCATTTATAATATTAGTATGCATATACCTGGAACTATCCGATGTGACCACATTCTCAGAGCTGGGCGCCGGTTTCGAGGTCAGCGAGTCGGACTGAGATGTTCGCGAGTCAGCACTTTCATTTTCGCCGGCGCCATTTTCTAAAGACGCAGTATAATTATTAGTATTTTTATAACACCCTTTTATTTTTACACATTACTTTTATTTTTACACATATTCTTATTTTGAAGTGAAACTTCTTCGTTGGAAAAAAATGTAGTGTAACATTTTTTCGTTACGCGTGACATTTTTTCGTTACGCGCCATCTTTTTCTTATCCCTACCACGCATGATTCGACGTATTTCTGTAAAGTTGCATTATAGTAAATTATTTTTTGAAAAATATGGTCATAAAGAAGTTTCACTTCTTACGTGTGTACACTAGTACACGCACACGTTTTTATTTTCATTGGTATTCCTTGTGACAACAATATTACTTGCTAGTGAGGTGAAAGATCCATAGACAATCGGTAAGGTGACCTTATTTCATAGAGATTTATAGGATTCATAGACTGCTTCTTCGTCCAACGCTGTGTTTTAGTAAGACACATAATAATTTTTACAGCGTTTTAAAATTGTGCAATAAGAGTAAGTATATGAATTTTAAACTTCCGGTTTACCATAGCATTTACGCAAATTCTACACTTTTTAGAAGTATATGTATAGGATTTAGATTAATTTACAATATTAAACACTAGCGGTCCGCCCCGGCTTCGCCCGTGGAACATATTTCGCAATAAAAAGTAGCCTATGTTCTTTCTCAGGGTCTAAAGATTGTCTGAACCAAATTTCATCAAAATCGGTCCAGTAGTTTAGGAGCCTATTCATTACAAACAAACAAACAAACTTTTCCTCTTTATAATATTAGTGTAGAAAACATCAATATGTATTTTTTATCATAACATATTACATCATATATCATTGAAAGGAAGTAATAAAAATTCATATTGATAATTCTCAACTAAAATATGATTGTGTGTTAAACATCCATCAATCAAATGTCCATTTTATTAACCGACTTCAAAAAAAAGGAGGTTATCAATTCGGCCGGTATATTTTTTTTTTTTATGTATGTACACCGATTACTCCGAGGTTTCTGAACCGATTTACGTGATTCTTTTTTTGTTCGATGCGGGATGGTGTCGAATTGGTCCCATAAAAATTTTATTCGGATAGGCCCAGTAGTTTTTATTTTATGAGCATTTTTGTCTGTAGGTATTTGTAAATTTTGCAAGTGCAAGTTTGAAGTCGGTTGTTTTTAACGCAGTTATCACTTGTATGATAAATGATGCAAATAATAAACTCTTTATATACATTTACTAAATAATACTGTGTGTATTTTATAAAATACTAGCTTACCGCCCGCGGCGTCGCCCGCTTTGTCTAAAACCTAATAAATTATATACTAAAACCTTCCTCTTGAATCACATACAAAAAAACCGCATCAAAATCCGTTGCGTAGTTTTAAAGATTTAAGCATACAAAGGGACATAGGGACATAGAAAGCGACTTTGTTTTATACTATGTAGTGATATCTGGGGGCACGGTAGTGCCCCCGCCAAGACGAACCAAGCGAAAGCGAAGCGCACGGGCACTACCTACCTTTTCTCGAAGCGCTTCGACGTTTTTTTGAACCCTCATAACTTGGGTTTGGATTATGCTAGATCAACAAAATTTTCGGGATATATTGTCAATAGGGGACTTATTGAATATATTAAGTTTTAATTACATTAGCTTTTATACTTCAGATTTTATTTATATCTAAAAAACGCTAATTTCGTCACTGACTCACTGATGATCATCAAAATTCTTAAGGTATTTCCTAATGTCCTAGAAAGCTGAAATTTTGTATGTAAGCTAGTATTAGCACACAAACAACAAAAAAATTGTAACTTTCATCCCCCAACCCCTTAAACTAGGGGATGGGAGTTTGTATTAGACCTGTAATTTTAAATTAAATTTTGATGACGCTAGAGGTCTAATCTAATAATCTAAAACTTGGTTCCCCTAGATATATATATGTATGGGTACGTATATATATATATGTATCTTACGTCCACACAGTAGCTAAAAATAAAAAATAAATTGTCCTTGACAAGAGAGTGGGCTTTAAAAAAAAGGCGTCTCTGATGTGCAAGAAATACACCCCAAAAAAAGAAGAAAAAAATAAAAAAAAATTTTGTTACTTAACAACTTACAAAAAGAAATGAAATCCCACCAAAAACATTTTCATGTAAAATGTTGCCAAGACGAGCCTATATGACTCGCACTGTCAAAAAGTTATCAGATCTCATGTAGAGCCAAGCTTCTAACACTACACGCCCTAACTCTACAAGGCCTAACTTCACAAACTCTACACCTTAGTCAAAATATGTGGCTTGGCCGTTCGTTACTGCAAGAACTATTGTATAACACAAAAGTAATGAACAGTGAATTAATTTTTCACCTTACGCCGCGCCGATGTGAATGTAGCGAAATGGCCAAGCCACATATTTTGACTAAGGTGTAGAGTTTGTGAAGTTAGGCCTTGTAGAGTTAGGGCGTGTAGTGTTAGAAGCTTGGCTCTACATGAGATCTGATAACTTTTTGACAGTGCGAGTCATATAGGCTCGTCTTGGCAACATTTTACATGAAAATGTTTTTGGTGGGATATTATTTTACTAAATAATACTGTGTGTATTTTATAAACGACGTGTGGCACTCGGGGACTGCCGCGGTTGCGCTATTGCATGCTATGCCTTCAAGCCACACCTCCGCCCGTCGGAGTGGGGAGCGTGAGGTTTTTTCGTTACGGAATTTCTCGATTCGGTCCCCGCGCTCAAGGCCCGCGATAGAAGCTATGCAATAGCTTAAAATATATATTTAGCTATAATTACCGTCAGATGTCTGTTTTCCGGATGTAGCCGCAGACGAGTCAGTTCTGCCCACTTTCTTTGCTTTCTTCTTTTCATTATTTTTATTTTTCTGAAACAAATACATGTTTAATACACTGTTATAAAGGCAAAAAGATAGCATTAAAAATTAAAATAAGTTGATGATATGGGTTCTTAAATCTTTTAGTCTTTAGATTTAGCTTGCACTCATTTTTATAAAGGTCTCCAATTTTTTTATCCAAAATGTATAATAATTATTATTTATGTAGCTTTCAATTATTTCTTCATTGAAATAATTCCTGGCATGAGTCTAGTAGTTTCCTACCAATAAAAAAAAACAAACATACAAAACTTACTTTACAAGAACATACATAAAAATTAAGTAACACTCCCATACCTTTTTCCTATGTTCAGTCTTGTGTGAATCAACATTTCCATTGGTCATAGGTTTCGTGTCCTTCACATCTTGGCTGTCCGAGTCTGATGAACTATCCGATGATTCCTCTTCACTGCTGCTCGATGAAATGCGCCTCTGCAATATTTACGAGATGTGAAATCCATACTAATATTATAAATGCGAAAGTAACTCTGTCTGTCTGTCTGTTACTCAATCACGCCTAAACTACTGAACTAATTTTCATGAAATTTGGTATGGAGATATTTTTATACCCGAGAAAGGACATAGGCTACTTTTTATTAATATTTAATCCCGGGAAAATGACGCAATCCCGGAAATCCCACGGGAACGGGAACTATGCAGGTTTTTCTTTGACTGCGCTGACCGAAGCCGCGGGCGGAAACCTAGTTTTACATAATCTATACTAATAATATTATATATCTATAAAAATAATAATATACAGCGAAGAATTAGTTTGTTTGAATGTGCTAATTTTAAGAGCGGCACTGATTTTAAAAATCTTTCATCATTTGACATTAGATCCCTGACTGCGATAGGGTAAAAATGTAGCACAGGCAATACCAGGGCGGACTGCCAGTAAAATATACTTCTTATAATGAGGATAAGTACACCGTCATAATAAACTGTAACTTAAAAAAATGAAGTCATAGAAATTTTATATCTATACTAATATAATAAAGCTGAAGAGTTTGTTTGTTTGTTTGAACGCGCTAATCTCAGTTACTACTGGTCCGATTTGAAAAATTATTTCGGTGTTAAATAGCCCATTTATCGAGGAAGGCTATAGGCTAATCATCACGCTAAGACCAACAGGAGCGGAGCAATGCGGGTGAAACCGCGCGGCACAGCTAGTATAAGGATAAAGTGAAACAACTTCCTGTATTATGAATAATTCATAAACAATAAATACAAAAATTAAGAAAAATGTTTAGCTGCAAGTTATTTTAGATATAAGGTAAATACATATAAAAGTAAATTGGCCGTAATATACGTGTCACTGCATCAATTATGATGCAATTCTAGGCATGCTTTGGCAATACTTGTTGTCCTATAACAGGAACTTAAACTTTATTTCATGTGCATAATATATAAAATACATTAAATGTAGGGTTTGGAGCAAACACTTTTATTTTTATTTGAAAGAAGTAAAGTAAAATGTACAATGATAAAATTATGCTTTATAAATCAGACCCAAAATATGTATGTCAAAGATTTCTGATAATTAATCTATAAACTGAAAAGCACACCTTTTAAGATCACATAATATTAACAAAGGCATTAACATATAAAACTATTGAGACCTCTTAACTTTTTCTAACAACGGTTTTTAATGGATGCTTGACTTTAAATGCATTCTGAACCTGTTTATTTGCATCCTTCAACATTTTTAACTATAACTTGCGCGGATACATTGAAGCGCTTATCTCTTATTATCATTTTCTCATTTTTGTTTAAATTTATGCTATACACTATCAAATAACTCCAAGATTTCCATCAATATTAAATTGAAACAATTCTGAGTGATATACTAATAAAAAATCCCTTTTTTACCTTATTATTTCGCCGTTGCTCCCCATCCGAGTTTGCCACTTGGTTCTCTGGTACTGTTTTAAACTCTAAAGACCCACTGTTTATATAGAAACCACCGTGGAGAGTATCACATTCTGGCGGGATCATCTCATCGTACTGAAAGAAAATATAAATGAAATATCCTATGCATGTAAATTCATATATTTTTTGTTTACTATATTAGAAGTTGAAGATATATCAACATACATATTAAAAAAATAATATTGTGAATTTAAAACAATTTGTAGAATACATATTTTAAATTTTAGACCTAATATCAATGATTCAATGGTCACATAACAATTATTATTAATTATTTGTGTATTCCGTTTATTAACCGACTTCAAAAAAAAGGAGGAGGTTATCAATTCGGCCGGTATATTTTTTTTTTTTTTTTTTTTTTTTATGTATGTACACCGATTACTCCGAGGTTTCTGAACCGATTTACGTGATTCTTTTTTTGTTCGATGCGGGATGGTGTCGAATTGGTCCCATAAAAATTTTATTCGGCTAGGCCTAGTAGTTTTTATTTTATGAGCATTTTTGTCTGTACTCGATGACTTAATTTCAATGTAGCAAGTAACTTTGATTCACTTCCCGGTAACCGATTGAGCTGAAATTTTGTATACGAATGTAAATTGGATAGCGATGAAACATTATCATGACATGGAGCTGATCTGATGATGGAATCGGAAGGTGGCCATAGGAACTCAGTAATATATTGACTCAACTTTATCGAGTTTGGGCTCGTTTGATTCGTGTTGAAAAATACACTAAAAAGTATTAAATAAAAATAACTGCGTTAAAAACAACCGACTTCAAAAACGGAAAAGTAAGAAATAAAAAAGATTTGATATTATTAATTACTACATATTATTTTTATGTGCTATTTATTAAATAGGTTTGAAGTCGGTGCCAAACACTAAGCACTTAGTATTAAGCCCATGCACCGACATCAAACCTTTTTAGTAAATAGCACATAAAAATAATATGTAGTAATTAATAATATCAAATCTTTTTTATTTCTTACTTTTCCGTTTTTGAAGTCGGTTGTTTTTAACGCAGTTATTTTTTTTTATAATCTAAGTTCTATACATTAATGTTGATTGATAAATGAATGGTAAGGAAATATAAACTAATTATTTATGTAGTAAATTAAAACGAAATTATGTTCTTTTTAAATTTAACATTTAAACCGGATCTTCACTTATTGATTTATTGAAGTTCACAGCATATACTTACCCCATGTGTGTTGTCAATAAATGAATCGTTTTCATCATAACCAGCTCCAATGTCTGCAAAATCTTCATACTTTGATCGGCCCTTTCTGCCATATGTGCTTTTTCCTCCCTGGAAAATTGTGAACCAAATTTATTTTTATACAGAATAAAATAATTAATTAACAATAAAATACTAAATTGTAATCACATAATTTATATTGTATGAATGTAAATTGATTTGATCCATTTTAAGATTTCATTTTTTGTGTATATTAAGTAGGACTGAGTGTTATTATTTATGCTTTATTAACATATTTATTTTATAAGTGATAAGACTGTCCTTGCAGATAATTGTTTCCGGATCAACTAATAAAAAATCATAATGTCTCTATTATTTCAAATTATTTAATGTTCATTTAGGATACACATGTGTCGAAAAAGATAAACAGATCAACAGCTGTACAAAATATGATCCGGTTTATAACAATTTGATAACAATCTTCTTTTGAAAATTATTTTATTATTATTTGGTAAATGTTAAAAATACTTACCTATGTAATGACGATTCGAAAGTGCTACTAAATAGTAGTCTAATTGAATAAATGAATGTTTGAGTTTGAGAAATTACTAAAATAATATTGTCATTAAAAATACTTACATATTTTTGTTCAAATTTCCTAGCAACTCTCTCAACATCATCGTCGTTATCTGAGAATGGGTCCAGCCCTGCCGTTTTTCCATTTTCTACTCTCTTTTTTCTCTGTAAAAAAAAATAATAATTATCAATTAACCATACTTACGGGCTCTGCAATTTTTCGAAAAGTATGGTATGTACATATTTTAAATACCTACATAATTTTTTTTTTAATTTTTAAGTTACCCTTACAAATTTCTAAAGTGAACGAATATGTTGTTTTGCTATCTTGTTTCCATATGATATTCCTATGGAAACAATATAAATATTTGCTGCCAGCGTTCCAATATCTTTTCAGTCACTTGCGTTTAGTGTTTTTATCAACCTATGTAGGTAGTGTGTAGGTAGTTGAATTCAAGAATTATGTTTTACTTTTGGACAGTGCCGACGTAAGGGCCACTGACACCCTGGGCGACAATATTGTGGCGGCCACTTGAGGGAAGCAATAACAAGTGTTAGGTTAACCAACTTCAGACCTTGGCGCCCCCCAGAATTTGACGCCCTGGGCCATTGCCCCCTCCGGCCCCCCCCCCCCCCTAACGCCGGCACTGCTTTTAGAAGGTAAAACTAGTACATCTCAGTGCTACGGAAACTTTATTATAAGATCAATAAATAAACCAATTCCTTTATAGGTACCTATACTAATATTATTACATACTAGCTTCCGCCCGCGACTCCGTCCGCGCGGAAAAATTAAGATTTATTTTTTTCTACGTATTTTTCCGGGATAAAAAGTATCCTATTTTATGCCCAGGATAATAAGGTATAATTATACCGAGTTTCATCGAAATCGAACCGTTAGTTTTCACGTGATGCCTGAACATACAGACAGACAGACAGACAAAAATTTTTTTAATCACATCTTTGGACCCAGCCCAAGTAAGCCCAGTAACACCCCCTGCTAGGTATTTATTTTTTCAATATTTTCAATGTACAGAATTGACCCTTCTACAGATTTATTATATGTATAGATAGGTACCTACATAAGTATTTATTTATTTAATAACTAATTAGTCTGATAAGATAGGTAGGTACTATGTCTGTATATTTTATTGAATAACCATTCTAATATTATAAATGTCCAAACCACAGCACAAATTCAGATGGAATGAAATAGTTAAAGAATCAAAGTCATTATTTTTTTTTAAAACAGGCTAGGTAGGTATTTATTATTCTTTCAAAAACCATCCGCAAAGAGTTCAATCAGGGTGTAATTTTTGTCTGCGGGTGAAGCGGTGGGCAATAGCTAGTTATTTAGTATTTATCAAGCTTGCCGATATACCAAAGTTAACGTTGAAGCATAAATTAATTAAGGTGACACCAGATAGAACTTGTTTTGTATATTATATTTTATTAATTAGATATTACAAACATTAACGCCGTCATTTTTACTATTTCTAAAATAATAGCAATATTCTTGCACATAATTTAGGATGATAAAAATTAAAATTTATGTACACAGGTACATTTTTTAATGTAACACTTTTTAAAATGCAATAAATAAGAATGACTAATATGGTACATACCTAACTACCAACGCTAAATCAACCAGTGGATTGATAAAAAACTCGCTTCTAATTATTTTTATAACATACAGTAATACTCAATATGAATAATAATAAATAAAATATAAATATTATTTAATACTTATTGATATTCTAATAAGATTTATAATTTGCCGTATCCACAAAAAAAGAGTTAATTTACATATACTTAGGTGCAGGTTCTCAAAATGGGCACCTAACTATTTGCACTACCTACAAAAAAATACAATATCTTCGGCGCGTTAAAAAAAGTCGGCGTCCTATAAAAACAATACCAATAAACATTAATTATAAATTACAAAAAGTCATAAGAGATCCAACAATCCAGATACAAAAACAAATCCCAAATAAAAACTAAACATAGCACCTACCTAATATACCTACCTACAATGTATCTAGTTAAAAAACAACAATAAAAACAAATTAATGAAGAAAGAATAATCCACGAATAATCGCAACGCGAAAAACATAAGAAACGTTCACAACAAACAAATGACATTCGTAATGTCGTCATTACATTTTATTAAAATAATAATAATAGGTACCGATCTTACACGCTCCAATAGAAAAGACAAGTTATGTGGATTATCTGAACATTCACGCGCAAATATATTATTATATCTACCTACGACAAAAAACAACCTAAAACATCAACGGTTCATAAATATAACAGGTAAATAAGCACACATAAACATTATAATCGGAACACATAAATAATTACACACACACGCGCGCGCCGAGAACCCCGTATATAATAATATGCACATAACCTAACTATTAGTTACCTATCGATTGAAATTTGAAGCTAACAAAAGCTTTTAGACCAAGCAAAGATCACTATATTATCATCCCAGTACCAACCGCCAAGTTTTGCAAGCGTTTATCTTCTGCCAACATTGCGAATCATACTACAACACATATACATTATTATGTATAATCCTATATTCATACCGATTCATACCATCTTTAATTATTCTTCAAATGTCACGAAATTATAAACCGTTTATATATTATGATAATGACCATTGCACACTATTAACGCACCGAACGTAAATAAATACGACACCCACACACACATGCACTATCTGACTATGTTATTATGTACAGTCCTATAATTACAGCTAGGTACCTAACATATGTTATCCTAATTCGTAAATAGCAAAATTAAAATTAAAACCATTAAATAGTAACCTAATCTGTGATTGTGCCGGAAATAACAATGTAATAGGCGGGTTAACTTAGGTCATTCGAATAGGCGACTTTCCCTATGTTCAATATAATAATAAACTACCATTGTCATTAGCAAATATGCAACGTGTTATTCTTATAATGCTGCAATGTTAAAAAAATATTAATATCTTATGTAAATAGCGTTATATCGTATGATCTATTGGATCAAAACATTGCTCTCGCAAGTTGATGTCCTAGGTTGACAACGTTCATCAAAGATTGTTGCAAACATGGCGACCGATAACTGGGCTTCTCACACAGCCCGTGAACGCAAAATCATGTAACAAACCTAATGCAAAACCGTGAAACGTAAGCAAAAAATATCCTAAGCGAATTCTACAAGACTCCTTTTGGGATCGAATCTAGCCGCCAAACGCTTTTATTTACCGCGGTTTTAGATTTCCACTGGATTCCTCAAGTTACAAAGACCTGAAAAAGCAGTATGGTTGCGTAAATTACTATGATTTTCTGTGATAACTTACTGCTGCTGCTATGACTAGTTCCTTGTAATTCAGCTCTGGACATTTCAATTCGTTGCTTTCCTCCAAATTTATAGTTAATCTCACTGATTTATTCACATTATTCTTTACACTTTTTGGAGCACCCACTGTTATAATAGTAGCACGTTTAGGGTCCGACATTTTCCAACAAATTCGAGCATAAAATGATTTTTTTCAAAGCATGACACGGCCTGCATTTTCAAACTGTGTACCACATTGCCACCATGTTGGAATTCATTGTTTGGGTTGTGAGCGCCACGGACAAAACTAGGAACTACGATACTGTTGCATAGCTTAAACACGAGATGGCAGTATATTGTCAATGTATTTTGTAAATAAATAAACATGTTTATGGAATTAAAAAGTAAAATCACAATTTTTAAAATGGGTGGCCGTCTATTAAATTATTTTTTTAATGTTTTGAAATGCTGTTGATTTAAGGAGTAAAAATTGTTGTAATTTCATTTCTCTATTAAACTGTATAGAGTATAATTTAAGTTCAATAATGAAACAATAGATGTCACTTTATCAAATTTCAATCACATGACATTAGAATATTATTATCCTGCATTTATCGACAAAATATATCTAAGGCCGCGTTTCCACCTGCAAGAAAACTTCCGCGAGAAATGTCCGACAGTCTGTCCGACAGCAACTTGCAAGTCTACTTGCAGGTGGAAACGCGGAATTAGACTTGCAAGTTGCTGTCGGACAGACTGTCGGACATTTCTCGCGGAAGTTTTCTTGCAGGTGGACAGGCGGCCTAAGACCCGACTAATCATTTACATATTATCTAATATAATATATTTTTATTTCTTATATATTAATATTATCATAATATAATATGTTGATTGAATCTTCTAAATGTCGTTGTAACGAATAGGTATTTTCATTTGTTTAAAATTTAATTAAATGTTTATAAAATTTAATCGCGGGCCTTGAGCGCGGGGACCGAATCGAGAAATTCCGTCGAAAAAATCTCACGCTCCTCACTCCGACGGTCTCGGAGGTGTGGCTTGAAGCCTGAAGGCATGCTATGCAATATAGCTTTAACCGGCGCGGTGCGGCCGTCCCCGAGTGCCACACGTCTTTTTGAAGTGAAACTTCTTTATGGGGTTGGAAAAAAATTTAGTGTAACATTTTTTCGTGGTGAAAATACCTAAGGAAAATTGCTATTACCTTCCCAATTCCTGCTGATTTTTATATTTTAGAGATTTTTAAGTATTATAATATTGTGACATATTTTTTAATACCTATACTTTGCACATTATAGGTACAATTGGTTATTATTATATCATTTTCATTTACCTACTTTTTGAGGTGGTAACACTCAATGTATGGTTCCCCTTGGCCCTTCCTGTCAGAGTACATTTAAATTTATTTCGGCACGTAGGTACCTACTAATACCTACCTAGTCCTACAATATGTGTGTTTTTACATAGGTATTTTTCTAATAACATTTGAGATATTAGGACAATATTCTTACAGCTAATTCATTTTTAATAGCATACAAAATAGGTACCTAAGCAATCTGTGCCTAATCGACTGCAATCTATCTACCGTAACTTACGCGTAGGTAATTTTGCAGAATATTATTATTAATTAACTAAGTAGAATACTGAACTTTTTCATGATTTTCTTTAAAAATGTAGGTAAGTAGTAATATTGAAGTATTTCATCCAGTGTACAGCGTACACAAACATAGAGGCATAGCTGGTATACTTTATCAGTGAATTGTAACACAGTTGACAGATATATACTACGTACATAATAATAATTCCAATAACTGTAAATTAGTTCGAGTTTAAAATGAGAATCCCGCCAATTACTACTTTAATTCCGAGTTAACGGTCCGGGCGTATAAAAATGACACTATCAGCAAACGGCTCCTTAAAGTGGGACTTTTCGGAAAGCGTTGATGAGTTGGACATTATGAAACCAAGATTCCTATTAAGATTAGGTACATTAGTCTCTACTCTCTACTGACGCGTTTGCACGGCTCGCCAGTAGGTACTCGTTCTGTTAGGAAGTTTAGTGAATCAGGAAGAAGCACGCATTTTTAAGACGTAGGCATTGATAAAAAAGGAAATTAAAGTAAATAATTTTGTAAGTAAAAACATTTGTCATGTGTTAGGTTAGGAGTAGGACGTATAAATCATTAAAATTTATAGCTGTTGTGAAAAATTTTTTTATCGTAATTAATTTTAAAATAAAATCGAATTGAAAGTGGTTAAGTAGGTACTTAATTATTGAATTAGTAAAATAAAAGTTAAACAACCAGGAATAAACAATAAGTATATTATTATATTGTTATGTAGCTAATGAAAATATTATTTTTACGATATTTTACCGTTTACGAGAGGGCTTTGAAAAGCTGTTTAACTTATCACATAATTAAATGACTTTCAAAATTTTGCAGAGTACACATTTGCGAGCAAAATTAATTAAAAACCAATTTCCGTACGTTATGTAGGTACCTTAAGGCAATATGCAAATTGAAATGATGGGTGAACACAAGCAGTTACGAAGGTGTGACGATTTGCATAAATTTAATTACAGGCGCAGTACATGTTAAATTTAACACAATATGTTTTACACGTTGGCTTCTCAATCTTTGGTCAAACAACATATCATGTCTCCGTATATTATATTTTTATTATAAAAAAAAGCAAAAAAATATACTTGAATTGACTGAACGCGGCATCTAATAAAAAAAGGAGACGGTATTTCCCTGATCCTAAGATATACGGTGCCACTCCCAGAATATTATTCATTAGGGAAAATGAAATTTGACCTTCCCGCTCATCGCTATTATGACACAATTTTTGGCGGGAATTTTTCGTTCGGATAATAGAACCGGAGGTTTAAGAATTTGAATACATTTTACAAAGGAGATTTAAAACCAATTGTGCACTGTCTTTGACTTGTCAGAAATGTTTCCAGACGGGTCTAATTTGCCTCGTTTATTATTTTCATAAGCTAGAAAATAAATAGGTATTATAATATCGTAGAAAATAATTTATACAATAATAATTTATATTATAAACGAAAAACAATGTTATTATGGTTCTTTATCTGTAATAGGTACTTATTAAGAAGCGAAGCTCAAAGCTCAGGTCATTCCCATTGATACTAATTCCTACGGATTTATTGCCCATTTTAATTAAGACATGGGATTTGTATAGGTCGGTAGAATTACATTAATTTGCAATAAATTTGTATATCTCTAAATCTTAATAATTATGCTTTTATAGAATGGAATGCACTTCTTCCACAACATGTGCGGTGTAAACATGACAATATAATTTATTAACTTCGCTTAAGAATTTTTTACATATTTTGTTGCGATTTTTAAATACAAAAAGAAGGCATTGCTGCATTAAGATGTTCAGCGTACAATGTACAACTAGCCTAAATTCGAAGCTAACAGATTAAAAATGTAAAACTCTACCACCTGAGTTTTGGCGGGAGTGCTCCGATTAAATTTCTGAATCATCGTTAAACGTCGATTTATGTAGTCTTTAAAATGGCTTCCCTTTCATTAGGAAGTAAGATTGATGGCCTATTATGTCTATAAGGGCACTGGGTTAATTTAAAATAAGTGCTAAGATGTTCCCTAAGTTCTCTCTTTTATGAGTAACGTTAAAAGTTAGGTTAGGTACCTACTTTCTGCTAGAGTATCTTTTTAAATATTAATATCCGTACTCCATGCGGACATTTTAATATTGTATAATATTATGAACATGGTAGTTATTTTGTTTATTGCTTTTTCAAGCTAGAGCCACTGAAGGAATTTGGAATAAGTTTTATTAATAGGATATTATAGGCTTCTTTTTTGCATGAGCAGAACTTCAATAGACTTTATTGTGAGAACGATCGAAATAACAAATTGTACTAAAATGTCACCTTGTTAAAAAAACTAAAATTCATATGAAGATTCCATCGTTCCATCGATTCCAGCATTCCTTTCCAGGAAACAAAACCTTTGCATATTCGATTGTTTCGGCTTTGTACCCGTACGAAAGTTTTAAATTACCAGTTCCAATGTTTGCGTGATCACAACAATAATAATTGAAATGGGATTTTGTCCCTTGCGCAGCCCTAGGGTGTCAAAGTTTGGCGAAGTTGGGAAATAATGACGCAGTTTCGGTTCCGTTTTGTAAATGAAACCAGGTGATTAGTTTGCCGATTGAAATGCCTTAAAATATTTTACTTATAAGTCCTTATAAATACGTCATAGTATCTAAGCATCTGTATCTTGATGAAGTTATAGATATTAATAAAAAAGAGCGTGTGTGTGGCAAAATCCAAAGGTGCCAAAATGGTCACCTTACTCTATGACGAGACGGTATTGACGTCACGTGACCTTGAAATTTTACTCTCATCGCGCCTGAAGTTTCACTTGAAAAAGTTAGTTTCTAATGCTAATCGAACACTATAATAAACGCAAAAAGCTCCGTGCTACAGGGGATTTCATCATACATTATTGAAATCATTTAAATAAATTTCATCAATGGCCGAAATACACTGCGATTACAATATTTATGAGCGCTTTCCTTGCCTCCTCGTTGGCGCGTGACTGAAATTTTACCCTTTCTTCCAGACTACCTCAATTATTTGGATTTGTGAATCTTGGATGTGATCTATTAAGTAATATGACGTCATAGAGCACGGATTAATCTAGACCTGGTAATAAGTTCGTGGAGCTAATAATTTTGGAATGGATGTGAAAATTTGAAACTAGTTAATTCTGCACTTTATTAGGTTTATACATGTTTGTTTTTAATTAATAAGTAGTCATTAAATTATAGAGAGGACGTTTCGATAGACATTATTTCAAAATATGATTATGAAATTTAGATAGGTAACTATTACATAAATAAAACTTAATTAATTTTATAGTGACCTCTACAATGTAGAGTCTACATATCGCGATTTGCGAGTATATTTAAGTCTTTGACAATGCACATTTATCGATCATAATATGTTTTACTGCGATACTTGCAATGTGTTTCAGCCTGTAGGCTAGAGTCATTAGTATGAGAAAACCGTATTCCGACTACCTGTTCATCCCAGTATAAATAAAATACCGAAAAAACCACCGCATCCAAACCATATAATTCGTAGCCGCCAATAGGGTATTTGCATTGGATATTTTCCAGTTCAATCTAGCTGGAGATAGGTGAGCACTCGATAACATTCACAATATACCTGCCCTACGTAACAGGTATACGATACCGATACCTACCCAATACCGAATACCCATACCTAATACCGTAAACCCAATATTTTATGCAATACGGCCCTTGTCTTTACATTTTTCGTTCCGGATCTCTTAGTTGATTGAAGGAAGGTCCTTTTATTGATTTGTAGAGTGCTTTCGGGTATTTCGATGTATGTGACATTTTGTGTAGTGAATTTTATTAAATATTCAACAAAACCTAATCTATATTATACAGCTGAAGAGTTTGTTTGTTTGTTTGAACGCGCTAATCTCGGGAACTACTGGTCCGATTTGAAAAACTCTTACGGTGTTAGATAGCTCATTTATCGAGGAAGGTTATAGGCTATAGAATATCACCACGCTACGACTTACAGGAGTGGAGCGACGGGGGTGATACCGCGCGGAGCAGCTAGTATACTATATCCCACCAAAAACATAAATGTAAAAATTGGAGCCGAGTTCAATCGTTGACTTAATTTTCCAAAAAAAGAAATTAGATCTAAATGTGTGCCAAGTTCTGCAGACAGTCCAGAAATTTATTTACAAAGATGTATTAAGTTCTTAGGTTGACTGAAAACTCAATTGTTTTATTTTCCCTTAGAGAACAATGTTTTTTCCAAAATATAACTTTTTTAATTTGAATAATATAATTATAAATTCTTTTATAAATAATAAATAAATTCTTTATTTGACAACAAAAAAATATACATGTACATGCAATTATGGGATAACTTACATATAAGCTAGTTTTTAGAACCACACAAAATATAAACAGTATGTAAAACTAGCCTCATCAAATTATGGGGTTCAATAGGTCATTAGTTGTTTTCTTTGTGAAAATAATTATATTATTCAAATTAAAAAAGTTATATTTTGGAAAAAACATTGTTCTCTAAGGGAAAATAAAACAATTGAGTTTTCAGTCAACCTAAGAACTTAATACATCTTTGTAAATAAATTTCTGGACTGTCTGCAGAACTTGGCACACATTTAGATCTCATTTCTTTTTTTGGCAAATGAAGTCAACGATTGAACTCGGCTCCAATTTTTACATTTATGTTTTTGGTGGGATATCATTACTTTTTGTACAGAAAATTACTCTGCAAATTTGATTTACTTTATAAATATAATACTTTTTATATACGATTTTTTTTTCTTGCGGTTTCTCTGTATGGTTTGTTTAGTATTATTCTCTATATTTTCTTGTATGTTATGAATGTCAGCGCACATTGCCCCGTCATTATCTGCAATTTTTTAAACTCGTTTTCTGTTTAAAAGATTACATGATTTTCTAAACATCCAGCGTGAATTTGTACACACACTATTACCAAGATGCAAAGATCGTTGTAGAAGAATCGTCGCCTTACTCCATGACGTTACGGTATTGCCATGACGCAATCTTGAAATTTTACTCTAAACGCGCCTAAAGATGTTTCACTCATATTATTATTACGCAAATTAAATCATTTCGACCTTCGACGAAGCCTTCTTCCATTACTTACACCATAGTAGTTGTGATACGTATTGGCGAACCCACAAATCAGTGGCACCCATCCTAAAAAAAAAAAAAAAAAAAAAAAAAAAAAAAAAAAAAAAACAGTTTGGACTCTTTTCCCACTAAAGCGACCACGCTGAGTCGATAGCACTCACTCCCAAAGCGATACGATGCACGGTTTCGAAGATGTGCAGATCGATTAACTCATATCTAATTGATATCCGGTGGGTCATTAGCGTCCCATTGTTCACCTTTTCCTATTAGCTAATTACACCGTCCGGCGTTCTTATCTATTACTCATTGTGCACCTCGCTTATCACTGCTTTTGTATTAAACTTCTTTGTTATGACCTACCTCACTATTCTAACCAAACGATGTATTATTATATTCAAGAAAAAATACGTCTAAAATCCTATAACTATATTTATATATTATCGTACTATATTATTATAATTGCTGTTTTTTTAAAAAAGCGATTCGCTTCTGGCGTTGTTTATCAAAATCTAACCTAACCTAACCTAACCTAATTATTTTTCCGGGTAATCTGATGTATCGAACTTTGTTGCGAGCTACCTCGCTATTCTGAATCATCAATAAAACACATTCATTTTACTGCCATTTTTATTTCCAAAATGTTGTTGCTTATTATCTACTGCTTTGTGTATTTAGCGACCATTTGTCCATTTTGCTATATAAAAATAATTATTGATGAACATTTGAATTGTAGCCTTATCTACTTATAAAATAGGAGCGAAACATCTCATCCACTAAAATATCGTTGTACAGTGTGTTCCCTGTAAATATGCTCGTAAAACTATGCATTGAATATCCCTGAAACTTATATAGCAAATACATTAAGCAATATTCACCACAAACTGAAGTCCAATCATTCTGAATCCTATCAACATTCCAGTCCCATCTCTTACAATTCCTTTTCAAAAACTGGAGATGATATCGCTCAGGTGTTCGTCCATATGAATCAAAATATTGACCGATGCCATTCGTATCGATATGTACAGCTACCCAGTGTGAACCTGGTTTATCATCCGCATCCAAATTGCATATTATATACGTTGGTACATGGGTATACATAGGCAGTCTATTAGCAGCATAAACATTATTTTCTAGACTAGGATGAATCTTTTTCATATGTTTTTGTAATTCTAGTGTATCCATGATATTACTGTTACTAGCAGATTATTACAGTACCAATCTATTCAATGGTTGTCATAGGAATGTTCAATTATAGTGTTTTGTATAAGATTAAATAGGAAGTTTGTAATGAAATAAAAAATAGTAAATTGCATACAATTTGTTTTATTTAATTTTATAATGTTTCCTTTAGTTACATATACACAAAATGCATTAAGCATAACACATAAATCTAAAATATAACACACATTATAACCTTAACTACTATAGTCTACAGTAACATTTCTATTTTTATCTATTTCAATAATATTATCAAACTCAGCATAAACAATACAGTTAATTGTTTGTGTTAGTGAGGATTCAAATCGTACTTCTAATCTTACACTACCATGCTTTATGAGATTCCAATGAGCTGATGAGTTAGCTGATAAATCAGGAGTTAAATCAAATGCTAAAAGACAGTAGCCTTTGGCATACTGTTCACGAGAGATTGCATTTCCTTCATTAAGAAAGTGAATACCAGTCCCCGAGAATAGAGTATGATATGCCGATGTGAATATATTATTATTAAAAGATGGTTGCAATGCTTTTGAAGGTATTTGTTGACCATCAATATATAAGCTGAAAGAGTTAATACCATAGTTTTCAAAGTTAAATGGATTTTTAGTAAGTGAGCCATTAAATGCGGAATTGTTAACAAATCCAATAATACATCTTTTGGGTACCTGTACCAAGAATATATTATCAAGAGTTTTTCCGGACATTATAAATTACGCTAAGTGACTTTTTACTATTATTTCTGTGTGTATATATACAAAATTTGTACTGATTGTAAAAAAAAAAAAAAAAAAAAAAATGATATTAATTAAAAAAAAAAAAAAAAAAAAAAAAAAAATTAGCAATATAATATTATATATATATATTAAATTTTTACACCAACATTTTCATTTTTTATTTCATCCCTTTAAACTCTAGACGTGTGAAATGTTTCACTTTATCCATCCGTTTACTGCTATTGTGGCCGGACCAAGTGGATGTGGGAAGTCAAATTTTGTAACAAATTTCATAAAATCAGTTAAAGAAATATGTAATTGTGATTTTAATCATATCACATGGTGCTTTGATGAAATGCAACCTTTATATAATTTACCAAATGTTAACTATCATCAAGGAATTCCAAATCTTAATATGTTTGATGGTGAAAACCCACACCTTATTATTATTGATGATCTAATGAGAGAGTCTGATGGAAGAATTGTGGATATATTTACAAAAGGTAGTCATCACCGGAATCTTAGTGTATTTTATTTAACACAAAATTTATTTCATCAAGGTAAAGGTCAAAGAGACATTTCTTTAAACTCAAGTTATATAATTTATTTTAAAAACCCTCGAGATAAAACTCAAATAAGATATTTAGCACGACAAGTGTCACCAGATAACACAAAATTCATTGAAGACGCCTACAGGGATGCAACTTTAGAAGCACATGGATATTTAATAATAGATTTAAAACAGAATACAAATGATTTTTGTCGTATCAAGACAAATGTATTCCCATTTAATGGTCACTGTACAGTCTACGTCCCCACGAAAGAGTTTAAATACACCAAGAATCAAACAATTCAAATCATTTCTAAATGATGCATCGTCGAGTCACAACGCATAAACATTTGCTAAATGCTTTGCATACGCTTAAACCAAAACATCAAAGAGCATTACTTAAAACGTGTGATGAAAAAGAAATAAATTGTATTTGTGAATGTATTCATAACGTTTTACAAGGAAAGATACCACTTAAAGATCAAGATAAACAAAAATTGAATAAACACAAAAATATACTCCGTAAACTGGTGCGTAAGTGTAAACATAAACTAAGAAAAAATATTATTATACAAAAAGGAGGGACTTTCTTACCAATAATATTAGGTGCAATATTGAGTGGATTAGTAAGTGGACTAGCCAGTTAACATGGAAAATGCTAAGAAAATGATACTTATTGAACCTGGATTGATTGAAAAATTAAAACAAGAAAATAAGGATACAAGTAATTTGTCTCGATTAGATATTGAAATGCAAAATATTATGAATAGTAAGACGGAAGACCGAAAGAAGTGGATGTTATATCTATTTACAAACACTACAAAGATACCTTCACTTTACCGAAGAGGATCGTCAACCACTCAGATTACCAATTTATTCTGTTACATCTAATGAATATTCAAATGAGTCTAAAATTGGTTTTAAAAATAAAGATAGAGATCTAAAAAGTTCAGTTGATGCTGAATCTTTGTTGGAGGAGAAAGGTTCCATTAAAAGTATAGAAAGTGAGGCAAATCCACTGTATTCACCAACACAAATACTCAGTTTAATACCAAAAACTTATAATAAAAAAGGTGAGTCATTATTAAACTTAATTGGAACAAGTAAAAGTAAAATACGTTGGGATAATGAAGGCACAGTCATAATTGATAATGAAAAAATTCCAGGAAGTAATATTGTTGATTTAATAAATGATTCACTTAGACCCTTAAAAAAAAGTGATCCGATAGGGTGGGATAGATTTGCTAAAGCATTGAAAGATATTAAAGTACCACTTACTTATATTGGAAATCCAAAGAGATGTAAGTTTATTAACCAACTTCAAGCGAAAGATCTGAACAAAACCTCTGAGATTGAAGTTCAAGAATTTTCTACACCGAGCAGTGGAGATAAAAGATATATAACTAAAATACGTAAAAAGATCGATTGGGAAAAATGGACCCCGTACTAGAAGAAATTAACAGGATTTATTATGATCCATCTAACCCCGCTGGTTTTGGTAGTATTGATAAATTATCAAAAGCTATGAAGGGTAAAATGGATAAAAAGCAAGTAAAGGAATGGTTACAATCACAAGAAACATATACATTACATAAACCCATTCGGAAAAAATTCCCGCGTAATAGGTACATTCTATCAAATATTAATGAGCTGTGGCAAGCTGATTTAAGTGATATGCGAACTTATTCTCAATATAATGATGGTTTCAACTACATACTTTGTGTTATTGATGTATTTAGTAAATATGCTTTTGCAAGACCAATGAAAAAGAAAAACTCAGAAACAACTAAAGAATGTTTTGAAAGTATATTTACTGAAAGTAATTCAACCCCTACTCACATACAATCTGATAAAGGTACAGAATTTGTTTCAAAAGATGTACAAAAATACTTTAAATCCAAAAAGATAAATTACTATACCACTAACAATCCTGATATTAAGGCTAGTATTGTTGAACGATTTCAAAGAACTCTAAAAATGAAAATGTGGCGTTATTTCACTCATAATAATACTTATAGATTTATAGATGTTTTACAAGATTTAATATACTCTTATAATCACAGCATTCACTCGAGTATTAAGATGTGCCCATGTGATGTAAGTTCCAACAATATTATGACAGTTTGGACTAATCTTTATGATAGAGGGTCAAACAAACTTTCTTTAGTAAATTCAAAACCAAATTTCAACGTGGGTGATTATGTTCGAATAACTAAATATAAACATGTTTTCCAAAAAGGATATGAATCAAATTGGAGTGATGAAATATTTATTATATCTTCAATAATTGATAGATCTCCATGGGTTGTTTATACAATTACAGATTTACAAAATGAACCAATAGTTGGTACTTTTTATGAAAGAGAATTACAGAAGGTCACTTACAACCCCACCTCACAATATAAAATAGATAAAATAATTGGTACTCGTTATTCGGGCAACAGAAAAGAAGTATTAGTGAAGTGGAAAGGTTATCCAGATAAATTTAACAGTTGGATTTTAGCTTCTAGTTTAAAAGAAATATGAATAAAGAAAGTTTTTATTTAACTTTGCTCAGCAATAGTTCAATGGAATACTTTCCTGATAACAAGACCACAAATTTTTCAACAAAATTACCAAAAGCTATGAAATTAGAAGGTGAATGGTTGGTTGGAGTTGTGGAGTTTCAATATCCATGCACAATGTTTACTGTTCAAGATCATGAAAATGTTGTATACATCACAAAAACCATGTTAATTCCTAATGAAGATAAACCATCATCAGTGTACTACAAAAAACATATTCCCGCTACCAACTACGATAACGTTGAACATATTTTGAGAGCGTTAAATGGTATCGGAGAGAACTTGAAATTTCGTTATGATGAAATAACAAAATTTGTGTCTGTTTCTGTTTTGGATAAAAATATAACATCCGTAACATTATCACCCAAATTAAGTTTACAACTAGGTTATGAACCAAATACAAATCTCCTAGACAGAAATTTTGGGAAGTGTCCTGCTAATTTACATTTAGGGTTACCATCTCAACTATTTCTATATTGCGACATTATCGATCCTCAGATTGTGGGTGATGTTATGACTCCACTATTAAGAGTCATTTCATTAGATCCTTCAAAATACATTTATGGTGCGTATAAAATGCACGTTTTCTCTCCACCTCACTACTTACCCGTTATGCGAAGAGAGTTCGATACGCTGGAAATGGATATAAGATCGAGCGCAGGACAAAAAATACCATTCCAGTTTGGAACCGTGTGTATTAAACTACATTTCCGCAAATTATAATAATGTATTCTCCTCATGATCATCATAAATGTCCATATGAAAATTATTATTCACATCAAGCTGGATCAGGAGTTGGAGTAATTTATAAGGGTTCACCATACCAACGCGGTCATGGTATTGGGAGCTTCTTAGGAGGGTTATTTAGATCAGTTTTACCTTTACTTTCAAGTGGTGCTCGAGTGGTTGGTAAGGAGGCATTAAACGCTGGAGTAGGACTTTTATCGGATATGATTCAAGCCCGTCCTATGGAAGCCTCAATAAAAGATCGTCTAAAGCAAGTTAGTACGAACTTAAAACGAAAGGCTGATAACAAAATTGATCGATTAAACATGACAGGATCTGGGTATATAACTAAAAGAAAACGATTGGCCTCGTTCATTCCACCACTAACAGCTAAAGTGAAAGCTACGAAAAAACTTGGCCTAAAACCAAAAAACATCAAAGATATATTTTCAAATTAAGTATGTCTTTCCTTCATAATCATTCTTGTGAGTGCGTTAAGTCAGAATTAGATTTGTTTGCATTACCGTCCACACAAACAAGCATTGAAAATGGATTGTGGATTCACTATAAACCAATTTCATCTCTTGCTGATGATGGACCTATCGAGTTTCAAGTTCCTGGAACAGGCGATGACTACATAGATTTGTCTCATACATTACTCCACATAAAGGCAAAAGTATTAAATCAAGATTCAACAAACTTGTTATCAACTATAGTAGTAGCACCTGTAAATAATTGGTTGCATTCACTTTTTAGTCAACTCGATGTTTATTTAAACCAAAAACTTGTATCACCACCTAATAATACCTATGCCTATCGAGCATACATGGAAACCCTTTTAAACTATGCTCCTGCTGCTAAACAATCTCATCTTACTTGTAGTCTTTGGTATGATGATACAGCAGGCAAAATGGATTCCACAGATGGTAAAAACACAGGATTTGCTAAAAGACAGGAATTAGTTAATGAAAGCCGGGAAATAGAAATGATTGGTCATCTTCATGGTGACATTTTCAATCAAGATAAATTTTTAATTAATGGTGTTGAAATGAGTGTAAAATTAGTTCGGTCGAGAGAGAGTTTTAATTTAATTGCTGGGTCAAATGATGAAAAGTTTAAAGTTTGCATTACGGATGCAACTCTTATTGTTCGAAGAGCACGAATTAATCCAAGTGTATTACTCGCACATCAGAAAGTTTTAGCTTCTACAACTGCTAAATATCCTATTACTCGTGCTGAAGTTAAAGTTTTAACAATTCCATCAGGTGTTCAAGGAAAAACTCTTGATAATATATTCTTGGGACAGGTACCCAAAAGATGTATTATTGGATTTGTTAACAATTCCGCATTTAATGGTTCACTTACTAAAAATCCATTTAACTTTGAAAACTATGGTATTAACTCTTTCAGCTTATATATTGATGGTCAACAAATACCTTCAAAAGCATTGCAACCATCTTTTAATAATAATATATTCACATCGGCATATCATACTCTATTCTCGGGGACTGGTATTCACTTTCTTAATGAAGGAAATGCAATCTCTCGTGAACAGTATGCCAAAGGCTACTGTCTTTTAGCATTTGATTTAACTCCTGATTTATCAGCTAACTCATCAGCTCATTGGAATCTCATAAAGCATGGTAGTGTAAGATTAGAAGTACGATTTGAATCCTCACTAACACAAACAATTAACTGTATTGTTTATGCTGAGTTTGATAATATTATTGAAATAGATAAAAATAGAAATGTTACTGTAGACTATAGTAGTTAAGGTTATAATGTGTGTTATATTTTAGATTTATGTGTTATGCTTAATGCATTTTGTGTATATGTAACTAAAGGAAACATTATAAAATTAAATAAAACAAATTGTATGCAATTTACTATTTTTTATTTCATTACAAACTTCCTATTTAATCTTATACAAAACACTATAATTGAACATTCCTATGACAACCATTGAATAGATTGGTACTGTAATAATCTGCTAGTAACAGTAATATCATGGATACACTAGAATTACAAAAACATATGAAAAAGATTCATCCTAGTCTAGAAAATAATGTTTATGCTGCTAATAGACTGCCTATGTATACCCATGTACCAACGTATATAATATGCAATTTGGATGCGGATGATAAACCAGGTTCACACTGGGTAGCTGTACATATCGATACGAATGGCATCGGTCAATATTTTGATTCATATGGACGAACACCTGAGCGATATCATCTCCAGTTTTTGAAAAGGAATTGTAAGAGATGGGACTGGAATGTTGATAGGATTCAGAATGATTGGACTTCAGTTTGTGGTGAATATTGCTTAATGTATTTGCTATATAAGTTTCAGGGATATTCAATGCATAGTTTTACGAGCATATTTACAGGGAACACACTGTACAACGATATTTTAGTGGATGAGATGTTTCGCTCCTATTTTATAAGTAGATAAGGCTACAATTCAAATGTTCATCAATAATTATTTTTATATAGCAAAATGGACAAATGGTCGCTAAATACACAAAGCAGTAGATAATAAGCAACAACATTTTGGAAATAAAAATGGCAGTAAAATGAATGTGTTTTATTGATGATTCAGAATAGCGAGGTAGCTCGCAACAAAGTTCGATACATCAGATTACCCGGAAAAATAATTAGGTTAGGTTAGGTTAGGTTAGATTTTGATAAACAACGCCAGAAGCGAATCGCTTTTTTAAAAAAACAGCAATTATAATAATATAGTACGATAATATATAAATATAGTTATAGGATTTTAGACGTATTTTTTCTTGAATATAATAATACATCGTTTGGTTAGAATAGTGAGGTAGGTCATAACAAAGAAGTTTAATACAAAAGCAGTGATAAGCGAGGTGCACAATGAGTAATAGATAAGAACGCCGGACGGTGTAATTAGCTAATAGGAAAAGGTGAACAATGGGACGCTAATGACCCACCGGATATCAATTAGATATGAGTTAATCGATCTGCACATCTTCGAAACCGTGCATCCTATCGCTTTGGGAGTGAGTGCTATCGACTCAGCGTGGTCGCTTTAGTGGGAAAAGAGTCCAAACTGTTTTTTTTTTTTTTTTTTTTTTTTTTTTTTTTTTTTTTTTTAGGATGGGTGCCACTGATTTGTGGGTTCGCCAATACGTGATATCACAACTACTCACCATTTATGGTAATTATTTTTGCATGCTTGTATTGGCTAAACATGTTTGTGCTTTAGGTATTAATATAATTGTATCACCATTGAATACCATGTTTAAAGCAAAATAAAGATTTTATTTATTTATTTACACTGAAATTAAAACTAAACTAAACACTCATAAATAAAGAATAAATAAATGTGAATATGTAAAATTATATATTATTTTTAACTGTATGAGCAATAAAGGCAATATTTTATTACAATTTTCTTTTATTTTACGTTTAATAATAGTTTTGAATAAAGAAATCATGCAATCGAAGTAATCCGCCCTAGCGATACTAGCGCGAGTGAGTGTGATGTCAGAGGCGCTTCGAATCTACAGATGTTTCGTCCTAAAATATGTAAACTTCAATAATCTATATCTCAGTCACTTATTGATGGATTTCAAAATTTTTTTCGGCCACTGATTAGTTTTGATCTATTTTTTAAGACTAGTAAGGTGAATATACTATTTTCTTTTTTTTTTAAACTTTTCCATTTTTCCATACAAACAAAATTTATGTCATTGAAAAAAAAATTAAATACAAATAAATTCAGTATTTTCTGATTTTTTCCTTTGTACACTCACTATTACCTAGTTGATTACAAAATTTGAACTTTCTAGGTCATCTGGAAGTGGGTTAGGTTTTGTATATGTCTATAAGTCAGTCAGTCTTAAAAATTGCGATTTTTGGATATTGATATCTACGCAACTGTTTAATCTGTATTTATGAAATTTAAGGTTCTTGTTTATCTTGAGGTCCTCTTGATATGTACCAAATTTGGTTTATATAACTTAAATAGTTTTCGAGTTATAAGGGGGTGAAAAGTGGCTCGAAATGGTTCGTGTAAATATACACACGGCTGCTGCTCGCCAGTTCTCTTCGCTTGAACTCGGCTTGACACGCTGCCGCGTGTCTAGATACACATGAGACGAACACTATAAATTTCCCCATTCATTTTCATGTGGTTCATATCATGTCTGATCACATTTTAGTGTAAATAGAGATATTATGGAACTAAAATCAATTTTACTATCATTGACTTCTTATTTACAGCTCTTTTGAGCTATCCATATCTATTCTCTGTGAATCCATACTAATTTATTTATTTATTTATTTGGTTAACCAACATTTGTTTACAATGATTCTTTAGTATAATTATTATTACATAACATATAGTTCTTGCGATAAAGTAACAAACAATTAGAGGTTAACACAGCATGCGCCAATTATACAGAGCTATTTCTTAAGAGTACAATACAAAATTATTTTTACAAAGTTATTTTTATTATTAAAAGAATAATAATTTTTAATTAATAGATGATAGATGATGATGACAACAATTTAAGGTATCAATTTTTGTATATCCTTCACTATAGAACGGAGCTTGTTGGGATACTAATAAGTATTAAAAATGCGGAAGTAACTCTGTCTGTCTGTCTGTTACTCAATAATTTGGTATATAATATAGAGATATTTTGACACCCGAGAAAGGACATAGGCTACTTTTTACTCCGGACATAGGATAGGTTTTATTCCGGAAATCCCACGGGATCGGGAACTATGCGGGTTTTTGTTTGACTGCGCGGGCGATGCCGCGGGTGGAAAGCTAGTATCAAATATGAAACATTCTTAACATAACTCATGCATTCCATAATGAATATTGAGAATCGATGAGGCAAGCAAATTGCAATACATCTCGACTATTATATGCCACGAGGGGATCTAATAATATTGATTCACCAAAAATGAAATAAATAAACCTTGAAACTTATATTTTATTAACATTTTCATGATCCACGAGTATTTACCGTCATGGCGACATTTCATCCTTCGGATTGTGGGATTTCGATGATATTTTAAAGAAATAATTATTCTCTGAAACACGAAAGATTATATTTATTTGGCCTTAATTTCCATCTAAGTTTCCATCCAAGTAGTCTAAGCTTTATTTTCAAGAAACTATCTTCAAAATCGGTTTGGCTATTTTAGAGATCAAGCAAAAATGAATTTAAAAAGGATTATAATACGTTCTTTACATAGTTTGTTATAGTGATGAGTTCGTTTTATATTCAAAACAAGCGGTCCGCCCCGGCTTCGCCCGTGGTACATATTTACGATTTCTCTATATAAGAACCATCCTCGTACTTCAAGGAATATAATAAAAAAAGAATTATCGAAATCGGTTCAGCCATTCACACGTGATGCCGTGACAACGCGAAACGGGTTTCATTTTTATATATTATATAGATGGTATAATTTTATTGTTTAAGAATGGTGAATGATCTCTATTTCTGTAAATTGGTCTAAATTTGTGTAGAATGAATTATATTGAAATGTACTGGTGATGTCCTCACTAGTCAAGTAGTCACTACGCCAATCGAAGAGAAAGAGGAAAACATCGTGATAAAACCTTTCATTATTTACAAGTAAATAATCAAAGGATAAAACCATGGATAAAGCCATCATGTCTAAAACCATGGTTAAAGCCGTCATGTCTAAAACAAAAAGCATGACATCTGACATATATCAACCCGCACTTGGCGTGATGGATTATGTCTTACCCCCAAAGGAGGCCTGTGTGTGTCTGTGTCCCTGCAGTGGGAATCAAAAAATGGAGTAATGACGATTTACTTAGAAGTTTGTTTTTAAAGACATAGTGTGTGCAGTGTGGTGTTGTTAAACTACCTAGATACTTAGCCTAAAATAATACTCATATAAAATGTATATTTTATGAATTACTAGTGGTCCGCCCCGGCTTCGCCCGTGGTACATATTTCGCAATAAAAGGTAGCCTATGGATATTTTGATACCCGAGAAAGGATTCTCGGGTATCAAAATATCTCCATACCAAATTTCATTCAAATTGGTTCAGTAGTTTAGGTTTGGTTGAGTAACAGACAGAGTTACTTTCGCATATTTTATAATATTAGTATGGATGAGCAGTAAAATGTAGAACTAGATAGCTACCTCATAATAATGATATTTAAAACGATTCGTCAGTCATTATTAGACTTGATAAAAATATATTAAAGCAGCAGTTAAAAAATAAAAAATATATAAATTTCAGATTCAATTCTTTCCAGACACACAAGCGTTTTGTTAAATACTTTCTGTATTTTATTTGTACGTGCTTCGCGTGGATATTGCATTGTGTATTTATTTTAAAATTACCAGCGAGCATCTTGTTGCTATGCTTTATATTATTGAGAAAATATCCGAAGAAAATTAAACGGTACACAGAGTAAGTTTTGTTAGAGAGTTCAAATTTCATATGATTATCGAATGTGCTTAGATATTAGGAGTTATTAATCTATGTTATTACTATCTCTATATTATCTGTGCTAATGTATAACAATGAAGGGAATTTATTATATAGCAATCATTCTGAAGATATAATTGCTTCAAACATATCGAATGTGTGTCAGACACAATAAAACTGAATGGGACAATATCAAACTGTTATAATATTATCTTATACGAGTTATTGTTGCTGATTCTTTTATAAACTTTCTGACAGCAATACAAGAGTAAGCAGTGAACTGTACAACAACCTGAAACACATTTTATAGAAATCAAGAACACTATCAGTACTCATAAGTACAGTCCATCTAAATGTTTTCAAAAAGAAAAACATACAAGTACGAAAAGTACCACATCTATACTAATATTATAAGGCTGAAGAGTTTGTTTGTTTGTTTGAACGCGCTAATCTCGGGAACTACTTGTCCCATTTAAAACATATTTCAGTGCTCATTTATCGAGGGCGGCAATAGGCTATTTATCATCACGCTACGACCAACAGGAGTGGAGCCACGGGGGTGAAACCGCGCGGAGCAGTTAGTTCTATATAACTGGAACATTGTATCTACCTTTTAGTATACAGTCCACCTAAAAGGTTTGAAAAAGAAAAACACACAAAAAGTATGCCATTTCCTCTACACGTCTATAACCTACTGCAGGTGCATATTGGCCGAGATAACGTTGAATTTACATAATAACCACTCAATTGTATCCGGGTATCCTTAGCCCGGATATGACCGTGCTATCGCCACGGTTATGACCGGATACGTTGAAAACTCCCGCGTTTATCTAATCTCTCAATTGAGCTGGCTTTTGTAATTGTTTTATTTTGTTTAAGTATACGTGTGGAGAGCAGCAGCACAAAAATTTACCATTACCAACGTAATGTAAGGTAATGGCAAATTTTTGTGCTGTTGTTGGTCAAATGCTGTTTTTTGGTCTAAATATACTTTTTATGTGTAGGTAAGTAGGTGCTGTACAATCAGTTACTTTTGACTCTAAATTGCGATTTGAAAATATCCATTCTTTATTTTTAATCTTTATATTTTATGCACTGTTTGACTATCTTGTCTTCTAGAGTTACATCCTAAGGTTACATCATAACAAAATGCTTCAATAACAACAATAACATAACAATAGTATACTAGTCACAACACAACTATCAACGAACGAAACTGAAACCCAAAAATATTTCTCCATAACATTTCGTTCTAATTCATATTCGAATATGTTTGCTATTAGACCGATAAATGAAATAAAAGTAGTAAAGATGAATAATTATAATCCCTATACAATTATGAATAGATGCCGTTAAACATTCCTTGACAAAACTCCAAAAACAGAACGTTGGTTGTCAACAAAGAGCTTCTAGATAACAATCGAACGGCAATCGATATCCTAACAATGTGATAATTCATCCACGACATTTGCGATAATGCCCGAATAACCGAGTTTTCCCCGTTATTGCCAAAGTTAATGTCTGGAATTATTGGATGGGCATTGTGTGTAATGACCGAGTGTTACGGATAAAGTGTAGAATGACTGTCTTTTTACGATTTGTTGTTCAAATGATTGAGATGTTATTAGCGCAGATTGTGTATCTAAAAGGATACTGTAAGGCTCAAAATGGCTGTGATTTTGAAAGAACTATAAATCGCTGTAGTTAAAGGTCTGAACATATTGTGCGCGAACCTGTTTTTCCACTATTGGAAAGTATTTAGAATTTCTCTACAAGTTTTTTTTATAATTCTAAGTATATTTACATTTTTGTGAAAAAGTTCCAGAATCTAGTCTATGATGTTTGCTGAACCGATTTGGATGTTTTTTCTCGATTAAAATGGTTCTGATTAATGATGAATTGTGACTGACTTCATTGGAAAAGGTATAGAGAATAAATATATCCTATACATTTTTATGACAACTTGACACATATTTTGGATACTCCACATGTCGCATTCGACATATCCGAAGGGGAACAAGCGAATAAAATATAGTCTGTGTAACATATTGGCTGAAATACATGGCATTAATATACAGCAAGCGCGCCCATAAAGAGACGCTTGTTCTCTCTGGAGTATGGGGATGCATTTTACATATATTTTCCTGTTCCAATCGTTCTATAGGCCATAGATTCTTATATACGTACTAGATTTCCGCCCGCGGCTTCGCCCGCGTTTGCAAAGGAAAACCCGCATAGTTCCCGTTCCCGTGGGATTTCCGGGATAAAAATCCGATGTGTTAATCCAAGTTACCCTCTATATGTGTGCTAAATTTCATTGTAATCGGTTCAGTAGTTTTTACGTGAAAGAGTAACAAACATCCATACATCCATACAAACTTTCGCCTTTATAATATTATATATTAGATATTTGTTGCAAGGAGAATTGTTCGAAAAATGAACCAATCAAAATAGAGTATAAAGTCATGATTTGATGGTTATTTTGGTGAAATTTGACATACTTAATTCTCTCAAGATTCATGGATACAATAAATTCGTATCAATAACATTTATCCAGTCCGTAAATTTATTCCCTGCTTAAGATAAGAACATCTTTCTAACGACCATTAGAATAATAAAACTCAATCCAATGTTCAGACTAGATAAGTGTATTTGAGAGGAAGAAATATTGTGTTAAACAATTATGTAGAACTATTCGATACAATTTACTGCATGTACCTAAATTGTATCAAATAGTTCTAAAGCGCGACATTCATGCTCTACAATGCGTGGTAACGGGAGCGCTGTGTCGCGCGTGCATGTAAATGAAAAACTAGGTCTTCACGAGTCCTACAAGATACACGTTCAAGGAGGAATCGACCCAATTTGTAGGACAAAAGAACACACATTATTTGTGGCAGCACATTAATTGCGCGGACACAATAGCGCGCACTGATTGGAAAACTTTACCTTTTGATCAAAGTTTTCATATTAATTCTCTCTTATAATGTCGGTCGTGTGCTATGGATCTTGTCACGGCGTTCGCCATTCAGGTATTTGGGCCGTTAAACGCTTAACGCTTTTAGACCTCGTAATTGAGCTATTGCCTAGCAAGGGGGCTTCAACATCAAGTGGTAACAAAGTGATTAAAAATCATAGTTTACAACGTTAATATTATTATCAACAAGACAATATAGTGGTTTTTAAGGCTGGCAACTTGGTAAGGCTGGTTGGGTTTGATAGCGGTGAATGCATTGTGAATGAATGGTTTATGCGGGAAATGTCAGTCTGGAAAAGGAAAAATAACACAGTTCAATTAAAGCCGTTGTTCCACATAATACAGTATAGATGTACTTTTATAAATGGTTAAATAGCCTAGCACTTTCTTAAGCTATGTACGTACTAAGAAATAAATACAACTAATTTTCCATTACATACACTCAAATCCTCCTTACAAGTCTACAAACAAAAAATTGCTTCCTTAATACTCTCGACTATCACGTGACACGTAAAGGCGTGTTCACACAAACAATAGAGACGGAACCCATAACAGGTGGTGCGCTAACGATCCGCATTGCGTCAGCCCCTTTGTCCCATAAAACTGCCGACCCGGTAGGGCCTGTATTACTTTGGGGAAGTGTGGATAATTCGGATACTCGACAATGATATGCTAAAATGTCAACTGCATTTTATGTTCATATTGTCAGTATTGTACAAATTATAATTAAAAATCTACAAACAAATTACATACAAATATTTTGACCAAAAGGCGGCCTTATTGCTGTGCAGCAATATCTGCCAGGCAGCCTGATAGGAGCATGTTGATGCTGTAAATAAATAAATACATATTTACAGCATCAATAGAATAATGCTGTATTATGACTAACATTACAACTGCCTAAAATAATATTAAAAAATAATATATGCCACCATCTTTTCTTTTTGGTTCTTTTTATTTTCTTTTAAACAAAAATCACTCGCAATTTACATAATATGTTTTAATCATTCAAGACTGCTATCCGTGCTTTTTATATCTGATCTTTTATTAAGTTCGCTCTAAAGCGATATACTTAGTATCTTACACTCAATTATTCATGTACCTCTCTACACATACAACAAGAAAATAACAGTTGAGTCAGTGAGTTGAAACATCCCAATTTCCCTCAAAACCATAGCCCCTCTACTCGCGACACGCAAAGGTCTTTCACACGCGCAGAATGCCCAAATGTAAGATGTTCGTAAACTTTTATTGCGACGTGGCCCATAAAGCTTAAACTGCTAAAATCAAATTCGTTGAAGTATTGCTATTTGATACTGTTCGCAGATTTTTATTTGCGTAACCATGCAAACAATGATCTGTAAAGATACGTAATATGATGTTGTGGTTAAATATTGGATTCATTTTGAGAGATTTAATAGCCCTTATAACTATATAAATAAGAAAAAAAACACAAATCGAATTTTGTAAAGGTACTGTATTAATTTATTAAGCCTACTCCATTGCTTGGAAAAAAAAATATGTATATGTTACAGTCAAAACCCTGAACCAGTCAATAACGTTATTGACCGGTAAAATTAGTTAATAAGGATATTGATTAAGGGCGTCGGTTAATATCCTTATTAACTGATTTTATCCGATTAAACCAGTTAATAACGTTATTGACTAAGGGCATCGGTCAATATCCTTATTAACTGATTTTAAGTCAAGACATCTAGTCAATATAGGTTTTAACCGACGTGCCCAGTCAAAACTCATAAAAAGTTAAGGACGTTAGTGAAATTATACTAGAAAATCATTTAAAAAGGTTCATAAAACTTTTTAAACTTTTTTATATTTAAGAGTTTTATGTTTTATTAATTAATTCGGGGCATTGTTTGTAAACTGCAACCGCGCGAGAATACGTGCCCCAAAATATTTTTGAAGATGGCAATTGTGTTTTAATAACAACTAGGTTTCCGCCCGCAGCTTCGCCCGCGCAGTCAAAGAAAAACCGCATAGTTCCCGTTCCCGTGGGATTTCCGGGATTGCGTTAGTTTCTGATTTGACGGAGTGACCTGCAGGTGTACTTCGAAGACTGCTACTGGATCTAATAGACGAGTAGAGCTAGGAATGCCGAGTTTGGACTTGTTTTGTTAGTTATGTCGAGACCTTACCTCCGGACTTGATGGAATGATCTGCAGGGGTACTTCGAAGACTGCTACTGGAACTATTATACGAGTATAGCTATGTGTGCCGAGTTTGGGCTCGTTTTGTTAGTTACGTTGAGACCTTACCTCCGGAATTGATGGAATGACCTGCAGGTGTACTTCGAAGACTGCTACTGGAACTATTATACGAGTAGAGCTAGGTGTGCCGAGTTTGGGCTCGTTTTGTTAGTTATGTTGAGACCTTACCTCCGGACTTGATGGAGTGACCTGCAGGTGTACTTCGAAGACTGCTACTGGAACTAATAGACGAGTAGAGCTAGGTGTGCCGAGTTTGGGATCGTTTTGTTAGTTACGTTGAGACCTTACCTCCGGACTTGATGGAGTGACCTGCAGGTGTACTTCGAAGACTGCTACTGGAACTAATAGACGAGTAGAGCTAGGTGTGCTTAGTTTGGGCTTGTTTTGTTAGTTACGTTGAGACCTTACCTCCTGACTTGATGGAGTGACCTGCAGGTGTATTTCGAAGACTGCTACTGGAACTAATAGACGAGTAGAGCAAGGTGTGCGTAGTTTGGGCTCGTTTTGTTAGTTACGTTGAGACCTTACCTCCGGACTTGACGGAGTGACCTGCAGGTTTACTTCGAAGACTGCTACTGGAACTAATAGACGAGTAGAGCTATGTGTGCCGAGTTTGGGCTCGTTTTGTTAGTTACGTTGAGACCTTACCTCCGGACTTGATGGAGTGACCTGCAGGTGTACTTCGAAGACTGCTACTGGAACTAATAGACGAGTAGAGCTAGGTGTGCCGAGTTTGGGATCGTTTTGTTAGTTACGTTGAGACCTTACCTCCGGACTTGATGGAGTGAACTGCAGGTGTACTTCGAAGACTGCTACTGGAACTAATAGACGAGTAGAGCTAGGTGTGCTTAGTTTGGGCTTGTTTTGTTAGTTACGTTGAGACCTTACCTCCTGACTTGATGGAGTGACCTGCAGGTGTATTTCGAAGACTGCTACTGGAACTAATAGACGAGTAGAGCAAGGTGTGCCGAATTTGGGCTCGTTTTGTTAGTTACGTTGAGACCTTACCTCCGGACTTGACGGAGTGACCTGCAGGTTTACTTCGAAGACTGCTACTGGAACTAATAGACGAGTAGAGCTATGTGTGCCGAGTTTGGGCTCGTTTTGTTAGTTACGTTGAGACCTTACCTCCGGAATTGATGGAATGACCTGCAGGTGTTTTTCGAAGACTGCTACTGGAACTATTATACGAGTAGAGCTAGGTGTGCCGAGTTTGGGTTCGTTTTGTTAGTAACGTTGAGACCTTACCTCCGGACTTGATGGAGTGACCTGCAGGTGTACTTCGAAGACTGCTACTGGAACTAATAGACGAGTAGAGCTAGGTGTGCCGAGTTTGGGATCGTTTTGTTAGTTACGTTGAGACCTTACCTCCGGACTTGATGGAGTGACCTGCAGGTGTACTTCGAAGACTGCTACTGGAACTAATAGACGAGTAGAGCTAGGTGTGCTTAGTTTGGGCTTGTTTTGTTAGTTACGTTGAGACCTTACCTCCTGACTTGATGGAGTGACCTGCAGGTGTATTTCGAAGACTGCTACTGGAACTAATAGACGAGTAGAGCTATGTGTGCCGAGTTTGGGCTCGTTTTGTTAGTTACGTTGAGACCTTACCTCCGGACTTGATGGAGTGACCTGCAGGTGTACTTCGAAGACTGCTACTAGAACTAATAGACGAGTAGAGCTAGGTGTGCCGAGTTTGGGATCGTTTTGTTAGTTACGTTGAGACCTTACCTCCGGACTTGATGGAGTGACCTGCAGGTGTACTTCGAAGACTGCTACTGGAACTAATAGATGAGTAGAGCTAGGTGTGCTTAGTTTGGGCTTGTTTTGTTAGTTACGTTGAGACCTTACCTCCTGACTTGATGGAGTGACCTGCAGGTGTATTTCGAAGACTGCTACTGGAACTAATAGACGAGTAGAGCAAGGTGTGCCGAATTTGGGCTCGTTTTGTTAGTTACGTTGAGACCTTACCTCCGGACTTGACGGAGTGACCTGCAGGTTTACTTCGAAGACTGCTACTGGAACTAATAGACGAGTAGAGCTATGTGTGCCGAGTTTGGGCTTGTTTTGTTAGTTACGTTGAGACCTTACCTCCGGAATTGATGGAATGACCTGCAGGTGTACTTCGAAGACTGCTACTGGAACTATTATACGAGTAGAGCTCGAGTTTGGGTTCGTTTTGTTAGTTACGTTGAGACCTTACCTCCGGACTTGATGGAGTGACCTGCAGGTGTACTTCGAAGACTGCTACTGGAACTATTATACAAGTAGAACTAGTACGTTTTGTTAGTACCTGCTGGTCACTCCATCAAGTCCGGAGGTAAGGTCTCAACATAACTAACAAAACGTGCCCAAACTCGGCACACATAGCTCTACTCGTCTATTAGTTCCAGTAGCAGTCTTCGAAGTACACCTGCAAGTCACTCCATCAAGTCAGAAGGTAAGGTCTCAACGTAACTAACAAAACAAGCCCAAACTCGGCACACCTAGCTCTACTCGTCTATTAGTTCCAGTAGCAGTCTTAGAAGTACACCTGCAGGTCACTCCATCAAGTCCGGAGGTAAGGTCTCGACATAACTAACAAAACGAGCCCAAACTCGGCACACCTAGCTCTACTCGTCTATTAGTTCCAGTAGCAGTCTTCGAAGTACACCTGCAGGTCACTCCATCAAGTCCGGAGGTAAGGTCTCAACATAACTAACAAAACGAGCCCAAACTCGGCACACATAGCTCTACTCGTATAATAGTTCCAGTAGCAGTCTTCGAAGTACCCCTGCAGATCATTCCATCAAGTCCGGAGGTAAGGTCTCGACATAACTAACAAAACGAGTCCAAACTCGGCATTCCTAGCTCTTCTCGTCTATTAGATCCAGTAGCAGTCTTCGAAGTACACCTGCAGGTCACTCCGTCAAATCAGAAACTAACGCAATCCCGGAAATCCCACGGGAACGGGAACTATGCGGTTTTTCTTTGACTGCGCGGGCGAAGCTGCGGGCGGAAACCTAGTTGTTATTAAAACACAATTGCCATCTTCAAAAATATTTTGGGGCACGTATTCTCGCGCGGTTGCAGTTTACAAACAATGCCCCGAATCAATTAATAAAACATAAAACTCTTAAATATAAAAAAGTTTAAAAAGTTTTATGAACCTTTTTAAATGATTTTCTAGTATAATTTCACTAACGTCCTTAACTTTTTATGAGTTTTGACTGGGCACGTCGGTTAAAACCTATATTGACTAGATGTCTTGACTTAAAATCAGTTAATAAGGATATTGACCGATGCCCTTAGTCAATAACGTTATTAACTGGTTTAATCAGATAAAATCAGTTAATAAGGATATTAACCGACGCCCTTAGTCAATATCCTTATTAACTGATTTTACCGGTCAATAACGTTATTGACTGGTTCAGGGTTTTGACTGTAACATATATATTTCTTATTTTCTTGGCCTTTTATTTTATGTAAGTAGTAGTCCGTTACTTTCATGAACACCCTCGAAACTAAAATCGAAATATGCTAGTGAACCTTTACAATATTTATACTAGCTTTTCGCCCGCAGCTTCACACGAGTAAAGGAAAACTTGCATAGATAGTTCCCGTTCTCGTGCGATTTTCATGATAAAAACCTACCAAAGACTATCCAAGCTACTCTCTATGTGTGTGCCAAATTTTATGAAAATCGGTTCAGCAGTTTTTGCGTGAAGGATTAACAAATAAACATATAAACTTTTGCATTTATATTATAAAAGTTTCTTTATCGTACCAAGTTATTAGAGCTTTGAGCACTAAAGACAACGCGAACGCAACAAAGCAACTACGGCATCATTTAGCCAACCCGATAAATGATTCGATACAATCGAAAACATCTCTTATTTGTTACCAGGGCCGGATAAGACGGAAGAAAGATAATTCTTATTTTTTTTGCAAATTACTTCGGTAAGGCAAATAAGTGAAAGTGAAATGACGAGTGGTAGATCATCAGAATGAGGTCTATTTTCAATTTGGTATTCATTCATCTGATTAAATGAAATTATTATGGATGTGGTCTACACGTATTTTTGCCTTTGTAAAATGAACATGAGAGTGTGAAATCATCATAAACATTTTTCGTGAATAGTTTGTAAGTTTCTTTACGAGTATCGCATATCATACAGTAGATACCCACTACCATATTTCCTAGTGAATTTAGGTTTATTATATTCCTAATCATTCCAACTCAATGTTTATCAAATATGATTTAAAAAATTGTCAAATACGGTCCTGTTCAATCCAGTCGATGCTTGATTGGATTGCAGAGGCGGCGCAATTGTTTCAATTGCAAAGAACTTTAGATTCAGCTTGTGAAGCGAATATTCTCACTGAATCGTAAATTTTCATACCTTTAAGTAGGTGAAGTTTAATCAAATTTATTTAGGAATTTTATCCTATAGTTTCATGATTGTGAAGCCAATATGATTCTTAAAATTGTATAAAGGCAAGTAAATAAGAATGTATGAAATATATGAACATTATTAGAACATGATTATTCTTATTATCGAAATATTGGAAGAGTTGGATATTATATCGATGGATATTATCATGAACTAGCTCCGTGGTTTTACCCACAATGCTCCGCTCCTGTTGGTCTTAGCGAGATGATATATGTATAGCCTATACCTATAGCCTTCCTCGATAAATGGGCTATCTAACACCGAAAGAATTTTTCGAAACGAACCTGTAGTTCCTGAGATTAGCGTGTTCAAACAAACAAACTCTTCAGCTTTAGAATATAAGAATAGATTAATATTATGTACAATATGTTAATGATTCATATCGAACTGTATAAAGATTGGATCATTTTATTTGACACTAGTTTTCCACCCGCGGCATCGCTCGCGCAGTCAAAGAAAAACCCGCATAGTTCCCGTTCCCGTGGGATTTCCGGGATAAAACCTATCCAATGTCCTTTCTCGGGTATCAAAATATCTCTACCAAATTTCATGCAAATTGGTTCAGTAGTTAAGGCGTGATTGAGTAACAGACAGACAGACAGAGTTACTTTCGCATTTATAATATTAGTAGGTATGGATAATCATGCATTATTTATTTTATTTATTTTCTGTCTACCTCAAAGGAAGTGCAACAAACATCTAAAGAAAATGCTAACTCTAGCAAGTTTTCTCGTATTTTGTAAACACCAATAGATTCGCTTGGAATTAATACAGATATGGCATAAGATGACATTTTCCTCATAAGATCGTAACGGGGCTAATAAACTTGTATGTAAATGCTTCGTAATAAACTCTATAGTAACTACGTACGACTGATATTGGATTTCTGTGTAACTATAGTAAATAACAAAGTTCATTGGTATAATTTATTTGTGTTCATCTGTTACGAGAGTATATTTTTGGTATTTTAATACTTAAAAAAGTTCTTTCAATTCATAGACATAATATGTAGTAGAAAAATTATGTTGATGTATTGGATAGTGCTTCTTGCCAACGCCTTTTTTTAGAGCTGTATCTGAACCATTTTTTGAATTATAATATATTGCTCAGAAAAATAAACACTTCGTGGAATTTTTGGAACTGAAGTCTGAACCTAATTAAAAAAAAAAACAATCACGGACAGATAAGTAGATTGCAACTTTGAATTTCATTACTGCACGTTATTTTTATGTAAGTGTAAGATCATCCAATTATTTATCCTGCTTTTATATACATTTGGAATTATTACTTTCATCTCCCTAACTATAATTCGATGATAAATTCATAATCGTGACCCAAATTGATATCATTACAACCACAATTGTCCGAGCATCATAAATCTTCAGTTAAAAATCACGGGAATAAATTATTTTCTGTCCATAAAAAGGATCTTGAAGGGCCAAGTTTTGTTCCTATAGCGTGATTAATGAAGACTTCCCATTAGCTGGCTTTGAGGGAGATGAGCGAGTTGGCGATTTGCTGTAAACGGCACGATAACGTTCAATTTTAGACGCCTTTCAAAAATGTTATAGCAATGTTGTCTATAGGTACGGACTACGGAATTATGCTCTTTTACATAAAGAACGTTAATTAAATTTGATTGTTAATGGATAATTTTAATCTATACTAATATTATAAAGCTGAGTTTGTTTGTTTGAATGCGCTAATCTCAGGAACTACGATAAGTCCATTTATCGAGGAAGGCTATAGTCTATATAATATAATCAATTTTTTTTTTATTTTTTTATAATCACGCTAAGATTAGCAGGAGCGGAGCAATGCAGGTGAAACCGCGGGGTACAGCTAGTAAAATATATTTGAAATAAATGCCATAGTGCGCGCATAGATAAACATGTTATAACCCAATCGCGTATTATTCCCAACAATAACATAATATCATATACAGGTGATTTCAAGGGGATTACAGCATTTTACAATCTATTTTTCTCACAGTGTCGCAGAGCCTTTGTCATACAATACTATTATGTAAATACATACGTGAATGGTATTACCCGGGTATAACCGGGCAGTAACCGGACACGGATTGTGCGCAAAACGATCGCCTGCCGACGGATAATCGTCTGCGGTTAGGGTGACTACACGTGTTTACTTTAAAGGTAAGGTTGAGCGTAAAAAGAAATGGAGCAAAGTATCTACATGCTACTTGAGCTGACTCTGTTATTTCAAGATGAGGATAAACTTATGTTTAAACTGGATAAAACGATCTACTTACCTGACGATATCGACATGTGGCTTCATCAGTGTGGCCATAATTCAGTGTACTAAAGAGTTTGATAGCTGTTTTGTTGATAGCTCTGTCAATGTTTGTTGCTCTGTGAAGAATGTTTTGCAACATCCATACTTAATATTATAAATGCGAAAATAACTCTGTCTTTCTGTCTGTTACTCAATCACGCCTAAACTACTGAACCATTTTGCATGAAATTTGGTATGGAGATATTTTGATACCCGAGAAAGGACATAGGCTACCTTTTATTGCGAAATATGTACCACGGGCGAAGCCGGGGCGTAGCGAAGTATACCATATTATCTTCACAATCATCTGAATCTGATGTCTATTAATACTGATCTAAAATGTACTGCTGTGGATCATGTGGAAATCGATTGTAAAAAACTTTTAATTTTTTCCTGCTATTCTAATGACTAAGCTTTGAATTTTCGACGGATTTCTAAAGCCTTGACCACAAAGTCATTGTTTTAATACACTTGTTTAATTATTATTAATTAACTATGTCCAATTAAAATACAAATCATGGACAATCGAGCCATATGTATTTATCGTCGAATTCCGCGTGTACTCACAATATAACTGACACTGTGATTGGATGGACGGATTGTGATGGATTCTGCGCATTGCACCTGTCGCCTAAATATACAGAATTACAGAGCTTTCGTACTGCATATTAATATGTTAGAAACCTACATATTGAGTAAAAAAAAACTGCGATTTATTTTATAATATAATTATTCCTACGTATAACTTAATACCGATGTATCAATTACAGATTGTATCGAAAAATAGTATCCGCAATTAGTCCTGTGTATGGAAACTTTTATAAGCTTATATAAACTTTTATAGCTTTATACAGTTTCGTTTTCAGCTGAAGCGTGAATAGGTTGTATTTTACATCCTATCCTATCCTATCCTACTCCTACTAATATTATAAATGCGAAAGTTTGTGAGGATATGTGTGTGTGTTTGTTACTCTTTCACGCAAATACTACTGAACCGATTACAATGAAATTTAGAACACTTACCTACCTAACTTGGAATATAATAGGTTTTATCCCGGAAATTCCACGGGAACGGGAACTATGCGGTTTTTTTTAAAACGCGGGCGAAGCCGCAGGTGGAAA